>NW_027207260.1:344390-688780 GCF_963455315.2 Globicephala melas
TTCCTTTCACATAAAGCATGTAAGCGACTAAGAACTGATGGAAACAGCTGCCTGCCTCCCTTTCTGCACGGCTACTAGTGACCTAACCTGGAGGCAAGTTTTCACGTTGAGATTCCCTTTAGCTCTAGAGCTTGTCAGGCAGACCACAACCGCGGCCACGGAAGCACCTGGTTCAGACAGAACAGACTCATACTTTTCCGCGAAGCATTCTTACAGGGTTGACAGGCCTGTCAAGAGCAGGGAATGTCAGGTAGCTTCAAGGCAGCATGAATGCAGCCTTCCAAATGGGACAGCAAGGCTAGTTCCAGCAGGAACCCGTTTCCATGGGCACACTCAGCATACACCCCTGTGGTTTCTACCAAGTCTAAAGAGACACAGGTTACCCTGTGTTTCCTCCCCTGAATCAACTTCTCGAAGTAGGGTGTTCTGCATCAAGCGAACTGCCTCAACCAAGGAACGCCGCAGCTGCTCCTCTGGGCCAGTGGCTATCCAAAAGCCTGCAGTGTCACAGGAAGAGCAGGACTGTCGTAAATGGCAGTTAGAACGCACGCCCACTATCTCTGGGAGGCACGGTGACTTCAGGCAGGAGCTTCAAGATGGAATGCGAAGCCGAGGGTTACTCTGAGTTCAGCTCAGTCAGACTCGGGCAATGCGTCAGACTTCGTCTCCATGAGGGACGTGCCACACTGGTGTTCGTGAACGTGTGCGAGTGCTGAGGAAATTAAGCTGCTCCCAAAGAGAGTGCAGTGCGTTTCCCTACGCTCGGCATACACAGAGGGGCTCTAAAGGGCTACGGGTCTGGATGTTGCTTAGCAGACCCAGGTGGGCCTGGGGGTACTCAGTGTTCCTGCCGGGAGCAGGGTGCCCACGCTAGCCTCCTAGGTGTCCAGAAAACTGTGCTGCCGTGGAAGTTACCCAGAGCAGAGGCCACCGCCTCATGGAAACTGCTGCACGCCTCCGCTTCTGCACGGCAGGTCAGGGCCTTACTTCCAGACATCTGTTCAGGCTGGGTGTGCCGTCAGCGACACCGCATGGTGAGATGCTGACTTTCTCCTCAGGCACAGTGACTTCGGGTACGAGGTCCTCGAAGTACTCAAAGCACACTGTTTTCTCACGGAAGCTCACACAAGGGCCATGACAAAGTCGGACTCGCCAGAAATGTTGTCCTGAGGCTGTTCGAGGACTCTGGAAATGTAGCTCTCTTCAAGGAACGTACAGGGTGTTGCCCATCACTCGGCATGCACAGAGGGCCTCCGAGGGATCAACCAACGGGTCTCGAAGTGGCTCAGCAGGCCCACGGGGGTGTGGAGGTACTCAGTGAACTTGGAGGAAAGTGATGCGTACCCGAGAGGCCTACAAGTCCTCAAAAGTGTACTTCCTTTCACATAAAGCATGTAAGCGACTAAGAACTGATGGAAACAGCTGCCTGCCTCCCTTTCTGCACGGCTACTAGTGACCTAACCTGGAGACAAGTTTTCACGTTGAGATTCCCTTTAGCTCTAGAGCTTGTCAGGCAGACCACAACCGCGGCCACGGAAGCACCTGGTTCAGACAGAACAGACTCATACTTTTCCGCGAAGCATTCTTACAGGGTTGACAGGCCTGTCAAGAGCAGGGAATGTCAGGTAGCTTCAAGGCAGCATGAATGCAGCCTTCCAAATGGGACAGCAAGGCTAGTTCCAGCAGGAACCCGTTTCCATGGGCACACTCAGCATACACCCCTGTGGTTTCTACCAAGTCTAAAGAGACACAGGTTACCCTGTGTTTCCTCCCCTGAATCAACTTCTCTAAGTAGGGTGTTCTGCATCAAGCGAACTGCCTCAACCAAGGAATGCCGCAGCTGCTCCTCTGGGCCTGTGGCTATCCAAAAGCCTGCAGTGTCACAGGAAGAGCAGGACTGTCTTAAATGGCAGTTAGAACGCACGCCCACTATCTCTGGGAGGCACGGTGACTTCAGGCAGGAGCTCCTAGATGGAATGCAAAGCCGAGGGTTACTCTGAGTTCAGGTCAGACTAGGGCAATGCGTCAGACTTCGACGCCATGAGGGACGTGCCACAACGGTGTTCGTGAACGTGTGCGAGTGCTGAGGAAATTAAGCTGCTCCCAAAGAGAGTGCAGTGCGTTTCCCTACGCTCGGCATACACAGAGGGGCTCTAAAGGGCTACGGGCCTGGATGTTGCTTAGCAGACCCAGGTGGGCCTGGGGGTACTCAGTGTTCCTGCCGGGAGCAGGGTGCCCACGCTAGCCTCCTAGGTGTCCAGAAAACTGTGCTGCCGTGGAAGTTACCCAGAGCAGAGGCCACCGCCTCATGGAAACTGCTGCACGCCTCCGCTTCTGCACGGCAAATCAGGGCCTTACTTCCAGGCATCTGTTCAGGCTGGGTGTGCCGTTAGCGACACCGCATGGTGAGATGCTGACTTTCTCCTCAGGCACAGTGACTTCGGGTACGAGGTCCTCGAAGTACTCAAAGCACACTGTTTTCTCACGGAAGCTCACACAAGGGCCATGACAAAGTCGGACTCGCCAGAAATGTTGTCCTGAGGCTGTTCGAGGACTCTGGAAATGTAGCTCTCTTCAAGGAACGTACAGGGTGTTGCCCATCACTCGGCATGCACAGAGGGCCTCCGAGGGATCAAGCAACGGGTCTCGAAGTGGCTCAGCAGGCCCACGGGGGTGTGGAGGTACTCAGTGAACTTGGAGCGAAAGTGATGCATACCGGAGAGGCCTAAGAGTCCTCAAAAGTGTACTTCCTTTCACATCAAGCATATAAACGACTAAGAACTCATGGAAACAGCTGCCCGCTTCCCTTTCTGCACGGCTACTAGGGGCCTAACCTGGAGGCAAGTTTTCACGTTGAGATTCCCTATAGCGCTAGAGCTTGTCAGGCGGACCACAACCGCGGTCACGGAAGCACCTGATTCAGACAGAACGGACGCATACTTTTCCGCAAAGCATTCTTACAGGGTTTACAGGCCTGTCAAGAGCAGGGAATGTCAGGTAGCTTCAAGGCAGCATGAATGCAGCCTTCCAAATGGGACAGCAAGGCTAGTTCCAGCAGGAACCCGTTTCCTTGGCACACTCAGCATACACCCCTGTGGTTTCTACCAAGTCTAAAGAGACACAGGTTACCCTGTGTTTCCTCCCCTGAATCAACTTCTCGAAGTAGGGTGTTCTGCATCAAGCGAACTGCCTCAACCAAGGAACGCCGCAGCTGCTCCTCTGGGCCTGTGGCTATCCAAAAGCCTGCAGTGTCACAGGAAGAGCAGGACTGTCTTAAATGGCAGTTAGAACGCACGCCCACTATCTCTGGGAGGCACGGTGACTTCAGGCAGGAGCTCCTAGATGGAATGCGAAGCCGAGGGTTACTCTGAGTTCAGGTCAGACTAGGGCAATGCGTCAGACTTCGACGCCATGAGGGACGTGCCACAACGGTGTTCGTGAACGTGTGCGAGTGCTGAGGAAATTAAGCTGCTCCCAAAGAGAGTGCAGTGCGTTTCCCTACGCTCGGCATACACAGAGGGGCTCTAAAGGGCTACGGGCCTGGATGTTGCTTAGCAGACCCAGGTGGGCCTGGGGGTACTCAGTGTTCCTGCCGGGAGCAGGGTGCCCACGCTAGCCTCCTAGGTGTCCAGAAAACTGTGCTGCCGTGGAAGTTACCCAGAGCAGAGGCCACCGCCTCATGGAAACTGCTGCACGCCTCCGCTTCTGCACGGCAAATCAGGTCCTTACTTCCAGGCATCTGTTCAGGCTGGGTGTGCCGTCAGCGACACCGCATGGTGAGATGCTGACTTTCTCCTCAGGCACAGTGACTTCGGGTACGAGGTCCTCGAAGTACTCAAAGCACACTGTTTTCTCACGGAAGCTCACACAAGGGCCATGACAAAGTCGGACTCGCCAGAAATGTTGTCCTGAGGCTGTTCGAGGACTCTGGAAATGTAGCTCTCTTCAAGGAACGTACAGGGTGTTGCCCATCACTCGGCATGCACAGAGGGCCTCCGAGGGATCAACCAACGGGTCTCGAAGTGGCTCAGCAGGCCCACGGGGGTGTGGAGGTACTCAGTGAACTTGGAGGAAAGTGATGCGTACCCGAGAGGCCTACAAGTCCTCAAAAGTGTACTTCCTTTCACATAAAGCATGTAAGCGACTAAGAACTGATGGAAACAGCTGCCTGCCTCCCTTTCTGCACGGCTACTAGTGACCCAACCTGGAGGCAAGTTTTCACGTTGAGATTCCCTTTAGCTCTAGAGCTTGTCAGGCAGACCACAACCGCGGCCACGGAAGCACCTGGTTCAGACAGAACAGACTCATACTTTTCCGCGAAGCATTCTTACAGGGTTGACAGGCCTGTCAAGAGCAGGGAATGTCAGGTAGCTTCAAGGCAGCATGAATGCAGCCTTCCAAATGGGACAGCAAGGCTAGTTCCAGCAGGAACCCGTTTCCATGGGCACACTCAGCATACACCCCTGTGGTTTCTACCAAGTCTAAAGAGACACAGGTTACCCTGTGTTTCCTCCCCTGAATCAACTTCTCGAAGTAGGGTGTTCTGCATCAAGCGAACTGCCTCAACCAAGGAACGCCGCAGCTGCTCCTCTGGGCCAGTGGCTATCCAAAAGCCTGCAGTGTCACAGGAAGAGCAGGACTGTCGTAAATGGCAGTTAGAACGCACGCCCACTATCTCTGGGAGGCACGGTGACTTCAGGCAGGAGCTTCAAGATGGAATGCGAAGCCGAGGGTTACTCTGAGTTCAGCTCAGTCAGACTCGGGCAATGCGTCAGACTTCGTCTCCATGAGGGACGTGCCACACTGGTGTTCGTGAACGTGTGCGAGTGCTGAGGAAATTAAGCTGCTCCCAAAGAGAGTGCAGTGCGTTTCCCTACGCTCGGCATACACAGAGGGGCTCTAAAGGGCTACGGGCCTGGATGTTGCTTAGCAGACCCAGGTGGGCCTGGGGGTACTCAGTGTTCCTGCCGGGAGCAGGGTGCCCACGCTAGCCTCCTAGGTGTCCAGAAAACTGTGCTGCCGTGGAAGTTACCCAGAGCAGAGGCCACCGCCTCATGGAAACTGCTGCACGCCTCCGCTTCTGCACGGCAAATCAGGGCCTTACTTCCAGGCATCTGTTCAGGCTGGGTGTGCCGTTAGCGACACCGCATGGTGAGATGCTGACTTTCTCCTCAGGCACAGTGACTTCGGGTACGAGGTCCTCGAAGTACTCAAAGCACACTGTTTTCTCACGGAAGCTCACACAAGGGCCATGACAAAGTCGGACTCGCCAGAAATGTTGTCCTGAGGCTGTTCGAGGACTCTGGAAATGTAGCTCTCTTCAAGGAACGTACAGGGTGTTGCCCATCACTCGGCATGCACAGAGGGCCTCCGAGGGATCAAGCAACGGGTCTCGAAGTGGCTCAGCAGGCCCACGGGGGTGTGGAGGTACTCAGTGAACTTGGAGCGAAAGTGATGCATACCGGAGAGGCCTAAGAGTCCTCAAAAGTGTACTTCCTTTCACATCAAGCATATAAACGACTAAGAACTCATGGAAACAGCTGCCCGCTTCCCTTTCTGCACGGCTACTAGGGGCCTAACCTGGAGGCAAGTTTTCACGTTGAGATTCCCTATAGCGCTAGAGCTTGTCAGGCGGACCACAACCGCGGTCACGGAAGCACCTGATTCAGACAGAACGGACGCATACTTTTCCGCAAAGCATTCTTACAGGGTTGACAGGCCTGTCAAGAGCAGGGAATGTCAGGTAGCTTCAAGGCAGCATGAATGCAGCCTTCCAAATGGGACAGCAAGGCTAGTTCCAGCAGGAACCCGTTTCCTTGGCACACTCAGCATACACCCCTGTGGTTTCTACCAAGTCTAAAGAGACACAGGTTACCCTGTGTTTCCTCCCCTGAATCAACTTCTCGAAGTAGGGTGTTCTGCATCAAGCGAACTGCCTCAACCAAGGAACGCCGCAGCTGCTCCTCTGGGCCTGTGGCTATCCAAAAGCCTGCAGTGTCACAGGAAGAGCAGGACTGTCTTAAATGGCAGTTAGAACGCACGCCCACTATCTCTGGGAGGCACGGTGACTTCAGGCAGGAGCTCCTAGATGGAATGCGAAGCCGAGGGTTACTCTGAGTTCAGGTCAGACTAGGGCAATGCGTCAGACTTCGACGCCATGAGGGACGTGCCACAACGGTGTTCGTGAACGTGTGCGAGTGCTGAGGAAATTAAGCTGCTCCCAAAGAGAGTGCAGTGCGTTTCCCTACGCTCGGCATACACAGAGGGGCTCTAAAGGGCTACGGGCCTGGATGTTGCTTAGCAGACCCAGGTGGGCCTGGGGGTACTCAGTGTTCCTGCCGGGAGCAGGGTGCCCACGCTAGCCTCCTAGGTGTCCAGAAAACTGTGCTGCCGTGGAAGTTACCCAGAGCAGAGGCCACCGCCTCATGGAAACTGCTGCACGCCTCCGCTTCTGCACGGCAAATCAGGTCCTTACTTCCAGGCATCTGTTCAGGCTGGGTGTGCCGTTAGCGACACCGCATGGTGAGATGCTGACTTTGTCCTCAGGCACAGTGACTTCGGGTACGAGGTCCTCGAAGTACTCAAAGCACACTGTTTTCTCACGGAAGCTCACACAAGGGCCATGACAAAGTCGGACTCGCCAGAAATGTTGTCCTGAGGCTGTTCGAAGACTGTGGAAATGTACCTCTCCTCAAGGAACGTACAGGGTGTTGCCCATCACTCGGCATGCACAGAGGGCTTCCGAGGGATCAACCAACGGGTCTCGAAGTGGCTCAGCAGGCCCACGGGGGTGTGGAGGTACTCAGTGAACTTGGAGGAAAGTGATGCCTACCCGAGAGGCCTACAAGTCCTCAAAAGTGTACTTCCTTTCACATAAAGCATGTAAGCGACTAAGAACTGATGGAAACAGCTGCCTGCCTCCCTTTCTGCACGGCTACTAGTGACCTAACCTGGAGGCAAGTTTTCACGTTGAGATTCCCTTTAGCTCTAGAGCTTGTCAGGCAGACCACAACCGCGGCCACGGAAGCACCTGGTTCAGACAGAACAGACTCATACTTTTCCGCGAAGCATTCTTACAGGGTTGACAGGCCTGTCAAGAGCAGGGAATGTCAGGTAGCTTCAAGGCAGCATGAATGCAGCCTTCCAAATGGGAAAGCAAGGCTAGTTCCAGCAGGCCCCCTTTTCCATGGGCACATGCAGCAAACACCCCTGTGGTTTCTACCAAGTCTAAAGAGACACAGGTTACCCTGTGTTTCCTCCCCTGAATCAACTTCTCGAAGTAGGGTGTTCTGCATCAAGCGAACTGCCTCAACCAAGGAACGCCGCAGCTGCTCCTCTGGGCCGGTGGCTATCCAAAAGCCTGCAGTGTCACAGGAAGTGCAGGACTGTCGTAAATGGCAGTTAGAACGCACGCCCACTATCTCTGGGAGGCACGTTGACTTCAGGCAGGAGCTTCAAGATGGAATGCGAAGCCGAGGGTTACTCTGAGTTCAGCTCAGTCAGACTCGGGCAATGCGTCAGACTTCGTCTCCATGAGGGACGTGCCACACTGGTGTTCGTGAACGTGTGCGAGTGCTGAGGAAATTAAGCTGCTCCCAAAGAGAGTGCAGTGCGTTTCCCTACGCTCGGCATACACAGAGGGGCTCTAAAGGGCTACGGGCCTGGATGTTGCTTAGCAGACCCAGGTGGGCCTGGGGGTACTCAGTGTTCCTGCCGGGAGCAGGGTGCCCACGCTAGCCTCCTAGGTGTCCAGAAAACTGTGCTGCCGTGGAAGTTACCCAGAGCAGAGGCCACCGCCTCATGGAAACTGCTGCACGCCTCCGCTTCTGCACGGCAGGTCAGGGCCTTACTTCCAGACATCTGTTCAGGCTGGGTGTGCCGTCAGCGACACCGCATGGTGAGATGCTGACTTTCTCCTCAGGCACAGTGACTTCGGGTACGAGGTCCTCGAAGTACTCAAAGCACACTGTTTTCTCACGGAAGCTCACACAAGGGCCATGACAAAGTCGGACTCGCCAGAAATGTTGTCCTGAGGCTGTTCGAAGACTGTGGAAATGTACCTCTCCTCAAGGAACGTACAGGGTGTTGCCCATCACTCGGCATGCACAGAGGGCCTCCGAGGGATCAACCAACGGGTCTCGAAGTGGCTCAGCAGGCCCACGGGGGTGTGGAGGTACTCAGTGAACTTGGAGGAAAGTGATGCGTACCCGAGAGGCCTACAAGTCCTCAAAAGTGTACTTCCTTTCACATAAAGCATGTAAGCGACTAAGAACTGATGGAAACAGCTGCCTGCCTCCCTTTCTGCACGGCTACTAGTGACCTAACCTGGAGGCAAGTTTTCACGTTGAGATTCCCTTTAGCTCTAGAGCTTGTCAGGCAGACCACAACCGCGGCCACGGAAGCACCTGGTTCAGACAGAACAGACTCATACTTTTCCGCGAAGCATTCTTACAGGGTTGACAGGCCTGTCAAGAGCAGGGAATGTCAGGTAGCTTCAAGGCAGCATGAATGCAGCCTTCCAAATGGGACAGCAAGGCTAGTTCCAGCAGGAACCCGTTTCCATGGGCACACTCAGCATACACCCCTGTGGTTTCTACCAAGTCTAAAGAGACACAGGTTACCCTGTGTTTCCTCCCCTGAATCAACTTCTCTAAGTAGGGTGTTCTGCATCAAGCGAACTGCCTCAACCAAGGAATGCCGCAGCTGCTCCTCTGGGCCTGTGGCTATCCAAAAGCCTGCAGTGTCACAGGAAGAGCAGGACTGTCTTAAATGGCAGTTAGAACGCACGCCCACTATCTCTGGGAGGCACGGTGACTTCAGGCAGGAGCTCCTAGATGGAATGCAAAGCCGAGGGTTACTCTGAGTTCAGGTCAGACTAGGGCAATGCGTCAGACTTCGACGCCATGAGGGACGTGCCACAACGGTGTTCGTGAACGTGTGCGAGTGCTGAGGAAATTAAGCTGCTCCCAAAGAGAGTGCAGTGCGTTTCCCTACGCTCGGCATACACAGAGGGGCTCTAAAGGGCTACGGGCCTGGATGTTGCTTAGCAGACCCAGGTGGGCCTGGGGGTACTCAGTGTTCCTGCCGGGAGCAGGGTGCCCACGCTAGCCTCCTAGGTGTCCAGAAAACTGTGCTGCCGTGGAAGTTACCCAGAGCAGAGGCCACCGCCTCATGGAAACTGCTGCACGCCTCTGCTTCTGCACGGCAAATCAGGGCCTTACTTCCAGGCATCTGTTCAGGCTGGGTGTGCCGTTAGCGACACCGCATGGTGAGATGCTGACTTTGTCCTCAGGCACAGTGACTTCGGGTACGAGGTCCTCGAAGTACTCAAAGCACACTGTTTTCTCACGGAAGCTCACACAAGGGCCATGACAAAGTCGGACTCGCCAGAAATGTTGTCCTGAGGCTGTTCGAAGACTGTGGAAATGTACCTCTCCTCAAGGAACGTACAGGGTGTTGCCCATCACTCGGCATGCACAGAGGGCCTCCGAGGGATCAACCAACGGGTCTCGAAGTGGCTCAGCAGGCCCACGGGGGTGTGGAGGTACTCAGTGAACTTGGAGGAAAGTGATGCGTACCCGAGAGGCCTACAAGTCCTCAAAAGTGTACTTCCTTTCACATAAAGCATGTAAGCGACTAAGAACTGATGGAAACAGCTGCCTGCCTCCCTTTCTGCACGGCTACTAGTGACCTAACCTGGAGGCAAGTTTTCACGTTGAGATTCCCTTTAGCTCTAGAGCTTGTCAGGCAGACCACAACCGCGGCCACGGAAGCACCTGGTTCAGACAGAACAGACTCATACTTTTCCGCGAAGCATTCTTACAGGGTTGACAGGCCTGTCAAGAGCAGGGAATGTCAGGTAGCTTCAAGGCAGCATGAATGCAGCCTTCCAAATGGGACAGCAAGGCTAGTTCCAGCAGGAACCCGTTTCCATGGGCACACTCAGCATACACCCCTGTGGTTTCTACCAAGTCTAAAGAGACACAGGTTACCCTGTGTTTCCTCCCCTGAATCAACTTCTCGAAGTAGGGTGTTCTGCATCAAGCGAACTGCCTCAACCAAGGAACGCCGCAGCTGCTCCTCTGGGCCAGTGGCTATCCAAAAGCCTGCAGTGTCACAGGAAGAGCAGGACTGTCGTAAATGGCAGTTAGAACGCACGCCCACTATCTCTGGGAGGCACGGTGACTTCAGGCAGGAGCTTCAAGATGGAATGCGAAGCCGAGGGTTACTCTGAGTTCAGCTCAGTCAGACTCGGGCAATGCGTCAGACTTCGTCTCCATGAGGGACGTGCCACACTGGTGTTCGTGAACGTGTGCGAGTGCTGAGGAAATTAAGCTGCTCCCAAAGAGAGTGCAGTGCGTTTCCCTACGCTCGGCATACACAGAGGGGCTCTAAAGGGCTACGGGCCTGGATGTTGCTTAGCAGACCCAGGTGGGCCTGGGGGTACTCAGTGTTCCTGCCGGGAGCAGGGTGCCCACGCTAGCCTCCTAGGTGTCCAGAAAACTGTGCTGCCGTGGAAGTTACCCAGAGCAGAGGCCACCGCCTCATGGAAACTGCTGCACGCCTCCGCTTCTGCACGGCAGGTCAGGGCCTTACTTCCAGACATCTGTTCATGCTGGGTGTGCCGTCAGCGACACCGCATGGTGAGATGCTGACTTTCTCCTCAGGCGCAGTGACTTCGGGTACGAGGTCCTCGAAGTACTCAAAGCACACTGTTTTCTCACGGAAGCTCACACAAGGGCCATGACAAAGTCGGACTCGCCAGAAATGTTGTCCTGAGGCTGTTCGAGGACTCTGGAAATGTAGCTCTCTTCAAGGAACGTACAGGGTGTTGCCCATCACTCGGCATGCACAGAGGGCCTCCGAGGGATCAAGCAACGGGTCTCGAAGTGGCTCAGCAGGCCCACGGGGGTGTGGAGGTACTCAGTGAACTTGGAGCGAAAGTGATGCATACCGGAGAGGCCTAAGAGTCCTCAAAAGTGTACTTCCTTTCACATCAAGCATATAAGCGACTAAGAACTCATGGAAACAGCTGCCCGCTTCCCTTTCTGCACGGCTACTAGGGGCCTAACCTGGAGGCAAGTTTTCACGTTGAGATTCCCTATAGCACTAGAGCTTGTCAGGCGGACCACAACCGCGGTCACGGAAGCACCTGATTCAGACAGAACGGACGCATACTTTTCCGCAAAGCATTCTTACAGGGTTGACAGGCCTGTCAAGAGCAGGGAATGTCAGGTAGCTTCAAGGCAGCATGAATGCAGCCTTCCAAATGGGACAGCAAGGCTAGTTCCAGCAGGAACCCGTTTCCATGGGCACACTCAGCATACACCCCTGTGGTTTCTACCAAGTCTAAAGAGACACAGGTTACCCTGTGTTTCCTCCCCTGAATCAACTTCTCGAAGTAGGGTGTTCTGCATCAAGCGAACTGCCTCAACCAAGGAACGCCGCAGCTGCTCCTCTGGGCCTGTGGCTATCCAAAAGCCTGCAGTGTCACAGGAAGAGCAGGACTGTCTTAAATGGCAGTTAGAACGCACGCCCACTATCTCTGGGAGGCACGGTGACTTCAGGCAGGAGCTCCTAGATGGAATGCGAAGCCGAGGGTTACTCTGAGTTCAGGTCAGACTCGGGCAATGCGTCAGACTTCGACGCCATGAGGGACGTGCCACAACGGTGTTCGTGAACGTGTGCGAGTGCTGAGGAAATTAAGCTGCTCCCAAAGAGAGTGCAGTGCGTTTCCCTACGCTCGGCATACACAGAGGGGCTCTAAAGGGCTACGGGCCTGGATGTTGCTTAGCAGACCCAGGTGGGCCTGGGGGTACTCAGTGTTCCTGCCGGGAGCAGGGTGCCCACGCTAGCCTCCTAGGTGTCCAGAAAACTGTGCTGCCGTGGAAGTTACCCAGAGCAGAGGCCACCGCCTCATGGAAACTGCTGCACGCCTCCGCTTCTGCACGGCAAATCAGGGCCTTACTTCCAGGCATCTGTTCAGGCTGGGTGTGCCGTTAGCGACACCGCATGGTGAGATGCTGACTTTCTCCTCAGGCAGAGTGACTTCGGGTACGAGGTCCTCGAAGTACTCAAAGCACACTGTTTTCTCACGGAAGCTCACACAAGGGCCATGACAAAGTCGGACTCGCCAGAAATGTTGTCCTGAGGCTGTTCGAAGACTGTGGAAATGTACCTCTCCTCAAGGAACGTACAGGGTGTTGCCCATCACTCGGCATGCACAGAGGGCCTCCGAGGGATCAACCAACGGGTCTCGAAGTGGCTCAGCAGGCCCACGGGGGTGTGGAGGTACTCAGTGAACTTGGAGGAAAGTGATGCCTACCCGAGAGGCCTACAAGTCCTCAAAAGTGTACTTCCTTTCACATAAAGCATGTAAGCGACTAAGAACTGATGGAAACAGCTGCCTGCCTCCCTTTCTGCACGGCTACTAGTGACCTAACCTGGAGGCAAGTTTTCACGTTGAGATTCCCTTTAGCTCTAGAGCTTGTCAGGCAGACCACAACCGCGGCCACGGAAGCACCTGGTTCAGACAGAACAGACTCATACTTTTCCGCGAAGCATTCTTACAGGGTTGACAGGCCTGTCAAGAGCAGGGAATGTCAGGTAGCTTCAAGGCAGCATGAATGCAGCCTTCCAAATGGGACAGCAAGGCTAGTTCCAGCAGGAACCCGTTTCCATGGGCACACTCAGCATACACCCCTGTGGTTTCTACCAAGTCTAAAGAGACACAGGTTACCCTGTGTTTCCTCCCCTGAATCAACTTCTCGAAGTAGGGTGTTCTGCATCAAGCGAACTGCCTCAACCAAGGAACGCCGCAGCTGCTCCTCTGGGCCAGTGGCTATCCAAAAGCCTGCAGTGTCACAGGAAGAGCAGGACTGTCGTAAATGGCAGTTAGAACGCACGCCCACTATCTCTGGGAGGCACGGTGACTTCAGGCAGGAGCTTCAAGATGGAATGCGAAGCTGAGGGTTACTCTGAGTTCAGCTCAGTCAGACTAGGGCAATGCGTCAGACTTCGTCTCCATGAGGGACGTGCCACACTGGTGTTCGTGAACGTGTGCGAGTGCTGAGGAAATTAAGCTGCTCCCAAAGAGAGTGCAGTGCGTTTCCCTACGCTCGGCATACACAGAGGGGCTCTAAAGGGCTACGGGCCTGGATGTTGCTTAGCAGACCCAGGTGGGCCTGGGGGTACTCAGTGTTCCTGCCGGGAGCAGGGTGCCCACGCTAGCCTCCTAGGTGTCCAGAAAACTGTGCTGCCGTGGAAGTTACCCAGAGCAGAGGCCACCGCCTCATGGAAACTGCTGCACGCCTCCGCTTCTGCACGGCAGGTCAGGGCCTTACTTCCAGACATCTGTTCATGCTGGGTGTGCCGTCAGCGACACTGCATGGTGAGATGCTGACTTTCTCCTCAGGCACAGTGACTTCGGGTACGAGGTCCTCGAAGTACTCAAAGCACACTGTTTTCTCACGGAAGCTCACACAAGGGCCATGACAAAGTCGGACTCGCCAGAAATGTTGTCCTGAGGCTGTTCGAGGACTCTGGAAATGTAGCTCTCTTCAAGGAACGTACAGGGTGTTGCCCATCACTCGGCATGCACAGAGGGCCTCCGAGGGATCAAGCAACGGGTCTCGAAGTGGCTCAGCAGGCCCACGGGGGTGTGGAGGTACTCAGTGAACTTGGAGCGAAAGTGATGCATACCGGAGAGGCCTAAGAGTCCTCAAAAGTGTACTTCCTTTCACATCAAGCATATAAGCGACTAAGAACTCATGGAAACAGCTGCCCGCTTCCCTTTCTGCACGGCTACTAGGGGCCTAACCTGGAGGCAAGTTTTCACGTTGAGATTCCCTATAGCGCTAGAGCTTGTCAGGCGGACCACAACCGCGGTCACGGAAGCACCTGATTCAGACAGAACGGACGCATACTTTTCCGCAAAGCATTCTTACAGGGTTGACAGGCCTGTCAAGAGCAGGGAATGTCAGGTAGCTTCAAGGCAGCATGAATGCAGCCTTCCAAATGGGACAGCAAGGCTAGTTCCAGCAGGAACCCGTTTCCATGGGCACACTCAGCATACACCCCTGTGGTTTCTACCAAGTCTAAAGAGACACAGGTTACCCTGTGTTTCCTCCCCTGAATCAACTTCTCGAAGTAGGGTGTTCTGCATCAAGCGAACTGCCTCAACCAAGGAACGCCGCAGCTGCTCCTCTGGGCCAGTGGCTATCCAAAAGCCTGCAGTGTCACAGGAAGAGCAGGACTGTCGTAAATGGCAGTTAGAACGCACGCCCACTATCTCTGGGAGGCACGGTGACTTCAGGCAGGAGCTTCAAGATGGAATGCGAAGCTGAGGGTTACTCTGAGTTCAGCTCAGTCAGACTCGGGCAATGCGTCAGACTTCGTCTCCATGAGGGACGTGCCACACTGGTGTTCGTGAACGTGTGCGAGTGCTGAGGAAATTAAGCTGCTCCCAAAGAGAGTGCAGTGCGTTTCCCTACGCTCGGCATACACAGAGGGGCTCTAAAGGGCTACGGGCCTGGATGTTGCTTAGCAGACCCAGGTGGGCCTGGGGGTACTCAGTGTTCCTGCCGGGAGCAGGGTGCCCACGCTAGCCTCCTAGGTGTCCAGAAAACTGTGCTGCCGTGGAAGTTACCCAGAGCAGAGGCCACCGCCTCATGGAAACTGCTGCACGCCTCCGCTTCTGCACGGCAGGTCAGGGCCTTACTTCCAGACATCTGTTCATGCTGGGTGTGCCGTCAGCGACACCGCATGGTGAGATGCTGACTTTCTCCTCAGGCACAGTGACTTCGGGTACGAGGTCCTCGAAGTACTCAAAGCACACTGTTTTCTCACGGAAGCTCACACAAGGGCCATGACAAAGTCGGACTCGCCAGAAATGTTGTCCTGAGGCTGTTCGAGGACTCTGGAAATGTAGCTCTCTTCAAGGAACGTACAGGGTGTTGCCCATCACTCGGCATGCACAGAGGGCCTCCGAGGGATCAAGCAACGGGTCTCGAAGTGGCTCAGCAGGCCCACGGGGGTGTGGAGGTACTCAGTGAACTTGGAGCGAAAGTGATGCATACCGGAGAGGCCTAAGAGTCCTCAAAAGTGTACTTCCTTTCACATCAAGCATATAAGCGACTAAGAACTCATGGAAACAGCTGCCCGCTTCCCTTTCTGCACGGCTACTAGGGGCCTAACCTGGAGGCAAGTTTTCACGTTGAGATTCCCTATAGCGCTAGAGCTTGTCAGGCGGACCACAACCGCGGTCACGGAAGCACCTGATTCAGACAGAACGGACGCATACTTTTCCGCAAAGCATTCTTACAGGGTTGACAGGCCTGTCAAGAGCAGGGAATGTCAGGTAGCTTCAAGGCAGCATGAATGCAGCCTTCCAAATGGGACAGCAAGGCTAGTTCCAGCAGGAACCCGTTTCCATGGGCACACTCAGCATACACCCCTGTGGTTTCTACCAAGTCTAAAGAGACACAGGTTACCCTGTGTTTCCTCCCCTGAATCAACTTCTCGAAGTAGGGTGTTCTGCATCAAGCGAACTGCCTCAACCAAGGAACGCCGCAGCTGCTCCTCTGGGCCAGTGGCTATCCAAAAGCCTGCAGTGTCACAGGAAGAGCAGGACTGTCTTAAATGGCAGTTAGAACGCACGCCCACTATCTCTGGGAGGCACGGTGACTTCAGGCAGGAGCTCCTAGATGGAATGCGAAGCCGAGGGTTACTCTGAGTTCAGGTCAGACTAGGGCAATGCGTCAGACTTCGACGCCATGAGGGACGTGCCACAACGGTGTTCGTGAACGTGTGCGAGTGCTGAGGAAATTAAGCTGCTCCCAAAGAGAGTGCAGTGCGTTTCCCTACGCTCGGCATACACAGAGGGGCTCTAAAGGGCTACGGGCCTGGATGTTGCTTAGCAGACCCAGGTGGGCCTGGGGGTACTCAGTGTTCCTGCCGGGAGCAGGGTGCCCACGCTAGCCTCCTAGGTGTCCAGAAAACTGTGCTGCCGTGGAAGTTACCCAGAGCAGAGGCCACCGCCTCATGGAAACTGCTGCACGCCTCCGCTTCTGCACGGCAAATCAGGGCCTTACTTCCAGGCATCTGTTCAGGCTGGGTGTGCCGTTAGCGACACCGCATGGTGAGATGCTGACTTTCTCCTCAGGCACAGTGACTTCGGGTACGAGGTCCTCGAAGTACTCAAAGCACACTGTTTTCTCACGGAAGCTCACACAAGGGCCATGACAAAGTCGGACTCGCCAGAAATGTTGTCCTGAGGCTGTTCGAAGACTGTGGAAATGTACCTCTCCTCAAGGAACGTACAGGGTGTTGCCCATCACTCGGCATGCACAGAGGGCCTCCGAGGGATCAACCAACGGGTCTCGAAGTGGCTCAGCAGGCCCACGGGGGTGTGGAGGTACTCAGTGAACTTGGAGGAAAGTGATGCCTACCCGAGAGGCCTACAAGTCCTCAAAAGTGTACTTCCTTTCACATAAAGCATGTAAGCGACTAAGAACTGATGGAAACAGCTGCCTGCCTCCCTTTCTGCACGGCTACTAGTGACCTAACCTGGAGGCAAGTTTTCACGTTGAGATTCCCTTTAGCTCTAGAGCTTGTCAGGCAGACCACAACCGCGGCCACGGAAGCACCTGGTTCAGACAGAACAGACTCATACTTTTCCGCGAAGCATTCTTACAGGGTTGACAGGCCTGTCAAGAGCAGGGAATGTCAGGTAGCTTCAAGGCAGCATGAATGCAGCCTTCCAAATGGGACAGCAAGGCTAGTTCCAGCAGGAACCCGTTTCCATGGGCACACTCAGCATACACCCCTGTGGTTTCTACCAAGTCTAAAGAGACACAGGTTACCCTGTGTTTCCTCCCCTGAATCAACTTCTCGAAGTAGGGTGTTCTGCATCAAGCGAACTGCCTCAACCAAGGAACGCCGCAGCTGCTCCTCTGGGCCTGTGGCTATCCAAAAGCCTGCAGTGTCACAGGAAGAGCAGGACTGTCTTAAATGGCAGTTAGAACGCACGCCCACTATCTCTGGGAGGCACGGTGACTTCAGGCAGGAGCTCCTAGATGGAATGCGAAGCCGAGGGTTACTCTGAGTTCAGGTCAGACTAGGGCAATGCGTCAGACTTCGACGCCATGAGGGACGTGCCACAACGGTGTTCGTGAACGTGTGCGAGTGCTGAGGAAATTAAGCTGCTCCCAAAGAGAGTGCAGTGCGTTTCCCTACGCTCGGCATACACAGAGGGGCTCTAAAGGGCTACGGGCCTGGATGTTGCTTAGCAGACCCAGGTGGGCCTGGGGGTACTCAGTGTTCCTGCCGGGAGCAGGGTGCCCACGCTAGCCTCCTAGGTGTCCAGAAAACTGTGCTGCCGTGGAAGTTACCCAGAGCAGAGGCCACCGCCTCATGGAAACTGCTGCACGCCTCCGCTTCTGCACGGCAAATCAGGTCCTTACTTCCAGGCATCTGTTCAGGCTGGGTGTGCCGTTAGCGACACCGCATGGTGAGATGCTGACTTTGTCCTCAGGCACAGTGACTTCGGGTACGAGGTCCTCGAAGTACTCAAAGCACACTGTTTTCTCACGGAAGCTCACACAAGGGCCATGACAAAGTCGGACTCGCCAGAAATGTTGTCCTGAGGCTGTTCGAAGACTGTGGAAATGTACCTCTCCTCAAGGAACGTACAGGGTGTTGCCCATCACTCGGCATGCACAGAGGGCTTCCGAGGGATCAACCAACGGGTCTCGAAGTGGCTCAGCAGGCCCACGGGGGTGTGGAGGTACTCAGTGAACTTGGAGGAAAGTGATGCCTACCCGAGAGGCCTACAAGTCCTCAAAAGTGTACTTCCTTTCACATAAAGCATGTAAGCGACTAAGAACTGATGGAAACAGCTGCCTGCCTCCCTTTCTGCACGGCTACTAGTGACCTAACCTGGAGGCAAGTTTTCACGTTGAGATTCCCTTTAGCTCTAGAGCTTGTCAGGCAGACCACAACCGCGGCCACGGAAGCACCTGGTTCAGACAGAACAGACTCATACTTTTCCGCGAAGCATTCTTACAGGGTTGACAGGCCTGTCAAGAGCAGGGAATGTCAGGTAGCTTCAAGGCAGCATGAATGCAGCCTTCCAAATGGGAAAGCAAGGCTAGTTCCAGCAGGCCCCCTTTTCCATGGGCACATGCAGCAAACACCCCTGTGGTTTCTACCAAGTCTAAAGAGACACAGGTTACCCTGTGTTTCCTCCCCTGAATCAACTTCTCGAAGTAGGGTGTTCTGCATCAAGCGAACTGCCTCAACCAAGGAACGCCGCAGCTGCTCCTCTGGGCCGGTGGCTATCCAAAAGCCTGCAGTGTCACAGGAAGTGCAGGACTGTCGTAAATGGCAGTTAGAACGCACGCCCACTATCTCTGGGAGGCACGGTGACTTCAGGCAGGAGCTTCAAGATGGAATGCGAAGCCGAGGGTTACTCTGAGTTCAGCTCAGTCAGACTCGGGCAATGCGTCAGACTTCGTCTCCATGAGGGACGTGCCACACTGGTGTTCGTGAACGTGTGCGAGTGCTGAGGAAATTAAGCTGCTCCCAAAGAGAGTGCAGTGCGTTTCCCTACGCTCGGCATACACAGAGGGGCTCTAAAGGGCTACGGGCCTGGATGTTGCTTAGCAGACCCAGGTGGGCCTGGGGGTACTCAGTGTTCCTGCCGGGAGCAGGGTGCCCACGCTAGCCTCCTAGGTGTCCAGAAAACTGTGCTGCCGTGGAAGTTACCCAGAGCAGAGGCCACCGCCTCATGGAAACTGCTGCACGCCTCCGCTTCTGCACGGCAGGTCAGGGCCTTACTTCCAGACATCTGTTCAGGCTGGGTGTGCCGTCAGCGACACCGCATGGTGAGATGCTGACTTTCTCCTCAGGCACAGTGACTTCGGGTACGAGGTCCTCGAAGTACTCAAAGCACACTGTTTTCTCACGGAAGCTCACACAAGGGCCATGACAAAGTCGGACTCGCCAGAAATGTTGTCCTGAGGCTGTTCGAAGACTGTGGAAATGTACCTCTCCTCAAGGAACGTACAGGGTGTTGCCCATCACTCGGCATGCACAGAGGGCCTCCGAGGGATCAACCAACGGGTCTCGAAGTGGCTCAGCAGGCCCACGGGGGTGTGGAGGTACTCAGTGAACTTGGAGGAAAGTGATGCGTACCCGAGAGGCCTACAAGTCCTCAAAAGTGTACTTCCTTTCACATAAAGCATGTAAGCGACTAAGAACTGATGGAAACAGCTGCCTGCCTCCCTTTCTGCACGGCTACTAGTGACCTAACCTGGAGGCAAGTTTTCACGTTGAGATTCCCTTTAGCTCTAGAGCTTGTCAGGCAGACCACAACCGCGGCCACGGAAGCACCTGGTTCAGACAGAACAGACTCATACTTTTCCGCGAAGCATTCTTACAGGGTTGACAGGCCTGTCAAGAGCAGGGAATGTCAGGTAGCTTCAAGGCAGCATGAATGCAGCCTTCCAAATGGGACAGCAAGGCTAGTTCCAGCAGGAACCCGTTTCCATGGGCACACTCAGCATACACCCCTGTGGTTTCTACCAAGTCTAAAGAGACACAGGTTACCCTGTGTTTCCTCCCCTGAATCAACTTCTCTAAGTAGGGTGTTCTGCATCAAGCGAACTGCCTCAACCAAGGAATGCCGCAGCTGCTCCTCTGGGCCTGTGGCTATCCAAAAGCCTGCAGTGTCACAGGAAGAGCAGGACTGTCTTAAATGGCAGTTAGAACGCACGCCCACTATCTCTGGGAGGCACGGTGACTTCAGGCAGGAGCTCCTAGATGGAATGCAAAGCCGAGGGTTACTCTGAGTTCAGGTCAGACTAGGGCAATGCGTCAGACTTCGACGCCATGAGGGACGTGCCACAACGGTGTTCGTGAACGTGTGCGAGTGCTGAGGAAATTAAGCTGCTCCCAAAGAGAGTGCAGTGCGTTTCCCTACGCTCGGCATACACAGAGGGGCTCTAAAGGGCTACGGGCCTGGATGTTGCTTAGCAGACCCAGGTGGGCCTGGGGGTACTCAGTGTTCCTGCCGGGAGCAGGGTGCCCACGCTAGCCTCCTAGGTGTCCAGAAAACTGTGCTGCCGTGGAAGTTACCCAGAGCAGAGGCCACCGCCTCATGGAAACTGCTGCACGCCTCTGCTTCTGCACGGCAAATCAGGGCCTTACTTCCAGGCATCTGTTCAGGCTGGGTGTGCCGTTAGCGACACCGCATGGTGAGATGCTGACTTTGTCCTCAGGCACAGTGACTTCGGGTACGAGGTCCTCGAAGTACTCAAAGCACACTGTTTTCTCACGGAAGCTCACACAAGGGCCATGACAAAGTCGGACTCGCCAGAAATGTTGTCCTGAGGCTGTTCGAAGACTGTGGAAATGTACCTCTCCTCAAGGAACGTACAGGGTGTTGCCCATCACTCGGCATGCACAGAGGGCCTCCGAGGGATCAACCAACGGGTCTCGAAGTGGCTCAGCAGGCCCACGGGGGTGTGGAGGTACTCAGTGAACTTGGAGGAAAGTGATGCGTACCCGAGAGGCCTACAAGTCCTCAAAAGTGTACTTCCTTTCACATAAAGCATGTAAGCGACTAAGAACTGATGGAAACAGCTGCCTGCCTCCCTTTCTGCACGGCTACTAGTGACCTAACCTGGAGGCAAGTTTTCACGTTGAGATTCCCTTTAGCTCTAGAGCTTGTCAGGCAGACCACAACCGCGGCCACGGAAGCACCTGGTTCAGACAGAACAGACTCATACTTTTCCGCGAAGCATTCTTACAGGGTTGACAGGCCTGTCAAGAGCAGGGAATGTCAGGTAGCTTCAAGGCAGCATGAATGCAGCCTTCCAAATGGGACAGCAAGGCTAGTTCCAGCAGGAACCCGTTTCCATGGGCACACTCAGCATACACCCCTGTGGTTTCTACCAAGTCTAAAGAGACACAGGTTACCCTGTGTTTCCTCCCCTGAATCAACTTCTCGAAGTAGGGTGTTCTGCATCAAGCGAACTGCCTCAACCAAGGAACGCCGCAGCTGCTCCTCTGGGCCAGTGGCTATCCAAAAGCCTGCAGTGTCACAGGAAGAGCAGGACTGTCGTAAATGGCAGTTAGAACGCACGCCCACTATCTCTGGGAGGCACGGTGACTTCAGGCAGGAGCTTCAAGATGGAATGCGAAGCCGAGGGTTACTCTGAGTTCAGCTCAGTCAGACTCGGGCAATGCGTCAGACTTCGTCTCCATGAGGGACGTGCCACACTGGTGTTCGTGAACGTGTGCGAGTGCTGAGGAAATTAAGCTGCTCCCAAAGAGAGTGCAGTGCGTTTCCCTACGCTCGGCATACACAGAGGGGCTCTAAAGGGCTACGGGCCTGGATGTTGCTTAGCAGACCCAGGTGGGCCTGGGGGTACTCAGTGTTCCTGCCGGGAGCAGGGTGCCCACGCTAGCCTCCTAGGTGTCCAGAAAACTGTGCTGCCGTGGAAGTTACCCAGAGCAGAGGCCACCGCCTCATGGAAACTGCTGCACGCCTCCGCTTCTGCACGGCAGGTCAGGGCCTTACTTCCAGACATCTGTTCATGCTGGGTGTGCCGTCAGCGACACCGCATGGTGAGATGCTGACTTTCTCCTCAGGCGCAGTGACTTCGGGTACGAGGTCCTCGAAGTACTCAAAGCACACTGTTTTCTCACGGAAGCTCACACAAGGGCCATGACAAAGTCGGACTCGCCAGAAATGTTGTCCTGAGGCTGTTCGAGGACTCTGGAAATGTAGCTCTCTTCAAGGAACGTACAGGGTGTTGCCCATCACTCGGCATGCACAGAGGGCCTCCGAGGGATCAAGCAACGGGTCTCGAAGTGGCTCAGCAGGCCCACGGGGGTGTGGAGGTACTCAGTGAACTTGGAGCGAAAGTGATGCATACCGGAGAGGCCTAAGAGTCCTCAAAAGTGTACTTCCTTTCACATCAAGCATATAAGCGACTAAGAACTCATGGAAACAGCTGCCCGCTTCCCTTTCTGCACGGCTACTAGGGGCCTAACCTGGAGGCAAGTTTTCACGTTGAGATTCCCTATAGCACTAGAGCTTGTCAGGCGGACCACAACCGCGGTCACGGAAGCACCTGATTCAGACAGAACGGACGCATACTTTTCCGCAAAGCATTCTTACAGGGTTGACAGGCCTGTCAAGAGCAGGGAATGTCAGGTAGCTTCAAGGCAGCATGAATGCAGCCTTCCAAATGGGACAGCAAGGCTAGTTCCAGCAGGAACCCGTTTCCATGGGCACACTCAGCATACACCCCTGTGGTTTCTACCAAGTCTAAAGAGACACAGGTTACCCTGTGTTTCCTCCCCTGAATCAACTTCTCGAAGTAGGGTGTTCTGCATCAAGCGAACTGCCTCAACCAAGGAACGCCGCAGCTGCTCCTCTGGGCCTGTGGCTATCCAAAAGCCTGCAGTGTCACAGGAAGAGCAGGACTGTCTTAAATGGCAGTTAGAACGCACGCCCACTATCTCTGGGAGGCACGGTGACTTCAGGCAGGAGCTCCTAGATGGAATGCGAAGCCGAGGGTTACTCTGAGTTCAGGTCAGACTCGGGCAATGCGTCAGACTTCGACGCCATGAGGGACGTGCCACAACGGTGTTCGTGAACGTGTGCGAGTGCTGAGGAAATTAAGCTGCTCCCAAAGAGAGTGCAGTGCGTTTCCCTACGCTCGGCATACACAGAGGGGCTCTAAAGGGCTACGGGCCTGGATGTTGCTTAGCAGACCCAGGTGGGCCTGGGGGTACTCAGTGTTCCTGCCGGGAGCAGGGTGCCCACGCTAGCCTCCTAGGTGTCCAGAAAACTGTGCTGCCGTGGAAGTTACCCAGAGCAGAGGCCACCGCCTCATGGAAACTGCTGCACGCCTCCGCTTCTGCACGGCAAATCAGGGCCTTACTTCCAGGCATCTGTTCAGGCTGGGTGTGCCGTTAGCGACACCGCATGGTGAGATGCTGACTTTCTCCTCAGGCAGAGTGACTTCGGGTACGAGGTCCTCGAAGTACTCAAAGCACACTGTTTTCTCACGGAAGCTCACACAAGGGCCATGACAAAGTCGGACTCGCCAGAAATGTTGTCCTGAGGCTGTTCGAAGACTGTGGAAATGTACCTCTCCTCAAGGAACGTACAGGGTGTTGCCCATCACTCGGCATGCACAGAGGGCCTCCGAGGGATCAACCAACGGGTCTCGAAGTGGCTCAGCAGGCCCACGGGGGTGTGGAGGTACTCAGTGAACTTGGAGGAAAGTGATGCCTACCCGAGAGGCCTACAAGTCCTCAAAAGTGTACTTCCTTTCACATAAAGCATGTAAGCGACTAAGAACTGATGGAAACAGCTGCCTGCCTCCCTTTCTGCACGGCTACTAGTGACCTAACCTGGAGGCAAGTTTTCACGTTGAGATTCCCTTTAGCTCTAGAGCTTGTCAGGCAGACCACAACCGCGGCCACGGAAGCACCTGGTTCAGACAGAACAGACTCATACTTTTCCGCGAAGCATTCTTACAGGGTTGACAGGCCTGTCAAGAGCAGGGAATGTCAGGTAGCTTCAAGGCAGCATGAATGCAGCCTTCCAAATGGGACAGCAAGGCTAGTTCCAGCAGGAACCCGTTTCCATGGGCACACTCAGCATACACCCCTGTGGTTTCTACCAAGTCTAAAGAGACACAGGTTACCCTGTGTTTCCTCCCCTGAATCAACTTCTCTAAGTAGGGTGTTCTGCATCAAGCGAACTGCCTCAACCAAGGAATGCCGCAGCTGCTCCTCTGGGCCTGTGGCTATCCAAAAGCCTGCAGTGTCACAGGAAGAGCAGGACTGTCTTAAATGGCAGTTAGAACGCACGCCCACTATCTCTGGGAGGCACGGTGACTTCAGGCAGGAGCTCCTAGATGGAATGCAAAGCCGAGGGTTACTCTGAGTTCAGGTCAGACTAGGGCAATGCGTCAGACTTCGACGCCATGAGGGACGTGCCACAACGGTGTTCGTGAACGTGTGCGAGTGCTGAGGAAATTAAGCTGCTCCCAAAGAGAGTGCAGTGCGTTTCCCTACGCTCGGCATACACAGAGGGGCTCTAAAGGGCTACGGGCCTGGATGTTGCTTAGCAGACCCAGGTGGGCCTGGGGGTACTCAGTGTTCCTGCCGGGAGCAGGGTGCCCACGCTAGCCTCCTAGGTGTCCAGAAAACTGTGCTGCCGTGGAAGTTACCCAGAGCAGAGGCCACCGCCTCATGGAAACTGCTGCACGCCTCTGCTTCTGCACGGCAAATCAGGGCCTTACTTCCAGGCATCTGTTCAGGCTGGGTGTGCCGTTAGCGACACCGCATGGTGAGATGCTGACTTTGTCCTCAGGCACAGTGACTTCGGGTACGAGGTCCTCGAAGTACTCAAAGCACACTGTTTTCTCACGGAAGCTCACACAAGGGCCATGACAAAGTCGGACTCGCCAGAAATGTTGTCCTGAGGCTGTTCGAAGACTGTGGAAATGTACCTCTCCTCAAGGAACGTACAGGGTGTTGCCCATCACTCGGCATGCACAGAGGGCCTCCGAGGGATCAACCAACGGGTCTCGAAGTGGCTCAGCAGGCCCACGGGGGTGTGGAGGTACTCAGTGAACTTGGAGGAAAGTGATGCGTACCCGAGAGGCCTACAAGTCCTCAAAAGTGTACTTCCTTTCACATAAAGCATGTAAGCGACTAAGAACTGATGGAAACAGCTGCCTGCCTCCCTTTCTGCACGGCTACTAGTGACCTAACCTGGAGGCAAGTTTTCACGTTGAGATTCCCTTTAGCTCTAGAGCTTGTCAGGCAGACCACAACCGCGGCCACGGAAGCACCTGGTTCAGACAGAACAGACTCATACTTTTCCGCGAAGCATTCTTACAGGGTTGACAGGCCTGTCAAGAGCAGGGAATGTCAGGTAGCTTCAAGGCAGCATGAATGCAGCCTTCCAAATGGGACAGCAAGGCTAGTTCCAGCAGGAACCCGTTTCCATGGGCACACTCAGCATACACCCCTGTGGTTTCTACCAAGTCTAAAGAGACACAGGTTACCCTGTGTTTCCTCCCCTGAATCAACTTCTCGAAGTAGGGTGTTCTGCATCAAGCGAACTGCCTCAACCAAGGAACGCCGCAGCTGCTCCTCTGGGCCTGTGGCTATCCAAAAGCCTGCAGTGTCACAGGAAGAGCAGGACTGTCTTAAATGGCAGTTAGAACGCACGCCCACTATCTCTGGGAGGCACGGTGACTTCAGGCAGGAGCTCCTAGATGGAATGCGAAGCCGAGGGTTACTCTGAGTTCAGGTCAGACTAGGGCAATGCGTCAGACTTCGACGCCATGAGGGACGTGCCACAACGGTGTTCGTGAACGTGTGCGAGTGCTGAGGAAATTAAGCTGCTCCCAAAGAGAGTGCAGTGCGTTTCCCTACGCTCGGCATACACAGAGGGGCTCTAAAGGGCTACGGGCCTGGATGTTGCTTAGCAGACCCAGGTGGGCCTGGGGGTACTCAGTGTTCCTGCCGGGAGCAGGGTGCCCACGCTAGCCTCCTAGGTGTCCAGAAAACTGTGCTGCCGTGGAAGTTACCCAGAGCAGAGGCCACCGCCTCATGGAAACTGCTGCACGCCTCCGCTTCTGCACGGCAGGTCAGGGCCTTACTTCCAGACATCTGTTCATGCTGGGTGTGCCGTCAGCGACACCGCATGGTGAGATGCTGACTTTCTCCTCAGGCGCAGTGACTTCGGGTACGAGGTCCTCGAAGTACTCAAAGCACACTGTTTTCTCACGGAAGCTCACACAAGGGCCATGACAAAGTCGGACTCGCCAGAAATGTTGTCCTGAGGCTGTTCGAGGACTCTGGAAATGTAGCTCTCTTCAAGGAACGTACAGGGTGTTGCCCATCACTCGGCATGCACAGAGGGCCTCCGAGGGATCAAGCAACGGGTCTCGAAGTGGCTCAGCAGGCCCACGGGGGTGTGGAGGTACTCAGTGAACTTGGAGCGAAAGTGATGCATACCGGAGAGGCCTAAGAGTCCTCAAAAGTGTACTTCCTTTCACATCAAGCATATAAGCGACTAAGAACTCATGGAAACAGCTGCCCGCTTCCCTTTCTGCACGGCTACTAGGGGCCTAACCTGGAGGCAAGTTTTCACGTTGAGATTCCCTATAGCACTAGAGCTTGTCAGGCGGACCACAACCGCGGTCACGGAAGCACCTGATTCAGACAGAACGGACGCATACTTTTCCGCAAAGCATTCTTACAGGGTTGACAGGCCTGTCAAGAGCAGGGAATGTCAGGTAGCTTCAAGGCAGCATGAATGCAGCCTTCCAAATGGGACAGCAAGGCTAGTTCCAGCAGGAACCCGTTTCCATGGGCACACTCAGCATACACCCCTGTGGTTTCTACCAAGTCTAAAGAGACACAGGTTACCCTGTGTTTCCTCCCCTGAATCAACTTCTCGAAGTAGGGTGTTCTGCATCAAGCGAACTGCCTCAACCAAGGAACGCCGCAGCTGCTCCTCTGGGCCTGTGGCTATCCAAAAGCCTGCAGTGTCACAGGAAGAGCAGGACTGTCTTAAATGGCAGTTAGAACGCACGCCCACTATCTCTGGGAGGCACGGTGACTTCAGGCAGGAGCTCCTAGATGGAATGCGAAGCCGAGGGTTACTCTGAGTTCAGGTCAGACTCGGGCAATGCGTCAGACTTCGACGCCATGAGGGACGTGCCACAACGGTGTTCGTGAACGTGTGCGAGTGCTGAGGAAATTAAGCTGCTCCCAAAGAGAGTGCAGTGCGTTTCCCTACGCTCGGCATACACAGAGGGGCTCTAAAGGGCTACGGGCCTGGATGTTGCTTAGCAGACCCAGGTGGGCCTGGGGGTACTCAGTGTTCCTGCCGGGAGCAGGGTGCCCACGCTAGCCTCCTAGGTGTCCAGAAAACTGTGCTGCCGTGGAAGTTACCCAGAGCAGAGGCCACCGCCTCATGGAAACTGCTGCACGCCTCCGCTTCTGCACGGCAAATCAGGGCCTTACTTCCAGGCATCTGTTCAGGCTGGGTGTGCCGTTAGCGACACCGCATGGTGAGATGCTGACTTTCTCCTCAGGCAGAGTGACTTCGGGTACGAGGTCCTCGAAGTACTCAAAGCACACTGTTTTCTCACGGAAGCTCACACAAGGGCCATGACAAAGTCGGACTCGCCAGAAATGTTGTCCTGAGGCTGTTCGAAGACTGTGGAAATGTACCTCTCCTCAAGGAACGTACAGGGTGTTGCCCATCACTCGGCATGCACAGAGGGCCTCCGAGGGATCAACCAACGGGTCTCGAAGTGGCTCAGCAGGCCCACGGGGGTGTGGAGGTACTCAGTGAACTTGGAGGAAAGTGATGCCTACCCGAGAGGCCTACAAGTCCTCAAAAGTGTACTTCCTTTCACATAAAGCATGTAAGCGACTAAGAACTGATGGAAACAGCTGCCTGCCTCCCTTTCTGCACGGCTACTAGTGACCTAACCTGGAGGCAAGTTTTCACGTTGAGATTCCCTTTAGCTCTAGAGCTTGTCAGGCAGACCACAACCGCGGCCACGGAAGCACCTGGTTCAGACAGAACAGACTCATACTTTTCCGCGAAGCATTCTTACAGGGTTGACAGGCCTGTCAAGAGCAGGGAATGTCAGGTAGCTTCAAGGCAGCATGAATGCAGCCTTCCAAATGGGACAGCAAGGCTAGTTCCAGCAGGAACCCGTTTCCATGGGCACACTCAGCATACACCCCTGTGGTTTCTACCAAGTCTAAAGAGACACAGGTTACCCTGTGTTTCCTCCCCTGAATCAACTTCTCGAAGTAGGGTGTTCTGCATCAAGCGAACTGCCTCAACCAAGGAACGCCGCAGCTGCTCCTCTGGGCCAGTGGCTATCCAAAAGCCTGCAGTGTCACAGGAAGAGCAGGACTGTCGTAAATGGCAGTTAGAACGCACGCCCACTATCTCTGGGAGGCACGGTGACTTCAGGCAGGAGCTTCAAGATGGAATGCGAAGCCGAGGGTTACTCTGAGTTCAGCTCAGTCAGACTCGGGCAATGCGTCAGACTTCGTCTCCATGAGGGACGTGCCACACTGGTGTTCGTGAACGTGTGCGAGTGCTGAGGAAATTAAGCTGCTCCCAAAGAGAGTGCAGTGCGTTTCCCTACGCTCGGCATACACAGAGGGGCTCTAAAGGGCTACGGGCCTGGATGTTGCTTAGCAGACCCAGGTGGGCCTGGGGGTACTCAGTGTTCCTGCCGGGAGCAGGGTGCCCACGCTAGCCTCCTAGGTGTCCAGAAAACTGTGCTGCCGTGGAAGTTACCCAGAGCAGAGGCCACCGCCTCATGGAAACTGCTGCACGCCTCCGCTTCTGCACGGCAAATCAGGGCCTTACTTCCAGGCATCTGTTCAGGCTGGGTGTGCCGTTAGCGACACCGCATGGTGAGATGCTGACTTTCTCCTCAGGCACAGTGACTTCGGGTACGAGGTCCTCGAAGTACTCAAAGCACACTGTTTTCTCACGGAAGCTCACACAAGGGCCATGACAAAGTCGGACTCGCCAGAAATGTTGTCCTGAGGCTGTTCGAAGACTGTGGAAATGTACCTCTCCTCAAGGAACGTACAGGGTGTTGCCCATCACTCGGCATGCACAGAGGGCCTCCGAGGGATCAACCAACGGGTCTCGAAGTGGCTCAGCAGGCCCACGGGGGTGTGGAGGTACTCAGTGAACTTGGAGGAAAGTGATGCCTACCCGAGAGGCCTACAAGTCCTCAAAAGTGTACTTCCTTTCACATAAAGCATGTAAGCGACTAAGAACTGATGGAAACAGCTGCCTGCCTCCCATTCTGCACGGCTACTAGTGACCTAACCTGGAGGCAAGTTTTCACGTTGAGATTCCCTTTAGCTCTAGAGCTTGTCAGGCAGACCACAACCGCGGCCACGGAAGCACCTGGTTCAGACAGAACAGACTCATACTTTTCCGCGAAGCATTCTTACAGGGTTGACAGGCCTGTCAAGAGCAGGGAATGTCAGGTAGCTTCAAGGCAGCATGAATGCAGCCTTCCAAATGGGACAGCAAGGCTAGTTCCAGCAGGAACCCGTTTCCATGGGCACACTCAGCATACACCCCTGTGGTTTCTACCAAGTCTAAAGAGACACAGGTTACCCTGTGTTTCCTCCCCTGAATCAACTTCTCGAAGTAGGGTGTTCTGCATCAAGCGAACTGCCTCAACCAAGGAACGCCGCAGCTGCTCCTCTGGGCCAGTGGCTATCCAAAAGCCTGCAGTGTCACAGGAAGAGCAGGACTGTCTTAAATGGCAGTTAGAACGCACGCCCACTATCTCTGGGAGGCACGGTGACTTCAGGCAGGAGCTCCTAGATGGAATGCGAAGCCGAGGGTTACTCTGAGTTCAGGTCAGACTAGGGCAATGCGTCAGACTTCGACGCCATGAGGGACGTGCCACAACGGTGTTCGTGAACGTGTGCGAGTGCTGAGGAAATTAAGCTGCTCCCAAAGAGAGTGCAGTGCGTTTCCCTACGCTCGGCATACACAGAGGGGCTCTAAAGGGCTACGGGCCTGGATGTTGCTTAGCAGACCCAGGTGGGCCTGGGGGTACTCAGTGTTCCTGCCGGGAGCAGGGTGCCCACGCTAGCCTCCTAGGTGTCCAGAAAACTGTGCTGCCGTGGAAGTTACCCAGAGCAGAGGCCACCGCCTCATGGAAACTGCTGCACGCCTCCGCTTCTGCACGGCAAATCAGGGCCTTACTTCCAGGCATCTGTTCAGGCTGGGTGTGCCGTTAGCGACACCGCATGGTGAGATGCTGACTTTCTCCTCAGGCAGAGTGACTTCGGGTACGAGGTCCTCGAAGTACTCAAAGCACACTGTTTTCTCACGGAAGCTCACACAAGGGCCATGACAAAGTCGGACTCGCCAGAAATGTTGTCCTGAGGCTGTTCGAAGACTGTGGAAATGTACCTCTCCTCAAGGAACGTACAGGGTGTTGCCCATCACTCGGCATGCACAGAGGGCCTCCGAGGGATCAACCAACGGGTCTCGAAGTGGCTCAGCAGGCCCACGGGGGTGTGGAGGTACTCAGTGAACTTGGAGGAAAGTGATGCCTACCCGAGAGGCCTACAAGTCCTCAAAAGTGTACTTCCTTTCACATAAAGCATGTAAGCGACTAAGAACTGATGGAAACAGCTGCCTGCCTCCCTTTCTGCACGGCTACTAGTGACCTAACCTGGAGGCAAGTTTTCACGTTGAGATTCCCTTTAGCTCTAGAGCTTGTCAGGCAGACCACAACCGCGGCCACGGAAGCACCTGGTTCAGACAGAACAGACTCATACTTTTCCGCGAAGCATTCTTACAGGGTTGACAGGCCTGTCAAGAGCAGGGAATGTCAGGTAGCTTCAAGGCAGCATGAATGCAGCCTTCCAAATGGGACAGCAAGGCTAGTTCCAGCAGGAACCCGTTTCCATGGGCACACTCAGCATACACCCCTGTGGTTTCTACCAAGTCTAAAGAGACACAGGTTACCCTGTGTTTCCTCCCCTGAATCAACTTCTCGAAGTAGGGTGTTCTGCATCAAGCGAACTGCCTCAACCAAGGAACGCCGCAGCTGCTCCTCTGGGCCAGTGGCTATCCAAAAGCCTGCAGTGTCACAGGAAGAGCAGGACTGTCTTAAATGGCAGTTAGAACGCACGCCCACTATCTCTGGGAGGCACGGTGACTTCAGGCAGGAGCTCCTAGATGGAATGCGAAGCCGAGGGTTACTCTGAGTTCAGGTCAGACTAGGGCAATGCGTCAGACTTCGACGCCATGAGGGACGTGCCACAACGGTGTTCGTGAACGTGTGCGAGTGCTGAGGAAATTAAGCTGCTCCCAAAGAGAGTGCAGTGCGTTTCCCTACGCTCGGCATACACAGAGGGGCTCTAAAGGGCTACGGGCCTGGATGTTGCTTAGCAGACCCAGGTGGGCCTGGGGGTACTCAGTGTTCCTGCCGGGAGCAGGGTGCCCACGCTAGCCTCCTAGGTGTCCAGAAAACTGTGCTGCCGTGGAAGTTACCCAGAGCAGAGGCCACCGCCTCATGGAAACTGCTGCACGCCTCCGCTTCTGCACGGCAGGTCAGGGCCTTACTTCCAGACATCTGTTCATGCTGGGTGTGCCGTCAGCGACACCGCATGGTGAGATGCTGACTTTCTCCTCAGGCACAGTGACTTCGGGTACGAGGTCCTCGAAGTACTCAAAGCACACTGTTTTCTCACGGAAGCTCACACAAGGGCCATGACAAAGTCGGACTCGCCAGAAATGTTGTCCTGAGGCTGTTCGAGGACTCTGGAAATGTAGCTCTCTTCAAGGAACGTACAGGGTGTTGCCCATCACTCGGCATGCACAGAGGGCCTCCGAGGGATCAAGCAACGGGTCTCGAAGTGGCTCAGCAGGCCCACGGGGGTGTGGAGGTACTCAGTGAACTTGGAGCGAAAGTGATGCATACCGGAGAGGCCTAAGAGTCCTCAAAAGTGTACTTCCTTTCACATCAAGCATATAAGCGACTAAGAACTCATGCAAACAGCTGCCCGCTTCCCTTTCTGCACGGCTACTAGGGGCCTAACCTGGAGGCAAGTTTTCACGTTGAGATTCCCTATAGCGCTAGAGCTTGTCAGGCAGACCACAACCGCGGTCACGGAAGCACCTGATTCAGACAGAACGGACGCATACTTTTCCGCAAAGCATTCTTACAGGGTTGACAGGCCTGTCAAGAGCAGGGAATGTCAGGTAGCTTCAAGGCAGCATGAATGCAGCCTTCCAAATGGGACAGCAAGGCTAGTTCCAGCAGGAACCCGTTTCCATGGGCACACTCAGCATACACCCCTGTGGTTTCTACCAAGTCTAAAGAGACACAGGTTACCCTGTGTTTCCTCCCCTGAATCAACTTCTCGAAGTAGGGTGTTCTGCATCAAGCGAACTGCCTCAACCAAGGAACGCCGCAGCTGCTCCTCTGGGCCTGTGGCTATCCAAAAGCCTGCAGTGTCACAGGAAGAGCATGACTGTCTTAAATGGCCGGAAGAACGCACGCCCACTATGTCTGGGAGGCACGGTGACTTCAGGCAGGAGCTCCTGGATGGAATGCGAAGCCGAGGGTTACTCTGAGTTCAGCTCAGTCAGACTCGGGCAATGCGTCAGACTTCGTCTCCATGAGGGACGTGCCACACTGGTGTTCGTGAACGTGTGCGAGTGCTGAGGAAATTAAGCTGCTCCCAAAGAGAGTGCAGTGCGTTTCCCTACGCTCGGCATACACAGAGGGGCTCTAAAGGGCTACGGGTCTGGATGTTGCTTAGCAGACCCAGGTGGGCCTGGGGGTACTCAGTGTTCCTGCCGGGAGCAGGGTGCCCACGCTAGCCTCCTAGGTGTCCAGAAAACTGTGCTGCCGTGGAAGTTACCCAGAGCAGAGGCCACCGCCTCATGGAAACTGCTGCACGCCTCCGCTTCTGCACGGCAGGTCAGGGCCTTACTTCCAGACATCTGTTCATGCTGGGTGTGCCGTCAGCGACACCGCATGGTGAGATGCTGACTTTCTCCTCAGGCACAGTGACTTCGGGTACGAGGTCCTCGAAGTACTCAAAGCACACTGTTTTCTCACGGAAGCTCACACAAGGGCCATGACAAAGTCGGACTCGCCAGAAATGTTGTCCTGAGGCTGTTCGAGGACTCTGGAAATGTAGCTCTCTTCAAGGAACGTACAGGGTGTTGCCCATCACTCGGCATGCACAGAGGGCCTCCGAGGGATCAACCAACGGGTCTCGAAGTGGCTCAGCAGGCCCACGGGGGTGTGGAGGTACTCAGTGAACTTGGAGGAAAGTGATGCGTACCCGAGAGGCCTACAAGTCCTCAAAAGTGTACTTCCTTTCACATAAAGCATGTAAGCGACTAAGAACTGATGGAAACAGCTGCCTGCCTCCCTTTCTGCACGGCTACTAGTGACCTAACCTGGAGGCAAGTTTTCACGTTGAGATTCCCTTTAGCTCTAGAGCTTGTCAGGCAGACCACAACCGCGGCCACGGAAGCACCTGGTTCAGACAGAACAGACTCATACTTTTCCGCGAAGCATTCTTACAGGGTTGACAGGCCTGTCAAGAGCAGGGAATGTCAGGTAGCTTCAAGGCAGCATGAATGCAGCCTTCCAAATGGGACAGCAAGGCTAGTTCCAGCAGGAACCCGTTTCCATGGGCACACTCAGCATACACCCCTGTGGTTTCTACCAAGTCTAAAGAGACACAGGTTACCCTGTGTTTCCTCCCCTGAATCAACTTCTCGAAGTAGGGTGTTCTGCATCAAGCGAACTGCCTCAACCAAGGAACGCCGCAGCTGCTCCTCTGGGCCAGTGGCTATCCAAAAGCCTGCAGTGTCACAGGAAGAGCAGGACTGTCGTAAATGGCAGTTAGAACGCACGCCCACTATCTCTGGGAGGCACGGTGACTTCAGGCAGGAGCTTCAAGATGGAATGCGAAGCCGAGGGTTACTCTGAGTTCAGCTCAGTCAGACTCGGGCAATGCGTCAGACTTCGTCTCCATGAGGGACGTGCCACACTGGTGTTCGTGAACGTGTGCGAGTGCTGAGGAAATTAAGCTGCTCCCAAAGAGAGTGCAGTGCGTTTCCCTACGCTCGGCATACACAGAGGGGCTCTAAAGGGCTACGGGTCTGGATGTTGCTTAGCAGACCCAGGTGGGCCTGGGGGTACTCAGTGTTCCTGCCGGGAGCAGGGTGCCCACGCTAGCCTCCTAGGTGTCCAGAAAACTGTGCTGCCGTGGAAGTTACCCAGAGCAGAGGCCACCGCCTCATGGAAACTGCTGCACGCCTCCGCTTCTGCACGGCAGGTCAGGGCCTTACTTCCAGACATCTGTTCAGGCTGGGTGTGCCGTCAGCGACACCGCATGGTGAGATGCTGACTTTCTCCTCAGGCACAGTGACTTCGGGTACGAGGTCCTCGAAGTACTCAAAGCACACTGTTTTCTCACGGAAGCTCACACAAGGGCCATGACAAAGTCGGACTCGCCAGAAATGTTGTCCTGAGGCTGTTCGAGGACTCTGGAAATGTAGCTCTCTTCAAGGAACGTACAGGGTGTTGCCCATCACTCGGCATGCACAGAGGGCCTCCGAGGGATCAACCAACGGGTCTCGAAGTGGCTCAGCAGGCCCACGGGGGTGTGGAGGTACTCAGTGAACTTGGAGGAAAGTGATGCGTACCCGAGAGGCCTACAAGTCCTCAAAAGTGTACTTCCTTTCACATAAAGCATGTAAGCGACTAAGAACTGATGGAAACAGCTGCCTGCCTCCCTTTCTGCACGGCTACTAGTGACCTAACCTGGAGACAAGTTTTCACGTTGAGATTCCCTTTAGCTCTAGAGCTTGTCAGGCAGACCACAACCGCGGCCACGGAAGCACCTGGTTCAGACAGAACAGACTCATACTTTTCCGCGAAGCATTCTTACAGGGTTGACAGGCCTGTCAAGAGCAGGGAATGTCAGGTAGCTTCAAGGCAGCATGAATGCAGCCTTCCAAATGGGACAGCAAGGCTAGTTCCAGCAGGAACCCGTTTCCATGGGCACACTCAGCATACACCCCTGTGGTTTCTACCAAGTCTAAAGAGACACAGGTTACCCTGTGTTTCCTCCCCTGAATCAACTTCTCTAAGTAGGGTGTTCTGCATCAAGCGAACTGCCTCAACCAAGGAATGCCGCAGCTGCTCCTCTGGGCCTGTGGCTATCCAAAAGCCTGCAGTGTCACAGGAAGAGCAGGACTGTCTTAAATGGCAGTTAGAACGCACGCCCACTATCTCTGGGAGGCACGGTGACTTCAGGCAGGAGCTCCTAGATGGAATGCGAAGCCGAGGGTTACTCTGAGTTCAGGTCAGACTAGGGCAATGCGTCAGACTTCGACGCCATGAGGGACGTGCCACAACGGTGTTCGTGAACGTGTGCGAGTGCTGAGGAAATTAAGCTGCTCCCAAAGAGAGTGCAGTGCGTTTCCCTACGCTCGGCATACACAGAGGGGCTCTAAAGGGCTACGGGCCTGGATGTTGCTTAGCAGACCCAGGTGGGCCTGGGGGTACTCAGTGTTCCTGCCGGGAGCAGGGTGCCCACGCTAGCCTCCTAGGTGTCCAGAAAACTGTGCTGCCGTGGAAGTTACCCAGAGCAGAGGCCACCGCCTCATGGAAACTGCTGCACGCCTCCGCTTCTGCACGGCAAATCAGGGCCTTACTTCCAGGCATCTGTTCAGGCTGGGTGTGCCGTTAGCGACACCGCATGGTGAGATGCTGACTTTCTCCTCAGGCACAGTGACTTCGGGTACGAGGTCCTCGAAGTACTCAAAGCACACTGTTTTCTCACGGAAGCTCACACAAGGGCCATGACAAAGTCGGACTCGCCAGAAATGTTGTCCTGAGGCTGTTCGAGGACTCTGGAAATGTAGCTCTCTTCAAGGAACGTACAGGGTGTTGCCCATCACTCGGCATGCACAGAGGGCCTCCGAGGGATCAAGCAACGGGTCTCGAAGTGGCTCAGCAGGCCCACGGGGGTGTGGAGGTACTCAGTGAACTTGGAGCGAAAGTGATGCATACCGGAGAGGCCTAAGAGTCCTCAAAAGTGTACTTCCTTTCACATCAAGCATATAAACGACTAAGAACTCATGGAAACAGCTGCCCGCTTCCCTTTCTGCACGGCTACTAGTGACCTAACCTGGAGGCAAGTTTTCACGTTGAGATTCCCTATAGCGCTAGAGCTTGTCAGGCGGACCACAACCGCGGTCACGGAAGCACCTGATTCAGACAGAACGGACGCATACTTTTCCGCAAAGCATTCTTACAGGGTTGACAGGCCTGTCAAGAGCAGGGAATGTCAGGTAGCTTCAAGGCAGCATGAATGCAGCCTTCCAAATGGGACAGCAAGGCTAGTTCCAGCAGGAACCCGTTTCCTTGGCACACTCAGCATACACCCCTGTGGTTTCTACCAAGTCTAAAGAGACACAGGTTACCCTGTGTTTCCTCCCCTGAATCAACTTCTCGAAGTAGGGTGTTCTGCATCAAGCGAACTGCCTCAACCAAGGAACGCCGCAGCTGCTCCTCTGGGCCTGTGGCTATCCAAAAGCCTGCAGTGTCACAGGAAGAGCAGGACTGTCTTAAATGGCAGTTAGAACGCACGCCCACTATCTCTGGGAGGCACGGTGACTTCAGGCAGGAGCTCCTAGATGGAATGCGAAGCCGAGGGTTACTCTGAGTTCAGGTCAGACTAGGGCAATGCGTCAGACTTCGACGCCATGAGGGACGTGCCACAACGGTGTTCGTGAACGTGTGCGAGTGCTGAGGAAATTAAGCTGCTCCCAAAGAGAGTGCAGTGCGTTTCCCTACGCTCGGCATACACAGAGGGGCTCTAAAGGGCTACGGGCCTGGATGTTGCTTAGCAGACCCAGGTGGGCCTGGGGGTACTCAGTGTTCCTGCCGGGAGCAGGGTGCCCACGCTAGCCTCCTAGGTGTCCAGAAAACTGTGCTGCCGTGGAAGTTACCCAGAGCAGAGGCCACCGCCTCATGGAAACTGCTGCACGCCTCCGCTTCTGCACGGCAAATCAGGTCCTTACTTCCAGGCATCTGTTCAGGCTGGGTGTGCCGTCAGCGACACCGCATGGTGAGATGCTGACTTTCTCCTCAGGCACAGTGACTTCGGGTACGAGGTCCTCGAAGTACTCAAAGCACACTGTTTTCTCACGGAAGCTCACACAAGGGCCATGACAAAGTCGGACTCGCCAGAAATGTTGTCCTGAGGCTGTTCGAGGACTCTGGAAATGTAGCTCTCTTCAAGGAACGTACAGGGTGTTGCCCATCACTCGGCATGCACAGAGGGCCTCCGAGGGATCAACCAACGGGTCTCGAAGTGGCTCAGCAGGCCCACGGGGGTGTGGAGGTACTCAGTGAACTTGGAGGAAAGTGATGCGTACCCGAGAGGCCTACAAGTCCTCAAAAGTGTACTTCCTTTCACATAAAGCATGTAAGCGACTAAGAACTGATGGAAACAGCTGCCTGCCTCCCTTTCTGCACGGCTACTAGTGACCTAACCTGGAGGCAAGTTTTCACGTTGAGATTCCCTTTAGCTCTAGAGCTTGTCAGGCAGACCACAACCGCGGCCACGGAAGCACCTGGTTCAGACAGAACAGACTCATACTTTTCCGCGAAGCATTCTTACAGGGTTGACAGGCCTGTCAAGAGCAGGGAATGTCAGGTAGCTTCAAGGCAGCATGAATGCAGCCTTCCAAATGGGACAGCAAGGCTAGTTCCAGCAGGAACCCGTTTCCATGGGCACACTCAGCATACACCCCTGTGGTTTCTACCAAGTCTAAAGAGACACAGGTTACCCTGTGTTTCCTCCCCTGAATCAACTTCTCTAAGTAGGGTGTTCTGCATCAAGCGAACTGCCTCAACCAAGGAACGCCGCAGCTGCTCCTCTGGGCCAGTGGCTATCCAAAAGCCTGCAGTGTCACAGGAAGAGCAGGACTGTCGTAAATGGCAGTTAGAACGCACGCCCACTATCTCTGGGAGGCACGGTGACTTCAGGCAGGAGCTTCAAGATGGAATGCGAAGCCGAGGGTTACTCTGAGTTCAGCTCAGTCAGACTCGGGCAATGCGTCAGACTTCGTCTCCATGAGGGACGTGCCACACTGGTGTTCGTGAACGTGTGCGAGTGCTGAGGAAATTAAGCTGCTCCCAAAGAGAGTGCAGTGCGTTTCCCTACGCTCGGCATACACAGAGGGGCTCTAAAGGGCTACGGGCCTGGATGTTGCTTAGCAGACCCAGGTGGGCCTGGGGGTACTCAGTGTTCCTGCCGGGAGCAGGGTGCCCACGCTAGCCTCCTAGGTGTCCAGAAAACTGTGCTGCCGTGGAAGTTACCCAGAGCAGAGGCCACCGCCTCATGGAAACTGCTGCACGCCTCCGCTTCTGCACGGCAGGTCAGGGCCTTACTTCCAGACATCTGTTCAGGCTGGGTGTGCCGTCAGCGACACCGCATGGTGAGATGCTGACTTTCTCCTCAGGCACAGTGACTTCGGGTACGAGGTCCTCGAAGTACTCAAAGCACACTGTTTTCTCACGGAAGCTCACACAAGGGCCATGACAAAGTCGGACTCGCCAGAAATGTTGTCCTGAGGCTGTTCGAGGACTCTGGAAATGTAGCTCTCTTCAAGGAACGTACAGGGTGTTGCCCATCACTCGGCATGCACAGAGGGCCTCCGAGGGATCAACCAACGGGTCTCGAAGTGGCTCAGCAGGCCCACGGGGGTGTGGAGGTACTCAGTGAACTTGGAGGAAAGTGATGCGTACCCGAGAGGCCTACAAGTCCTCAAAAGTGTACTTCCTTTCACATAAAGCATGTAAGCGACTAAGAACTGATGGAAACAGCTGCCTGCCTCCCTTTCTGCACGGCTACTAGTGACCTAACCTGGAGACAAGTTTTCACGTTGAGATTCCCTTTAGCTCTAGAGCTTGTCAGGCAGACCACAACCGCGGCCACGGAAGCACCTGGTTCAGACAGAACAGACTCATACTTTTCCGCGAAGCATTCTTACAGGGTTGACAGGCCTGTCAAGAGCAGGGAATGTCAGGTAGCTTCAAGGCAGCATGAATGCAGCCTTCCAAATGGGACAGCAAGGCTAGTTCCAGCAGGAACCCGTTTCCATGGGCACACTCAGCATACACCCCTGTGGTTTCTACCAAGTCTAAAGAGACACAGGTTACCCTGTGTTTCCTCCCCTGAATCAACTTCTCTAAGTAGGGTGTTCTGCATCAAGCGAACTGCCTCAACCAAGGAATGCCGCAGCTGCTCCTCTGGGCCTGTGGCTATCCAAAAGCCTGCAGTGTCACAGGAAGAGCAGGACTGTCTTAAATGGCAGTTAGAACGCACGCCCACTATCTCTGGGAGGCACGGTGACTTCAGGCAGGAGCTCCTAGATGGAATGCGAAGCCGAGGGTTACTCTGAGTTCAGGTCAGACTAGGGCAATGCGTCAGACTTCGACGCCATGAGGGACGTGCCACAACGGTGTTCGTGAACGTGTGCGAGTGCTGAGGAAATTAAGCTGCTCCCAAAGAGAGTGCAGTGCGTTTCCCTACGCTCGGCATACACAGAGGGGCTCTAAAGGGCTACGGGTCTGGATGTTGCTTAGCAGACCCAGGTGGGCCTGGGGGTACTCAGTGTTCCTGCCGGGAGCAGGGTGCCCACGCTAGCCTCCTAGGTGTCCAGAAAACTGTGCTGCCGTGGAAGTTACCCAGAGCAGAGGCCACCGCCTCATGGAAACTGCTGCACGCCTCCGCTTCTGCACGGCAAATCAGGGCCTTACTTCCAGGCATCTGTTCAGGCTGGGTGTGCCGTTAGCGACACCGCATGGTGAGATGCTGACTTTCTCCTCAGGCACAGTGACTTCGGGTACGAGGTCCTCGAAGTACTCAAAGCACACTGTTTTCTCACGGAAGCTCACACAAGGGCCATGACAAAGTCGGACTCGCCAGAAATGTTGTCCTGAGGCTGTTCGAGGACTCTGGAAATGTAGCTCTCTTCAAGGAACGTACAGGGTGTTGCCCATCACTCGGCATGCACAGAGGGCCTCCGAGGGATCAAGCAACGGGTCTCGAAGTGGCTCAGCAGGCCCACGGGGGTGTGGAGGTACTCAGTGAACTTGGAGCGAAAGTGATGCATACCGGAGAGGCCTAAGAGTCCTCAAAAGTGTACTTCCTTTCACATCAAGCATATAAACGACTAAGAACTCATGGAAACAGCTGCCCGCTTCCCTTTCTGCACGGCTACTAGGGGCCTAACCTGGAGGCAAGTTTTCACGTTGAGATTCCCTATAGCGCTAGAGCTTGTCAGGCGGACCACAACCGCGGTCACGGAAGCACCTGATTCAGACAGAACGGACGCATACTTTTCCGCAAAGCATTCTTACAGGGTTGACAGGCCTGTCAAGAGCAGGGAATGTCAGGTAGCTTCAAGGCAGCATGAATGCAGCCTTCCAAATGGGACAGCAAGGCTAGTTCCAGCAGGAACCCGTTTCCTTGGCACACTCAGCATACACCCCTGTGGTTTCTACCAAGTCTAAAGAGACACAGGTTACCCTGTGTTTCCTCCCCTGAATCAACTTCTCGAAGTAGGGTGTTCTGCATCAAGCGAACTGCCTCAACCAAGGAACGCCGCAGCTGCTCCTCTGGGCCTGTGGCTATCCAAAAGCCTGCAGTGTCACAGGAAGAGCAGGACTGTCTTAAATGGCAGTTAGAACGCACGCCCACTATCTCTGGGAGGCACGGTGACTTCAGGCAGGAGCTCCTAGATGGAATGCGAAGCCGAGGGTTACTCTGAGTTCAGGTCAGACTAGGGCAATGCGTCAGACTTCGACGCCATGAGGGACGTGCCACAACGGTGTTCGTGAACGTGTGCGAGTGCTGAGGAAATTAAGCTGCTCCCAAAGAGAGTGCAGTGCGTTTCCCTACGCTCGGCATACACAGAGGGGCTCTAAAGGGCTACGGGCCTGGATGTTGCTTAGCAGACCCAGGTGGGCCTGGGGGTACTCAGTGTTCCTGCCGGGAGCAGGGTGCCCACGCTAGCCTCCTAGGTGTCCAGAAAACTGTGCTGCCGTGGAAGTTACCCAGAGCAGAGGCCACCGCCTCATGGAAACTGCTGCACGCCTCCGCTTCTGCACGGCAAATCAGGTCCTTACTTCCAGGCATCTGTTCAGGCTGGGTGTGCCGTTAGCGACACCGCATGGTGAGATGCTGACTTTGTCCTCAGGCACAGTGACTTCGGGTACGAGGTCCTCGAAGTACTCAAAGCACACTGTTTTCTCACGGAAGCTCACACAAGGGCCATGACAAAGTCGGACTCGCCAGAAATGTTGTCCTGAGGCTGTTCGAAGACTGTGGAAATGTACCTCTCCTCAAGGAACGTACAGGGTGTTGCCCATCACTCGGCATGCACAGAGGGCTTCCGAGGGATCAACCAACGGGTCTCGAAGTGGCTCAGCAGGCCCACGGGGGTGTGGAGGTACTCAGTGAACTTGGAGGAAAGTGATGCCTACCCGAGAGGCCTACAAGTCCTCAAAAGTGTACTTCCTTTCACATAAAGCATGTAAGCGACTAAGAACTGATGGAAACAGCTGCCTGCCTCCCTTTCTGCACGGCTACTAGTGACCTAACCTGGAGGCAAGTTTTCACGTTGAGATTCCCTTTAGCTCTAGAGCTTGTCAGGCAGACCACAACCGCGGCCACGGAAGCACCTGGTTCAGACAGAACAGACTCATACTTTTCCGCGAAGCATTCTTACAGGGTTGACAGGCCTGTCAAGAGCAGGGAATGTCAGGTAGCTTCAAGGCAGCATGAATGCAGCCTTCCAAATGGGAAAGCAAGGCTAGTTCCAGCAGGCCCCCTTTTCCATGGGCACATGCAGCAAACACCCCTGTGGTTTCTACCAAGTCTAAAGAGACACAGGTTACCCTGTGTTTCCTCCCCTGAATCAACTTCTCGAAGTAGGGTGTTCTGCATCAAGCGAACTGCCTCAACCAAGGAACGCCGCAGCTGCTCCTCTGGGCCGGTGGCTATCCAAAAGCCTGCAGTGTCACAGGAAGTGCAGGACTGTCGTAAATGGCAGTTAGAACGCACGCCCACTATCTCTGGGAGGCACGGTGACTTCAGGCAGGAGCTTCAAGATGGAATGCGAAGCCGAGGGTTACTCTGAGTTCAGCTCAGTCAGACTCGGGCAATGCGTCAGACTTCGTCTCCATGAGGGACGTGCCACACTGGTGTTCGTGAACGTGTGCGAGTGCTGAGGAAATTAAGCTGCTCCCAAAGAGAGTGCAGTGCGTTTCCCTACGCTCGGCATACACAGAGGGGCTCTAAAGGGCTACGGGCCTGGATGTTGCTTAGCAGACCCAGGTGGGCCTGGGGGTACTCAGTGTTCCTGCCGGGAGCAGGGTGCCCACGCTAGCCTCCTAGGTGTCCAGAAAACTGTGCTGCCGTGGAAGTTACCCAGAGCAGAGGCCACCGCCTCATGGAAACTGCTGCACGCCTCCGCTTCTGCACGGCAGGTCAGGGCCTTACTTCCAGACATCTGTTCAGGCTGGGTGTGCCGTCAGCGACACCGCATGGTGAGATGCTGACTTTCTCCTCAGGCACAGTGACTTCGGGTACGAGGTCCTCGAAGTACTCAAAGCACACTGTTTTCTCACGGAAGCTCACACAAGGGCCATGACAAAGTCGGACTCGCCAGAAATGTTGTCCTGAGGCTGTTCGAAGACTGTGGAAATGTACCTCTCCTCAAGGAACGTACAGGGTGTTGCCCATCACTCGGCATGCACAGAGGGCCTCCGAGGGATCAACCAACGGGTCTCGAAGTGGCTCAGCAGGCCCACGGGGGTGTGGAGGTACTCAGTGAACTTGGAGGAAAGTGATGCCTACCCGAGAGGCCTACAAGTCCTCAAAAGTGTACTTCCTTTCACATAAAGCATGTAAGCGACTAAGAACTGATGGAAACAGCTGCCTGCCTCCCTTTCTGCACGGCTACTAGTGACCTAACCTGGAGGCAAGTTTTCACGTTGAGATTCCCTTTAGCTCTAGAGCTTGTCAGGCAGACCACAACCGCGGCCACGGAAGCACCTGGTTCAGACAGAACAGACTCATACTTTTCCGCGAAGCATTCTTACAGGGTTGACAGGCCTGTCAAGAGCAGGGAATGTCAGGTAGCTTCAAGGCAGCATGAATGCAGCCTTCCAAATGGGACAGCAAGGCTAGTTCCAGCAGGAACCCGTTTCCATGGGCACACTCAGCATACACCCCTGTGGTTTCTACCAAGTCTAAAGAGACACAGGTTACCCTGTGTTTCCTCCCCTGAATCAACTTCTCTAAGTAGGGTGTTCTGCATCAAGCGAACTGCCTCAACCAAGGAATGCCGCAGCTGCTCCTCTGGGCCTGTGGCTATCCAAAAGCCTGCAGTGTCACAGGAAGAGCAGGACTGTCTTAAATGGCAGTTAGAACGCACGCCCACTATCTCTGGGAGGCACGGTGACTTCAGGCAGGAGCTCCTAGATGGAATGCGAAGCCGAGGGTTACTCTGAGTTCAGGTCAGACTAGGGCAATGCGTCAGACTTCGACGCCATGAGGGACGTGCCACAACGGTGTTCGTGAACGTGTGCGAGTGCTGAGGAAATTAAGCTGCTCCCAAAGAGAGTGCAGTGCGTTTCCCTACGCTCGGCATACACAGAGGGGCTCTAAAGGGCTACGGGCCTGGATGTTGCTTAGCAGACCCAGGTGGGCCTGGGGGTACTCAGTGTTCCTGCCGGGAGCAGGGTGCCCACGCTAGCCTCCTAGGTGTCCAGAAAACTGTGCTGCCGTGGAAGTTACCCAGAGCAGAGGCCACCGCCTCATGGAAACTGCTGCACGCCTCCGCTTCTGCACGGCAAATCAGGGCCTTACTTCCAGGCATCTGTTCAGGCTGGGTGTGCCGTTAGCGACACCGCATGGTGAGATGCTGACTTTGTCCTCAGGCACAGTGACTTCGGGTACGAGGTCCTCGAAGTACTCAAAGCACACTGTTTTCTCACGGAAGCTCACACAAGGGCCATGACAAAGTCGGACTCGCCAGAAATGTTGTCCTGAGGCTGTTCGAAGACTGTGGAAATGTACCTCTCCTCAAGGAACGTACAGGGTGTTGCCCATCACTCGGCATGCACAGAGGGCCTCCGAGGGATCAACCAACGGGTCTCGAAGTGGCTCAGCAGGCCCACGGGGGTGTGGAGGTACTCAGTGAACTTGGAGGAAAGTGATGCGTACCCGAGAGGCCTACAAGTCCTCAAAAGTGTACTTCCTTTCACATAAAGCATGTAAGCGACTAAGAACTGATGGAAACAGCTGCCTGCCTCCCTTTCTGCACGGCTACTAGTGACCTAACCTGGAGGCAAGTTTTCACGTTGAGATTCCCTTTAGCTCTAGAGCTTGTCAGGCAGACCACAACCGCGGCCACGGAAGCACCTGGTTCAGACAGAACAGACTCATACTTTTCCGCGAAGCATTCTTACAGGGTTGACAGGCCTGTCAAGAGCAGGGAATGTCAGGTAGCTTCAAGGCAGCATGAATGCAGCCTTCCAAATGGGACAGCAAGGCTAGTTCCAGCAGGAACCCGTTTCCATGGGCACACTCAGCATACACCCCTGTGGTTTCTACCAAGTCTAAAGAGACACAGGTTACCCTGTGTTTCCTCCCCTGAATCAACTTCTCGAAGTAGGGTGTTCTGCATCAAGCGAACTGCCTCAACCAAGGAACGCCGCAGCTGCTCCTCTGGGCCAGTGGCTATCCAAAAGCCTGCAGTGTCACAGGAAGAGCAGGACTGTCGTAAATGGCAGTTAGAACGCACGCCCACTATCTCTGGGAGGCACGGTGACTTCAGGCAGGAGCTTCAAGATGGAATGCGAAGCCGAGGGTTACTCTGAGTTCAGCTCAGTCAGACTCGGGCAATGCGTCAGACTTCGTCTCCATGAGGGACGTGCCACACTGGTGTTCGTGAACGTGTGCGAGTGCTGAGGAAATTAAGCTGCTCCCAAAGAGAGTGCAGTGCGTTTCCCTACGCTCGGCATACACAGAGGGGCTCTAAAGGGCTACGGGCCTGGATGTTGCTTAGCAGACCCAGGTGGGCCTGGGGGTACTCAGTGTTCCTGCCGGGAGCAGGGTGCCCACGCTAGCCTCCTAGGTGTCCAGAAAACTGTGCTGCCGTGGAAGTTACCCAGAGCAGAGGCCACCGCCTCATGGAAACTGCTGCACGCCTCCGCTTCTGCACGGCAGGTCAGGGCCTTACTTCCAGACATCTGTTCATGCTGGGTGTGCCGTCAGCGACACCGCATGGTGAGATGCTGACTTTCTCCTCAGGCGCAGTGACTTCGGGTACGAGGTCCTCGAAGTACTCAAAGCACACTGTTTTCTCACGGAAGCTCACACAAGGGCCATGACAAAGTCGGACTCGCCAGAAATGTTGTCCTGAGGCTGTTCGAGGACTCTGGAAATGTAGCTCTCTTCAAGGAACGTACAGGGTGTTGCCCATCACTCGGCATGCACAGAGGGCCTCCGAGGGATCAAGCAACGGGTCTCGAAGTGGCTCAGCAGGCCCACGGGGGTGTGGAGGTACTCAGTGAACTTGGAGCGAAAGTGATGCATACCGGAGAGGCCTAAGAGTCCTCAAAAGTGTACTTCCTTTCACATCAAGCATATAAGCGACTAAGAACTCATGGAAACAGCTGCCCGCTTCCCTTTCTGCACGGCTACTAGGGGCCTAACCTGGAGGCAAGTTTTCACGTTGAGATTCCCTATAGCACTAGAGCTTGTCAGGCGGACCACAACCGCGGTCACGGAAGCACCTGATTCAGACAGAACGGACGCATACTTTTCCGCAAAGCATTCTTACAGGGTTGACAGGCCTGTCAAGAGCAGGGAATGTCAGGTAGCTTCAAGGCAGCATGAATGCAGCCTTCCAAATGGGACAGCAAGGCTAGTTCCAGCAGGAACCCGTTTCCATGGGCACACTCAGCATACACCCCTGTGGTTTCTACCAAGTCTAAAGAGACACAGGTTACCCTGTGTTTCCTCCCCTGAATCAACTTCTCGAAGTAGGGTGTTCTGCATCAAGCGAACTGCCTCAACCAAGGAACGCCGCAGCTGCTCCTCTGGGCCTGTGGCTATCCAAAAGCCTGCAGTGTCACAGGAAGAGCAGGACTGTCTTAAATGGCAGTTAGAACGCACGCCCACTATCTCTGGGAGGCACGGTGACTTCAGGCAGGAGCTCCTAGATGGAATGCGAAGCCGAGGGTTACTCTGAGTTCAGGTCAGACTCGGGCAATGCGTCAGACTTCGACGCCATGAGGGACGTGCCACAACGGTGTTCGTGAACGTGTGCGAGTGCTGAGGAAATTAAGCTGCTCCCAAAGAGAGTGCAGTGCGTTTCCCTACGCTCGGCATACACAGAGGGGCTCTAAAGGGCTACGGGCCTGGATGTTGCTTAGCAGACCCAGGTGGGCCTGGGGGTACTCAGTGTTCCTGCCGGGAGCAGGGTGCCCACGCTAGCCTCCTAGGTGTCCAGAAAACTGTGCTGCCGTGGAAGTTACCCAGAGCAGAGGCCACCGCCTCATGGAAACTGCTGCACGCCTCCGCTTCTGCACGGCAAATCAGGGCCTTACTTCCAGGCATCTGTTCAGGCTGGGTGTGCCGTTAGCGACACCGCATGGTGAGATGCTGACTTTCTCCTCAGGCAGAGTGACTTCGGGTACGAGGTCCTCGAAGTACTCAAAGCACACTGTTTTCTCACGGAAGCTCACACAAGGGCCATGACAAAGTCGGACTCGCCAGAAATGTTGTCCTGAGGCTGTTCGAAGACTGTGGAAATGTACCTCTCCTCAAGGAACGTACAGGGTGTTGCCCATCACTCGGCATGCACAGAGGGCCTCCGAGGGATCAACCAACGGGTCTCGAAGTGGCTCAGCAGGCCCACGGGGGTGTGGAGGTACTCAGTGAACTTGGAGGAAAGTGATGCCTACCCGAGAGGCCTACAAGTCCTCAAAAGTGTACTTCCTTTCACATAAAGCATGTAAGCGACTAAGAACTGATGGAAACAGCTGCCTGCCTCCCTTTCTGCACGGCTACTAGTGACCTAACCTGGAGGCAAGTTTTCACGTTGAGATTCCCTTTAGCTCTAGAGCTTGTCAGGCAGACCACAACCGCGGCCACGGAAGCACCTGGTTCAGACAGAACAGACTCATACTTTTCCGCGAAGCATTCTTACAGGGTTGACAGGCCTGTCAAGAGCAGGGAATGTCAGGTAGCTTCAAGGCAGCATGAATGCAGCCTTCCAAATGGGACAGCAAGGCTAGTTCCAGCAGGAACCCGTTTCCATGGGCACACTCAGCATGCACCCCTGTGGTTTCTACCAAGTCTAAAGAGACACAGGTTACCCTGTGTTTCCTCCCCTGAATCAACTTCTCGAAGTAGGGTGTTCTGCATCAAGCGAACTGCCTCAACCAAGGAACGCCGCAGCTGCTCCTCTGGGCCAGTGGCTATCCAAAAGCCTGCAGTGTCACAGGAAGAGCAGGACTGTCGTAAATGGCAGTTAGAACGCACGCCCACTATCTCTGGGAGGCACGGTGACTTCAGGCAGGAGCTTCAAGATGGAATGCGAAGCTGAGGGTTACTCTGAGTTCAGCTCAGTCAGACTAGGGCAATGCGTCAGACTTCGTCTCCATGAGGGACGTGCCACACTGGTGTTCGTGAACGTGTGCGAGTGCTGAGGAAATTAAGCTGCTCCCAAAGAGAGTGCAGTGCGTTTCCCTACGCTCGGCATACACAGAGGGGCTCTAAAGGGCTACGGGCCTGGATGTTGCTTAGCAGACCCAGGTGGGCCTGGGGGTACTCAGTGTTCCTGCCGGGAGCAGGGTGCCCACGCTAGCCTCCTAGGTGTCCAGAAAACTGTGCTGCCGTGGAAGTTACCCAGAGCAGAGGCCACCGCCTCATGGAAACTGCTGCACGCCTCCGCTTCTGCACGGCAGGTCAGGGCCTTACTTCCAGACATCTGTTCATGCTGGGTGTGCCGTCAGCGACACCGCATGGTGAGATGCTGACTTTCTCCTCAGGCACAGTGACTTCGGGTACGAGGTCCTCGAAGTACTCAAAGCACACTGTTTTCTCACGGAAGCTCACACAAGGGCCATGACAAAGTCGGACTCGCCAGAAATGTTGTCCTGAGGCTGTTCGAGGACTCTGGAAATGTAGCTCTCTTCAAGGAACGTACAGGGTGTTGCCCATCACTCGGCATGCACAGAGGGCCTCCGAGGGATCAAGCAACGGGTCTCGAAGTGGCTCAGCAGGCCCACGGGGGTGTGGAGGTACTCAGTGAACTTGGAGCGAAAGTGATGCATACCGGAGAGGCCTAAGAGTCCTCAAAAGTGTACTTCCTTTCACATCAAGCATATAAGCGACTAAGAACTCATGGAAACAGCTGCCCGCTTCCCTTTCTGCACGGCTACTAGGGGCCTAACCTGGAGGCAAGTTTTCACGTTGAGATTCCCTATAGCGCTAGAGCTTGTCAGGCGGACCACAACCGCGGTCACGGAAGCACCTGATTCAGACAGAACGGACGCATACTTTTCCGCAAAGCATTCTTACAGGGTTGACAGGCCTGTCAAGAGCAGGGAATGTCAGGTAGCTTCAAGGCAGCATGAATGCAGCCTTCCAAATGGGACAGCAAGGCTAGTTCCAGCAGGAACCCGTTTCCATGGGCACACTCAGCATACACCCCTGTGGTTTCTACCAAGTCTAAAGAGACACAGGTTACCCTGTGTTTCCTCCCCTGAATCAACTTCTCGAAGTAGGGTGTTCTGCATCAAGCGAACTGCCTCAACCAAGGAACGCCGCAGCTGCTCCTCTGGGCCAGTGGCTATCCAAAAGCCTGCAGTGTCACAGGAAGAGCAGGACTGTCGTAAATGGCAGTTAGAACGCACGCCCACTATCTCTGGGAGGCACGGTGACTTCAGGCAGGAGCTTCAAGATGGAATGCGAAGCTGAGGGTTACTCTGAGTTCAGCTCAGTCAGACTCGGGCAATGCGTCAGACTTCGTCTCCATGAGGGACGTGCCACACTGGTGTTCGTGAACGTGTGCGAGTGCTGAGGAAATTAAGCTGCTCCCAAAGAGAGTGCAGTGCGTTTCCCTACGCTCGGCATACACAGAGGGGCTCTAAAGGGCTACGGGCCTGGATGTTGCTTAGCAGACCCAGGTGGGCCTGGGGGTACTCAGTGTTCCTGCCGGGAGCAGGGTGCCCACGCTAGCCTCCTAGGTGTCCAGAAAACTGTGCTGCCGTGGAAGTTACCCAGAGCAGAGGCCACCGCCTCATGGAAACTGCTGCACGCCTCCGCTTCTGCACGGCAGGTCAGGGCCTTACTTCCAGACATCTGTTCATGCTGGGTGTGCCGTCAGCGACACCGCATGGTGAGATGCTGACTTTCTCCTCAGGCACAGTGACTTCGGGTACGAGGTCCTCGAAGTACTCAAAGCACACTGTTTTCTCACGGAAGCTCACACAAGGGCCATGACAAAGTCGGACTCGCCAGAAATGTTGTCCTGAGGCTGTTCGAGGACTCTGGAAATGTAGCTCTCTTCAAGGAACGTACAGGGTGTTGCCCATCACTCGGCATGCACAGAGGGCCTCCGAGGGATCAAGCAACGGGTCTCGAAGTGGCTCAGCAGGCCCACGGGGGTGTGGAGGTACTCAGTGAACTTGGAGCGAAAGTGATGCATACCGGAGAGGCCTAAGAGTCCTCAAAAGTGTACTTCCTTTCACATCAAGCATATAAGCGACTAAGAACTCATGGAAACAGCTGCCCGCTTCCCTTTCTGCACGGCTACTAGGGGCCTAACCTGGAGGCAAGTTTTCACGTTGAGATTCCCTATAGCGCTAGAGCTTGTCAGGCGGACCACAACCGCGGTCACGGAAGCACCTGATTCAGACAGAACGGACGCATACTTTTCCGCAAAGCATTCTTACAGGGTTGACAGGCCTGTCAAGAGCAGGGAATGTCAGGTAGCTTCAAGGCAGCATGAATGCAGCCTTCCAAATGGGACAGCAAGGCTAGTTCCAGCAGGAACCCGTTTCCATGGGCACACTCAGCATACACCCCTGTGGTTTCTACCAAGTCTAAAGAGACACAGGTTACCCTGTGTTTCCTCCCCTGAATCAACTTCTCGAAGTAGGGTGTTCTGCATCAAGCGAACTGCCTCAACCAAGGAACGCCGCAGCTGCTCCTCTGGGCCAGTGGCTATCCAAAAGCCTGCAGTGTCACAGGAAGAGCAGGACTGTCTTAAATGGCAGTTAGAACGCACGCCCACTATCTCTGGGAGGCACGGTGACTTCAGGCAGGAGCTCCTAGATGGAATGCGAAGCCGAGGGTTACTCTGAGTTCAGGTCAGACTAGGGCAATGCGTCAGACTTCGACGCCATGAGGGACGTGCCACAACGGTGTTCGTGAACGTGTGCGAGTGCTGAGGAAATTAAGCTGCTCCCAAAGAGAGTGCAGTGCGTTTCCCTACGCTCGGCATACACAGAGGGGCTCTAAAGGGCTACGGGCCTGGATGTTGCTTAGCAGACCCAGGTGGGCCTGGGGGTACTCAGTGTTCCTGCCGGGAGCAGGGTGCCCACGCTAGCCTCCTAGGTGTCCAGAAAACTGTGCTGCCGTGGAAGTTACCCAGAGCAGAGGCCACCGCCTCATGGAAACTGCTGCACGCCTCCGCTTCTGCACGGCAAATCAGGGCCTTACTTCCAGGCATCTGTTCAGGCTGGGTGTGCCGTTAGCGACACCGCATGGTGAGATGCTGACTTTCTCCTCAGGCACAGTGACTTCGGGTACGAGGTCCTCGAAGTACTCAAAGCACACTGTTTTCTCACGGAAGCTCACACAAGGGCCATGACAAAGTCGGACTCGCCAGAAATGTTGTCCTGAGGCTGTTCGAAGACTGTGGAAATGTACCTCTCCTCAAGGAACGTACAGGGTGTTGCCCATCACTCGGCATGCACAGAGGGCCTCCGAGGGATCAACCAACGGGTCTCGAAGTGGCTCAGCAGGCCCACGGGGGTGTGGAGGTACTCAGTGAACTTGGAGGAAAGTGATGCCTACCCGAGAGGCCTACAAGTCCTCAAAAGTGTACTTCCTTTCACATAAAGCATGTAAGCGACTAAGAACTGATGGAAACAGCTGCCTGCCTCCCTTTCTGCACGGCTACTAGTGACCTAACCTGGAGGCAAGTTTTCACGTTGAGATTCCCTTTAGCTCTAGAGCTTGTCAGGCAGACCACAACCGCGGCCACGGAAGCACCTGGTTCAGACAGAACAGACTCATACTTTTCCGCGAAGCATTCTTACAGGGTTGACAGGCCTGTCAAGAGCAGGGAATGTCAGGTAGCTTCAAGGCAGCATGAATGCAGCCTTCCAAATGGGACAGCAAGGCTAGTTCCAGCAGGAACCCGTTTCCATGGGCACACTCAGCATACACCCCTGTGGTTTCTACCAAGTCTAAAGAGACACAGGTTACCCTGTGTTTCCTCCCCTGAATCAACTTCTCGAAGTAGGGTGTTCTGCATCAAGCGAACTGCCTCAACCAAGGAACGCCGCAGCTGCTCCTCTGGGCCTGTGGCTATCCAAAAGCCTGCAGTGTCACAGGAAGAGCAGGACTGTCTTAAATGGCAGTTAGAACGCACGCCCACTATCTCTGGGAGGCACGGTGACTTCAGGCAGGAGCTCCTAGATGGAATGCGAAGCCGAGGGTTACTCTGAGTTCAGGTCAGACTAGGGCAATGCGTCAGACTTCGACGCCATGAGGGACGTGCCACAACGGTGTTCGTGAACGTGTGCGAGTGCTGAGGAAATTAAGCTGCTCCCAAAGAGAGTGCAGTGCGTTTCCCTACGCTCGGCATACACAGAGGGGCTCTAAAGGGCTACGGGCCTGGATGTTGCTTAGCAGACCCAGGTGGGCCTGGGGGTACTCAGTGTTCCTGCCGGGAGCAGGGTGCCCACGCTAGCCTCCTAGGTGTCCAGAAAACTGTGCTGCCGTGGAAGTTACCCAGAGCAGAGGCCACCGCCTCATGGAAACTGCTGCACGCCTCCGCTTCTGCACGGCAAATCAGGGCCTTACTTCCAGGCATCTGTTCAGGCTGGGTGTGCCGTTAGCGACACCGCATGGTGAGATGCTGACTTTCTCCTCAGGCAGAGTGACTTCGGGTACGAGGTCCTCGAAGTACTCAAAGCACACTGTTTTCTCACGGAAGCTCACACAAGGGCCATGACAAAGTCGGACTCGCCAGAAATGTTGTCCTGAGGCTGTTCGAAGACTGTGGAAATGTACCTCTCCTCAAGGAACGTACAGGGTGTTGCCCATCACTCGGCATGCACAGAGGGCCTCCGAGGGATCAACCAACGGGTCTCGAAGTGGCTCAGCAGGCCCACGGGGGTGTGGAGGTACTCAGTGAACTTGGAGGAAAGTGATGCGTACCCGAGAGGCCTACAAGTCCTCAAAAGTGTACTTCCTTTCACATAAAGCATGTAAGCGACTAAGAACTGATGGAAACAGCTGCCTGCCTCCCTTTCTGCACGGCTACTAGTGACCTAACCTGGAGGCAAGTTTTCACGTTGAGATTCCCTTTAGCTCTAGAGCTTGTCAGGCAGACCACAACCGCGGCCACGGAAGCACCTGGTTCAGACAGAACAGACTCATACTTTTCCGCGAAGCATTCTTACAGGGTTGACAGGCCTGTCAAGAGCAGGGAATGTCAGGTAGCTTCAAGGCAGCATGAATGCAGCCTTCCAAATGGGACAGCAAGGCTAGTTCCAGCAGGAACCCGTTTCCATGGGCACACTCAGCATACACCCCTGTGGTTTCTACCAAGTCTAAAGAGACACAGGTTACCCTGTGTTTCCTCCCCTGAATCAACTTCTCGAAGTAGGGTGTTCTGCATCAAGCGAACTGCCTCAACCAAGGAACGCCGCAGCTGCTCCTCTGGGCCAGTGGCTATCCAAAAGCCTGCAGTGTCACAGGAAGAGCAGGACTGTCTTAAATGGCAGTTAGAACGCACGCCCACTATCTCTGGGAGGCACGGTGACTTCAGGCAGGAGCTCCTAGATGGAATGCGAAGCCGAGGGTTACTCTGAGTTCAGGTCAGACTAGGGCAATGCGTCAGACTTCGACGCCATGAGGGACGTGCCACAACGGTGTTCGTGAACGTGTGCGAGTGCTGAGGAAATTAAGCTGCTCCCAAAGAGAGTGCAGTGCGTTTCCCTACGCTCGGCATACACAGAGGGGCTCTAAAGGGCTACGGGCCTGGATGTTGCTTAGCAGACCCAGGTGGGCCTGGGGGTACTCAGTGTTCCTGCCGGGAGCAGGGTGCCCACGCTAGCCTCCTAGGTGTCCAGAAAACTGTGCTGCCGTGGAAGTTACCCAGAGCAGAGGCCACCGCCTCATGGAAACTGCTGCACGCCTCCGCTTCTGCACGGCAAATCAGGGCCTTACTTCCAGGCATCTGTTCAGGCTGGGTGTGCCGTTAGCGACACCGCATGGTGAGATGCTGACTTTCTCCTCAGGCAGAGTGACTTCGGGTACGAGGTCCTCGAAGTACTCAAAGCACACTGTTTTCTCACGGAAGCTCACACAAGGGCCATGACAAAGTCGGACTCGCCAGAAATGTTGTCCTGAGGCTGTTCGAAGACTGTGGAAATGTACCTCTCCTCAAGGAACGTACAGGGTGTTGCCCATCACTCGGCATGCACAGAGGGCCTCCGAGGGATCAACCAACGGGTCTCGAAGTGGCTCAGCAGGCCCACGGGGGTGTGGAGGTACTCAGTGAACTTGGAGGAAAGTGATGCCTACCCGAGAGGCCTACAAGTCCTCAAAAGTGTACTTCCTTTCACATAAAGCATGTAAGCGACTAAGAACTGATGGAAACAGCTGCCTGCCTCCCTTTCTGCACGGCTACTAGTGACCTAACCTGGAGGCAAGTTTTCACGTTGAGATTCCCTTTAGCTCTAGAGCTTGTCAGGCAGACCACAACCGCGGCCACGGAAGCACCTGGTTCAGACAGAACAGACTCATACTTTTCCGCGAAGCATTCTTACAGGGTTGACAGGCCTGTCAAGAGCAGGGAATGTCAGGTAGCTTCAAGGCAGCATGAATGCAGCCTTCCAAATGGGACAGCAAGGCTAGTTCCAGCAGGAACCCGTTTCCATGGGCACACTCAGCATACACCCCTGTGGTTTCTACCAAGTCTAAAGAGACACAGGTTACCCTGTGTTTCCTCCCCTGAATCAACTTCTCGAAGTAGGGTGTTCTGCATCAAGCGAACTGCCTCAACCAAGGAACGCCGCAGCTGCTCCTCTGGGCCAGTGGCTATCCAAAAGCCTGCAGTGTCACAGGAAGAGCAGGACTGTCGTAAATGGCAGTTAGAACGCACGCCCACTATCTCTGGGAGGCACGGTGACTTCAGGCAGGAGCTTCAAGATGGAATGCGAAGCCGAGGGTTACTCTGAGTTCAGCTCAGTCAGACTCGGGCAATGCGTCAGACTTCGTCTCCATGAGGGACGTGCCACACTGGTGTTCGTGAACGTGTGCGAGTGCTGAGGAAATTAAGCTGCTCCCAAAGAGAGTGCAGTGCGTTTCCCTACGCTCGGCATACACAGAGGGGCTCTAAAGGGCTACGGGCCTGGATGTTGCTTAGCAGACCCAGGTGGGCCTGGGGGTACTCAGTGTTCCTGCCGGGAGCAGGGTGCCCACGCTAGCCTCCTAGGTGTCCAGAAAACTGTGCTGCCGTGGAAGTTACCCAGAGCAGAGGCCACCGCCTCATGGAAACTGCTGCACGCCTCCGCTTCTGCACGGCAAATCAGGGCCTTACTTCCAGGCATCTGTTCAGGCTGGGTGTGCCGTTAGCGACACCGCATGGTGAGATGCTGACTTTCTCCTCAGGCACAGTGACTTCGGGTACGAGGTCCTCGAAGTACTCAAAGCACACTGTTTTCTCACGGAAGCTCACACAAGGGCCATGACAAAGTCGGACTCGCCAGAAATGTTGTCCTGAGGCTGTTCGAAGACTGTGGAAATGTACCTCTCCTCAAGGAACGTACAGGGTGTTGCCCATCACTCGGCATGCACAGAGGGCCTCCGAGGGATCAACCAACGGGTCTCGAAGTGGCTCAGCAGGCCCACGGGGGTGTGGAGGTACTCAGTGAACTTGGAGGAAAGTGATGCCTACCCGAGAGGCCTACAAGTCCTCAAAAGTGTACTTCCTTTCACATAAAGCATGTAAGCGACTAAGAACTGATGGAAACAGCTGCCTGCCTCCCTTTCTGCACGGCTACTAGTGACCTAACCTGGAGGCAAGTTTTCACGTTGAGATTCCCTTTAGCTCTAGAGCTTGTCAGGCAGACCACAACCGCGGCCACGGAAGCACCTGGTTCAGACAGAACAGACTCATACTTTTCCGCGAAGCATTCTTACAGGGTTGACAGGCCTGTCAAGAGCAGGGAATGTCAGGTAGCTTCAAGGCAGCATGAATGCAGCCTTCCAAATGGGACAGCAAGGCTAGTTCCAGCAGGAACCCGTTTCCATGGGCACACTCAGCATACACCCCTGTGGTTTCTACCAAGTCTAAAGAGACACAGGTTACCCTGTGTTTCCTCCCCTGAATCAACTTCTCGAAGTAGGGTGTTCTGCATCAAGCGAACTGCCTCAACCAAGGAACGCCGCAGCTGCTCCTCTGGGCCAGTGGCTATCCAAAAGCCTGCAGTGTCACAGGAAGAGCAGGACTGTCTTAAATGGCAGTTAGAACGCACGCCCACTATCTCTGGGAGGCACGGTGACTTCAGGCAGGAGCTCCTAGATGGAATGCGAAGCCGAGGGTTACTCTGAGTTCAGGTCAGACTAGGGCAATGCGTCAGACTTCGACGCCATGAGGGACGTGCCACAACGGTGTTCGTGAACGTGTGCGAGTGCTGAGGAAATTAAGCTGCTCCCAAAGAGAGTGCAGTGCGTTTCCCTACGCTCGGCATACACAGAGGGGCTCTAAAGGGCTACGGGCCTGGATGTTGCTTAGCAGACCCAGGTGGGCCTGGGGGTACTCAGTGTTCCTGCCGGGAGCAGGGTGCCCACGCTAGCCTCCTAGGTGTCCAGAAAACTGTGCTGCCGTGGAAGTTACCCAGAGCAGAGGCCACCGCCTCATGGAAACTGCTGCACGCCTCCGCTTCTGCACGGCAAATCAGGGCCTTACTTCCAGGCATCTGTTCAGGCTGGGTGTGCCGTTAGCGACACCGCATGGTGAGATGCTGACTTTCTCCTCAGGCAGAGTGACTTCGGGTACGAGGTCCTCGAAGTACTCAAAGCACACTGTTTTCTCACGGAAGCTCACACAAGGGCCATGACAAAGTCGGACTCGCCAGAAATGTTGTCCTGAGGCTGTTCGAAGACTGTGGAAATGTACCTCTCCTCAAGGAACGTACAGGGTGTTGCCCATCACTCGGCATGCACAGAGGGCCTCCGAGGGATCAACCAACGGGTCTCGAAGTGGCTCAGCAGGCCCACGGGGGTGTTGAGGTACTCAGTGAACTTGGAGGAAAGTGATGCCTACCCGAGAGGCCTACAAGTCCTCAAAAGTGTACTTCCTTTCACATAAAGCATGTAAGCGACTAAGAACTGATGGAAACAGCTGCCTGCCTCCCTTTCTGCACGGCTACTAGTGACCTAACCTGGAGGCAAGTTTTCACGTTGAGATTCCCTTTAGCTCTAGAGCTTGTCAGGCAGACCACAACCGCGGCCACGGAAGCACCTGGTTCAGACAGAACAGACTCATACTTTTCCGCGAAGCATTCTTACAGGGTTGACAGGCCTGTCAAGAGCAGGGAATGTCAGGTAGCTTCAAGGCAGCATGAATGCAGCCTTCCAAATGGGACAGCAAGGCTAGTTCCAGCAGGAACCCGTTTCCATGGGCACACTCAGCATACACCCCTGTGGTTTCTACCAAGTCTAAAGAGACACAGGTTACCCTGTGTTTCCTCCCCTGAATCAACTTCTCGAAGTAGGGTGTTCTGCATCAAGCGAACTGCCTCAACCAAGGAACGCCGCAGCTGCTCCTCTGGGCCAGTGGCTATCCAAAAGCCTGCAGTGTCACAGGAAGAGCAGGACTGTCTTAAATGGCAGTTAGAACGCACGCCCACTATCTCTGGGAGGCACGGTGACTTCAGGCAGGAGCTCCTAGATGGAATGCGAAGCCGAGGGTTACTCTGAGTTCAGGTCAGACTAGGGCAATGCGTCAGACTTCGACGCCATGAGGGACGTGCCACAACGGTGTTCGTGAACGTGTGCGAGTGCTGAGGAAATTAAGCTGCTCCCAAAGAGAGTGCAGTGCGTTTCCCTACGCTCGGCATACACAGAGGGGCTCTAAAGGGCTACGGGCCTGGATGTTGCTTAGCAGACCCAGGTGGGCCTGGGGGTACTCAGTGTTCCTGCCGGGAGCAGGGTGCCCACGCTAGCCTCCTAGGTGTCCAGAAAACTGTGCTGCCGTGGAAGTTACCCAGAGCAGAGGCCACCGCCTCATGGAAACTGCTGCACGCCTCCGCTTCTGCACGGCAAATCAGGGCCTTACTTCCAGGCATCTGTTCAGGCTGGGTGTGCCGTTAGCGACACCGCATGGTGAGATGCTGACTTTCTCCTCAGGCAGAGTGACTTCGGGTACGAGGTCCTCGAAGTACTCAAAGCACACTGTTTTCTCACGGAAGCTCACACAAGGGCCATGACAAAGTCGGACTCGCCAGAAATGTTGTCCTGAGGCTGTTCGAAGACTGTGGAAATGTACCTCTCCTCAAGGAACGTACAGGGTGTTGCCCATCACTCGGCATGCACAGAGGGCCTCCGAGGGATCAACCAACGGGTCTCGAAGTGGCTCAGCAGGCCCACGGGGGTGTGGAGGTACTCAGTGAACTTGGAGGAAAGTGATGCCTACCCGAGAGGCCTACAAGTCCTCAAAAGTGTACTTCCTTTCACATAAAGCATGTAAGCGACTAAGAACTGATGGAAACAGCTGCCTGCCTCCCTTTCTGCACGGCTACTAGTGACCTAACCTGGAGGCAAGTTTTCACGTTGAGATTCCCTTTAGCTCTAGAGCTTGTCAGGCAGACCACAACCGCGGCCACGGAAGCACCTGGTTCAGACAGAACAGACTCATACTTTTCCGCGAAGCATTCTTACAGGGTTGACAGGCCTGTCAAGAGCAGGGAATGTCAGGTAGCTTCAAGGCAGCATGAATGCAGCCTTCCAAATGGGACAGCAAGGCTAGTTCCAGCAGGAACCCGTTTCCATGGGCACACTCAGCATACACCCCTGTGGTTTCTACCAAGTCTAAAGAGACACAGGTTACCCTGTGTTTCCTCCCCTGAATCAACTTCTCGAAGTAGGGTGTTCTGCATCAAGCGAACTGCCTCAACCAAGGAACGCCGCAGCTGCTCCTCTGGGCCAGTGGCTATCCAAAAGCCTGCAGTGTCACAGGAAGAGCAGGACTGTCTTAAATGGCAGTTAGAACGCACGCCCACTATCTCTGGGAGGCACGGTGACTTCAGGCAGGAGCTCCTAGATGGAATGCGAAGCCGAGGGTTACTCTGAGTTCAGGTCAGACTAGGGCAATGCGTCAGACTTCGACGCCATGAGGGACGTGCCACAACGGTGTTCGTGAACGTGTGCGAGTGCTGAGGAAATTAAGCTGCTCCCAAAGAGAGTGCAGTGCGTTTCCCTACGCTCGGCATACACAGAGGGGCTCTAAAGGGCTACGGGCCTGGATGTTGCTTAGCAGACCCAGGTGGGCCTGGGGGTACTCAGTGTTCCTGCCGGGAGCAGGGTGCCCACGCTAGCCTCCTAGGTGTCCAGAAAACTGTGCTGCCGTGGAAGTTACCCAGAGCAGAGGCCACCGCCTCATGGAAACTGCTGCACGCCTCCGCTTCTGCACGGCAAATCAGGGCCTTACTTCCAGGCATCTGTTCAGGCTGGGTGTGCCGTTAGCGACACCGCATGGTGAGATGCTGACTTTCTCCTCAGGCAGAGTGACTTCGGGTACGAGGTCCTCGAAGTACTCAAAGCACACTGTTTTCTCACGGAAGCTCACACAAGGGCCATGACAAAGTCGGACTCGCCAGAAATGTTGTCCTGAGGCTGTTCGAAGACTGTGGAAATGTACCTCTCCTCAAGGAACGTACAGGGTGTTGCCCATCACTCGGCATGCACAGAGGGCCTCCGAGGGATCAAGCAACGGGTCTCGAAGTGGCTCAGCAGGCCCACGGGGGTGTGGAGGTACTCAGTGAACTTGGAGGAAAGTGATGCCTACCCGAGAGGCCTACAAGTCCTCAAAAGTGTACTTCCTTTCACATAAAGCATGTAAGCGACTAAGAACTGATGGAAACAGCTGCCTGCCTCCCTTTCTGCACGGCTACTAGTGACCTAACCTGGAGGCAAGTTTTCACGTTGAGATTCCCTTTAGCTCTAGAGCTTGTCAGGCAGACCACAACCGCGGCCACGGAAGCACCTGGTTCAGACAGAACAGACTCATACTTTTCCGCGAAGCATTCTTACAGGGTTGACAGGCCTGTCAAGAGCAGGGAATGTCAGGTAGCTTCAAGGCAGCATGAATGCAGCCTTCCAAATGGGACAGCAAGGCTAGTTCCAGCAGGAACCCGTTTCCATGGGCACACTCAGCATACACCCCTGTGGTTTCTACCAAGTCTAAAGAGACACAGGTTACCCTGTGTTTCCTCCCCTGAATCAACTTCTCGAAGTAGGGTGTTCTGCATCAAGCGAACTGCCTCAACCAAGGAACGCCGCAGCTGCTCCTCTGGGCCAGTGGCTATCCAAAAGCCTGCAGTGTCACAGGAAGAGCAGGACTGTCGTAAATGGCAGTTAGAACGCACGCCCACTATCTCTGGGAGGCACGGTGACTTCAGGCAGGAGCTTCAAGATGGAATGCGAAGCCGAGGGTTACTCTGAGTTCAGCTCAGTCAGACTCGGGCAATGCGTCAGACTTCGTCTCCATGAGGGACGTGCCACACTGGTGTTCGTGAACGTGTGCGAGTGCTGAGGAAATTAAGCTGCTCCCAAAGAGAGTGCAGTGCGTTTCCCTACGCTCGGCATACACAGAGGGGCTCTAAAGGGCTACGGGCCTGGATGTTGCTTAGCAGACCCAGGTGGGCCTGGGGGTACTCAGTGTTCCTGCCGGGAGCAGGGTGCCCACGCTAGCCTCCTAGGTGTCCAGAAAACTGTGCTGCCGTGGAAGTTACCCAGAGCAGAGGCCACCGCCTCATGGAAACTGCTGCACGCCTCCGCTTCTGCACGGCAGGTCAGGGCTTTTCTTCCAGACATCTGTTCATGCTGGGTGTGCCGTCAGCGACACCGCATGGTGAGATGCTGACTTTCTCCTCAGGCGCAGTGACTTCGGGTACGAGGTCCTCGAAGTACTCAAAGCACACTGTTTTCTCACGGAAGCTCACACAAGGGCCATGACAAAGTCGGACTCGCCAGAAATGTTGTCCTGAGGCTGTTCGAGGACTCTGGAAATGTAGCTCTCTTCAAGGAACGTACAGGGTGTTGCCCATCACTCGGCATGCACAGAGGGCCTCCGAGGGATCAACCAACGGGTCTCGAAGTGGCTCAGCAGGCCCACGGGGGTGTGGAGGTACTCAGTGAACTTGGAGGAAAGTGATGCGTACCCGAGAGGCCTACAAGTCCTCAAAAGTGTACTTCCTTTCACATAAAGCATGTAAGCGACTAAGAACTGATGGAAACAGCTGCCTGCCTCCCTTTCTGCACGGCTACTAGTGACCTAACCTGGAGGCAAGTTTTCACGTTGAGATTCCCTTTAGCTCTAGAGCTTGTCAGGCAGACCACAACCGCGGCCACGGAAGCACCTGGTTCAGACAGAACAGACTCATACTTTTCCGCGAAGCATTCTTACAGGGTTGACAGGCCTGTCAAGAGCAGGGAATGTCAGGTAGCTTCAAGGCAGCATGAATGCAGCCTTCCAAATGGGACAGCAAGGCTAGTTCCAGCAGGAACCCGTTTCCATGGGCACACTCAGCATACACCCCTGTGGTTTCTACCAAGTCTAAAGAGACACAGGTTACCCTGTGTTTCCTCCCCTGAATCAACTTCTCGAAGTAGGGTGTTCTGCATCAAGCGAACTGCCTCAACCAAGGAACGCCGCAGCTGCTCCTCTGGGCCAGTGGCTATCCAAAAGCCTGCAGTGTCACAGGAAGAGCAGGACTGTCTTAAATGGCAGTTAGAACGCACGCCCACTATCTCTGGGAGGCACGGTGACTTCAGGCAGGAGCTCCTAGATGGAATGCGAAGCCGAGGGTTACTCTGAGTTCAGGTCAGACTAGGGCAATGCGTCAGACTTCGACGCCATGAGGGACGTGCCACAACGGTGTTCGTGAACGTGTGCGAGTGCTGAGGAAATTAAGCTGCTCCCAAAGAGAGTGCAGTGCGTTTCCCTACGCTCGGCATACACAGAGGGGCTCTAAAGGGCTACGGGCCTGGATGTTGCTTAGCAGACCCAGGTGGGCCTGGGGGTACTCAGTGTTCCTGCCGGGAGCAGGGTGCCCACGCTAGCCTCCTAGGTGTCCAGAAAACTGTGCTGCCGTGGAAGTTACCCAGAGCAGAGGCCACCGCCTCATGGAAACTGCTGCACGCCTCCGCTTCTGCACGGCAAATCAGGGCCTTACTTCCAGGCATCTGTTCAGGCTGGGTGTGCCGTTAGCGACACCGCATGGTGAGATGCTGACTTTCTCCTCAGGCACAGTGACTTCGGGTACGAGGTCCTCGAAGTACTCAAAGCACACTGTTTTCTCACGGAAGCTCACACAAGGGCCATGACAAAGTCGGACTCGCCAGAAATGTTGTCCTGAGGCTGTTCGAAGACTGTGGAAATGTACCTCTCCTCAAGGAACGTACAGGGTGTTGCCCATCACTCGGCATGCACAGAGGGCCTCCGAGGGATCAAGCAACGGGTCTCGAAGTGGCTCAGCAGGCCCACGGGGGTGTGGAGGTACTCAGTGAACTTGGAGGAAAGTGATGCCTACCCGAGAGGCCTACAAGTCCTCAAAAGTGTACTTCCTTTCACATAAAGCATGTAAGCGACTAAGAACTGATGGAAACAGCTGCCTGCCTCCCTTTCTGCACGGCTACTAGTGACCTAACCTGGAGGCAAGTTTTCACGTTGAGATTCCCTTTAGCTCTAGAGCTTGTCAGGCAGACCACAACCGCGGCCACGGAAGCACCTGGTTCAGACAGAACAGACTCATACTTTTCCGCGAAGCATTCTTACAGGGTTGACAGGCCTGTCAAGAGCAGGGAATGTCAGGTAGCTTCAAGGCAGCATGAATGCAGCCTTCCAAATGGGACAGCAAGGCTAGTTCCAGCAGGAACCCGTTTCCATGGGCACACTCAGCATACACCCCTGTGGTTTCTACCAAGTCTAAAGAGACACAGGTTACCCTGTGTTTCCTCCCCTGAATCAACTTCTCGAAGTAGGGTGTTCTGCATCAAGCGAACTGCCTCAACCAAGGAACGCCGCAGCTGCTCCTCTGGGCCAGTGGCTATCCAAAAGCCTGCAGTGTCACAGGAAGAGCAGGACTGTCGTAAATGGCAGTTAGAACGCACGCCCACTATCTCTGGGAGGCACGGTGACTTCAGGCAGGAGCTTCAAGATGGAATGCGAAGCCGAGGGTTACTCTGAGTTCAGCTCAGTCAGACTCGGGCAATGCGTCAGACTTCGTCTCCATGAGGGACGTGCCACACTGGTGTTCGTGAACGTGTGCGAGTGCTGAGGAAATTAAGCTGCTCCCAAAGAGAGTGCAGTGCGTTTCCCTACGCTCGGCATACACAGAGGGGCTCTAAAGGGCTACGGGCCTGGATGTTGCTTAGCAGACCCAGGTGGGCCTGGGGGTACTCAGTGTTCCTGCCGGGAGCAGGGTGCCCACGCTAGCCTCCTAGGTGTCCAGAAAACTGTGCTGCCGTGGAAGTTACCCAGAGCAGAGGCCACCGCCTCATGGAAACTGCTGCACGCCTCCGCTTCTGCACGGCAGGTCAGGGCCTTACTTCCAGACATCTGTTCATGCTGGGTGTGCCGTCAGCGACACCGCATGGTGAGATGCTGACTTTCTCCTCAGGCGCAGTGACTTCGGGTACGAGGTCCTCGAAGTACTCAAAGCACACTGTTTTCTCACGGAAGCTCACACAAGGGCCATGACAAAGTCGGACTCGCCAGAAATGTTGTCCTGAGGCTGTTCGAGGACTCTGGAAATGTAGCTCTCTTCAAGGAACGTACAGGGTGTTGCCCATCACTCGGCATGCACAGAGGGCCTCCGAGGGATCAAGCAACGGGTCTCGAAGTGGCTCAGCAGGCCCACGGGGGTGTGGAGGTACTCAGTGAACTTGGAGCGAAAGTGATGCATACCGGAGAGGCCTAAGAGTCCTCAAAAGTGTACTTCCTTTCACATAAAGCATGTAAGCGACTAAGAACTCATGGAAACAGCTGCCCGCTTCCCTTTCTGCACGGCTACTAGGGGCCTAACCTGGAGGCAAGTTTTCACGTTGAGATTCCCTATAGCACTAGAGCTTGTCAGGCGGACCACAACCGCGGTCACGGAAGCACCTGATTCAGACAGAACGGACGCATACTTTTCCGCAAAGCATTCTTACAGGGTTGACAGGCCTGTCAAGAGCAGGGAATGTCAGGTAGCTTCAAGGCAGCATGAATGCAGCCTTCCAAATGGGACAGCAAGGCTAGTTCCAGCAGGAACCCGTTTCCATGGGCACACTCAGCATACACCCCTGTGGTTTCTACCAAGTCTAAAGAGACACAGGTTACCCTGTGTTTCCTCCCCTGAATCAACTTCTCGAAGTAGGGTGTTCTGCATCAAGCGAACTGCCTCAACCAAGGAACGCCGCAGCTGCTCCTCTGGGCCTGTGGCTATCCAAAAGCCTGCAGTGTCACAGGAAGAGCAGGACTGTCTTAAATGGCAGTTAGAACGCACGCCCACTATCTCTGGGAGGCACGGTGACTTCAGGCAGGAGCTCCTAGATGGAATGCGAAGCCGAGGGTTACTCTGAGTTCAGGTCAGACTAGGGCAATGCGTCAGACTTCGACGCCATGAGGGACGTGCCACAACGGTGTTCGTGAACGTGTGCGAGTGCTGAGGAAATTAAGCTGCTCCCAAAGAGAGTGCAGTGCGTTTCCCTACGCTCGGCATACACAGAGGGGCTCTAAAGGGCTACGGGCCTGGATGTTGCTTAGCAGACCCAGGTGGGCCTGGGGGTACTCAGTGTTCCTGCCGGGAGCAGGGTGCCCACGCTAGCCTCCTAGGTGTCCAGAAAACTGTGCTGCCGTGGAAGTTACCCAGAGCAGAGGCCACCGCCTCATGGAAACTGCTGCACGCCTCCACTTCTGCACGGCAAATCAGGGCCTTACTTCCAGGCATCTGTTCAGGCTGGGTGTGCCGTTAGCGACACCGCATGGTGAGATGCTGACTTTCTCCTCAGGCAGAGTGACTTCGGGTACGAGGTCCTCGAAGTACTCAAAGCACACTGTTTTCTCACGGAAGCTCACACAAGGGCCATGACAAAGTCGGACTCGCCAGAAATGTTGTCCTGAGGCTGTTCGAAGACTGTGGAAATGTACCTCTCCTCAAGGAACGTACAGGGTGTTGCCCATCACTCGGCATGCACAGAGGGCCTCCGAGGGATCAAGCAACGGGTCTCGAAGTGGCTCAGCAGGCCCACGGGGGTGTGGAGGTACTCAGTGAACTTGGAGGAAAGTGATGCCTACCCGAGAGGCCTACAAGTCCTCAAAAGTGTACTTCCTTTCACATAAAGCATGTAAGCGACTAAGAACTGATGGAAACAGCTGCCTGCCTCCCTTTCTGCACGGCTACTAGTGACCTAACCTGGAGGCAAGTTTTCACGTTGAGATTCCCTTTAGCTCTAGAGCTTGTCAGGCAGACCACAACCGCGGCCACGGAAGCACCTGGTTCAGACAGAACAGACTCATACTTTTCCGCGAAGCATTCTTACAGGGTTGACAGGCCTGTCAAGAGCAGGGAATGTCAGGTAGCTTCAAGGCAGCATGAATGCAGCCTTCCAAATGGGACAGCAAGGCTAGTTCCAGCAGGAACCCGTTTCCATGGGCACACTCAGCATACACCCCTGTGGTTTCTACCAAGTCTAAAGAGACACAGGTTACCCTGTGTTTCCTCCCCTGAATCAACTTCTCGAAGTAGGGTGTTCTGCATCAAGCGAACTGCCTCAACCAAGGAACGCCGCAGCTGCTCCTCTGGGCCTGTGGCTATCCAAAAGCCTGCAGTGTCACAGGAAGAGCAGGACTGTCGTAAATGGCAGTTAGAACGCACGCCCACTATCTCTGGGAGGCACGGTGACTTCAGGCAGGAGCTTCAAGATGGAATGCGAAGCCGAGGGTTACTCTGAGTTCAGCTCAGTCAGACTCGGGCAATGCGTCAGACTTCGTCTCCATGAGGGACGTGCCACACTGGTGTTCGTGAACGTGTGCGAGTGCTGAGGAAATTAAGCTGCTCCCAAAGAGAGTGCAGTGCGTTTCCCTACGCTCGGCATACACAGAGGGGCTCTAAAGGGCTACGGGCCTGGATGTTGCTTAGCAGACCCAGGTGGGCCTGGGGGTACTCAGTGTTCCTGCCGGGAGCAGGGTGCCCACGCTAGCCTCCTAGGTGTCCAGAAAACTGTGCTGCCGTGGAAGTTACCCAGAGCAGAGGCCACCGCCTCATGGAAACTGCTGCACGCCTCCGCTTCTGCACGGCAGGTCAGGGCCTTACTTCCAGACATCTGTTCATGCTGGGTGTGCCGTCAGCGACACCGCATGGTGAGATGCTGACTTTCTCCTCAGGCACAGTGACTTCGGGTACGAGGTCCTCGAAGTACTCAAAGCACACTGTTTTCTCACGGAAGCTCACACAAGGGCCATGACAAAGTCGGACTCGCCAGAAATGTTGTCCTGAGGCTGTTCGAGGACTCTGGAAATGTAGCTCTCTTCAAGGAACGTACAGGGTGTTGCCCATCACTCGGCATGCACAGAGGGCCTCCGAGGGATCAAGCAACGGGTCTCGAAGTGGCTCAGCAGGCCCACGGGGGTGTGGAGGTACTCAGTGAACTTGGAGCGAAAGTGATGCATACCGGAGAGGCCTAAGAGTCCTCAAAAGTGTACTTCCTTTCACATCAAGCATATAAGCGACTAAGAACTCATGGAAACAGTTGCCCGCTTCCCTTTCTGCACGGCTACTAGGGGCCTAACCTGGAGGCAAGTTTTCACGTTGAGATTCCCTATAGCACTAGAGCTTGTCAGGCGGACCACAACCGCGGTCACGGAAGCACCTGATTCAGACAGAACGGACGCATACTTTTCCGCAAAGCATTCTTACAGGGTTGACAGGCCTGTCAAGAGCAGGGAATGTCAGGTAGCTTCAAGGCAGCATGAATGCAGCCTTCCAAATGGGACAGCAAGGCTAGTTCCAGCAGGACCCCGTTTCCATGGGCACACTCAGCATACACCCCTGTGGTTTCTACCAAGTCTAAAGAGACACAGGTTACCCTGTGTTTCCTCCCCTGAATCAACTTCTCGAAGTAGGGTGTTCTGCATCAAGCGAACTGCCTCAACCAAGGAACGCCGCAGCTGCTCCTCTGGGCCTGTGGCTATCCAAAAGCCTGCAGTGTCACAGGAAGAGCAGGACTGTCTTAAATGGCAGTTAGAACGCACGCCCACTATCTCTGGGAGGCACGGTGACTTCAGGCAGGAGCTCCTAGATGGAATGCGAAGCCGAGGGTTACTCTGAGTTCAGGTCAGACTAGGGCAATGCGTCAGACTTCGACGCCATGAGGGACGTGCCACAACGGTGTTCGTGAACGTGTGCGAGTGCTGAGGAAATTAAGCTGCTCCCAAAGAGAGTGCAGTGCGTTTCCCTACGCTCGGCATACACAGAGGGGCTCTAAAGGGCTACGGGCCTGGATGTTGCTTAGCAGACCCAGGTGGGCCTGGGGGTACTCAGTGTTCCTGCCGGGAGCAGGGTGCCCACGCTAGCCTCCTAGGTGTCCAGAAAACTGTGCTGCCGTGGAAGTTACCCAGAGCAGAGGCCACCGCCTCATGGAAACTGCTGCACGCCTCCGCTTCTGCACGGCAAATCAGGGCCTTACTTCCAGGCATCTGTTCAGGCTGGGTGTGCCGTTAGCGACACCGCATGGTGAGATGCTGACTTTCTCCTCAGGCACAGTGACTTCGGGTACGAGGTCCTCGAAGTACTCAAAGCACACTGTTTTCTCACGGAAGCTCACACAAGGGCCATGACAAAGTCGGACTCGCCAGAAATGTTGTCCTGAGGCTGTTCGAAGACTGTGGAAATGTACCTCTCCTCAAGGAACGTACAGGGTGTTGCCCATCACTCGGCATGCACAGAGGGCCTCCGAGGGATCAACCAACGGGTCTCGAAGTGGCTCAGCAGGCCCACGGGGGTGTGGAGGTACTCAGTGAACTTGGAGGAAAGTGATGCCTACCCGAGAGGCCTACAAGTCCTCAAAAGTGTACTTCCTTTCACATAAAGCATGTAAGCGACTAAGAACTGATGGAAACAGCTGCCTGCCTCCCTTTCTGCACGGCTACTAGTGACCTAACCTGGAGGCAAGTTTTCACGTTGAGATTCCCTTTAGCTCTAGAGCTTGTCAGGCAGACCACAACCGCGGCCACGGAAGCACCTGGTTCAGACAGAACAGACTCATACTTTTCCGCGAAGCATTCTTACAGGGTTGACAGGCCTGTCAAGAGCAGGGAATGTCAGGTAGCTTCAAGGCAGCATGAATGCAGCCTTCCAAATGGGACAGCAAGGCTAGTTCCAGCAGGAACCCGTTTCCATGGGCACACTCAGCATACACCCCTGTGGTTTCTACCAAGTCTAAAGAGACACAGGTTACCCTGTGTTTCCTCCCCTGAATCAACTTCTCGAAGTAGGGTGTTCTGCATCAAGCGAACTGCCTCAACCAAGGAACGCCGCAGCTGCTCCTCTGGGCCAGTGGCTATCCAAAAGCCTGCAGTGTCACAGGAAGAGCAGGACTGTCGTAAATGGCAGTTAGAACGCACGCCCACTATCTCTGGGAGGCACGGTGACTTCAGGCAGGAGCTTCAAGATGGAATGCGAAGCCGAGGGTTACTCTGAGTTCAGCTCAGTCAGACTCGGGCAATGCGTCAGACTTCGTCTCCATGAGGGACGTGCCACACTGGTGTTCGTGAACGTGTGCGAGTGCTGAGGAAATTAAGCTGCTCCCAAAGAGAGTGCAGTGCGTTTCCCTACGCTCGGCATACACAGAGGGGCTCTAAAGGGCTACGGGCCTGGATGTTGCTTAGCAGACCCAGGTGGGCCTGGGGGTACTCAGTGTTCCTGCCGGGAGCAGGGTGCCCACGCTAGCCTCCTAGGTGTCCAGAAAACTGTGCTGCCGTGGAAGTTACCCAGAGCAGAGGCCACCGCCTCATGGAAACTGCTGCACGCCTCCGCTTCTGCACGGCAGGTCAGGGCCTTACTTCCAGACATCTGTTCAGGCTGGGTGTGCCGTCAGCGACACCGCATGGTGAGATGCTGACTTTCTCCTCAGGCACAGTGACTTCGGGTACGAGGTCCTCGAAGTACTCAAAGCACACTGTTTTCTCACGGAAGCTCACACAAGGGCCATGACAAAGTCGGACTCGCCAGAAATGTTGTCCTGAGGCTGTTCGAGGACTCTGGAAATGTAGCTCTCTTCAAGGAACGTACAGGGTGTTGCCCATCACTCGGCATGCACAGAGGGCCTCCGAGGGATCAAGCAACGGGTCTCGAAGTGGCTCAGCAGGCCCACGGGGGTGTGGAGGTACTCAGTGAACTTGGAGCGAAAGTGATGCATACCGGAGAGGCCTAAGAGTCCTCAAAAGTGTACTTCCTTTCACATCAAGCATATAAGCGACTAAGAACTCATGGAAACAGTTGCCCGCTTCCCTTTCTGCACGGCTACTAGGGGCCTAACCTGGAGGCAAGTTTTCACGTTGAGATTCCCTATAGCACTAGAGCTTGTCAGGCGGACCACAACCGCGGTCACGGAAGCACCTGATTCAGACAGAACGGACGCATACTTTTCCGCAAAGCATTCTTACAGGGTTGACAGGCCTGTCAAGAGCAGGGAATGTCAGGTAGCTTCAAGGCAGCATGAATGCAGCCTTCCAAATGGGACAGCAAGGCTAGTTCCAGCAGGACCCCGTTTCCATGGGCACACTCAGCATACACCCCTGTGGTTTCTACCAAGTCTAAAGAGACACAGGTTACCCTGTGTTTCCTCCCCTGAATCAACTTCTCGAAGTAGGGTGTTCTGCATCAAGCGAACTGCCTCAACCAAGGAACGCCGCAGCTGCTCCTCTGGGCCTGTGGCTATCCAAAAGCCTGCAGTGTCACAGGAAGAGCAGGACTGTCTTAAATGGCAGTTAGAACGCACGCCCACTATCTCTGGGAGGCACGGTGACTTCAGGCAGGAGCTCCTAGATGGAATGCGAAGCCGAGGGTTACTCTGAGTTCAGGTCAGACTAGGGCAATGCGTCAGACTTCGACGCCATGAGGGACGTGCCACAACGGTGTTCGTGAACGTGTGCGAGTGCTGAGGAAATTAAGCTGCTCCCAAAGAGAGTGCAGTGCGTTTCCCTACGCTCGGCATACACAGAGGGGCTCTAAAGGGCTACGGGCCTGGATGTTGCTTAGCAGACCCAGGTGGGCCTGGGGGTACTCAGTGTTCCTGCCGGGAGCAGGGTGCCCACGCTAGCCTCCTAGGTGTCCAGAAAACTGTGCTGCCGTGGAAGTTACCCAGAGCAGAGGCCACCGCCTCATGGAAACTGCTGCACGCCTCCGCTTCTGCACGGCAAATCAGGGCCTTACTTCCAGGCATCTGTTCAGGCTGGGTGTGCCGTTAGCGACACCGCATGGTGAGATGCTAACTTTCTCCTCAGGCAGAGTGACTTCGGGTACGAGGTCCTCGAAGTACTCAAAGCACACTGTTTTCTCACGGAAGCTCACACAAGGGCCATGACAAAGTCGGACTCGCCAGAAATGTTGTCCTGAGGCTGTTCGAAGACTGTGGAAATGTACCTCTCCTCAAGGAACGTACAGGGTGTTGCCCATCACTCGGCATGCACAGAGGGCCTCCGAGGGATCAACCAACGGGTCTCGAAGTGGCTCAGCAGGCCCACGGGGGTGTGGAGGTACTCAGTGAACTTGGAGGAAAGTGATGCCTACCCGAGAGGCCTACAAGTCCTCAAAAGTGTACTTCCTTTCACATAAAGCATGTAAGCGACTAAGAACTGATGGAAACAGCTGCCTGCCTCCCTTTCTGCACGGCTACTAGTGACCTAACCTGGAGGCAAGTTTTCACGTTGAGATTCCCTTTAGCTCTAGAGCTTGTCAGGCAGACCACAACCGCGGCCACGGAAACACCTGGTTCAGACAGAACAGACTCATACTTTTCCGCGAAGCATTCTTACAGGGTTGACAGGCCTGTCAAGAGCAGGGAATGTCAGGTAGCTTCAAGGCAGCATGAATGCAGCCTTCCAAATGGGACAGCAAGGCTAGTTCCAGCAGGAACCCGTTTCCATGGGCACACTCAGCATACACCCCTGTGGTTTCTACCAAGTCTAAAGAGACACAGGTTACCCTGTGTTTCCTCCCCTGAATCAACTTCTCGAAGTAGGGTGTTCTGCATCAAGCGAACTGCCTCAACCAAGGAACGCCGCAGCTGCTCCTCTGGGCCAGTGGCTATCCAAAAGCCTGCAGTGTCACAGGAAGAGCAGGACTGTCGTAAACGGCAGTTAGAACGCACGCCCACTATCTCTGGGAGGCACGGTGACTTCAGGCAGGAGCTTCAAGATGGAATGCGAAGCCGAGGGTTACTCTGAGTTCAGCTCAGTCAGACTCGGGCAATGCGTCAGACTTCGTCTCCATGAGGGACGTGCCACACTGGTGTTCGTGAACGTGTGCGAGTGCTGAGGAAATTAAGCTGCTCCCAAAGAGAGTGCAGTGCGTTTCCCTACGCTCGGCATACACAGAGGGGCTCTAAAGGGCTACGGGCCTGGATGTTGCTTAGCAGACCCAGGTGGGCCTGGGGGTACTCAGTGTTCCTGCCGGGAGCAGGGTGCCCACGCTAGCCTCCTAGGTGTCCAGAAAACTGTGCTGCCGTGGAAGTTACCCAGAGCAGAGGCCACCGCCTCATGGAAACTGCTGCACGCCTCCGCTTCTGCACGGCAGGTCAGGGCCTTACTTCCAGACATCTGTTCATGGTGGGTGTGCCGTCAGCGACACCGCATGGTGAGATGCTGACTTTCTCCTCAGGCACAGTGACTTCGGGTACGAGGTCCTCGAAGTACTCAAAGCACACTGTTTTCTCACGGAAGCTCACACAAGGGCCATGACAAAGTCGGACTCGCCAGAAATGTTGTCCTGAGGCTGTTCGAGGACTCTGGAAATGTAGCTCTCTTCAAGGAATGTACAGGGTGTTGCCCATCACTCGGCATGCACAGAGGGCCTCCGAGGGATCAAGCAACGGGTCTCGAAGTGGCTCAGCAGGCCCACGGGGGTGTGGAGGTACTCAGTGAACTTGGAGCGAAAGTGATGCATACCGGAGAGGCCTAAGAGTCCTCAAAAGTGTACTTCCTTTCACATCAAGCATATAAGCGACTAAGAACTCATGGAAACAGCTGCCCGCTTCCCTTTCTGCACGGCTACTAGGGGCCTAACCTGGAGGCAAGTTTTCACGTTGAGATTCCCTATAGCGCTAGAGCTTGTCAGGCGGACCACAACCGCGGTCACGGAAGCACCTGATTCAGACAGAACGGACGCATACTTTTCCGCAAAGCATTCTTACAGGGTTGACAGGCCTGTCAAGAGCAGGGAATGTCAGGTAGCTTCAAGGCAGCATGAATGCAGCCTTCCAAATGGGACAGCAAGGCTAGTTCCAGCAGGAACCCGTTTCCATGGGCACACTCAGCATACACCCCTGTGGTTTCTACCAAGTCTAAAGAGACACAGGTTACCCTGTGTTTCCTCCCCTGAATCAACTTCTCGAAGTAGGGTGTTCTGCATCAAGCGAACTGCCTCAACCAAGGAACGCCGCAGCTGCTCCTCTGGGCCTGTGGCTATCCAAAAGCCTGCAGTGTCACAGGAAGAGCAGGACTGTCTTAAATGGCAGTTAGAACGCACGCCCACTATCTCTGGGAGGCACGGTGACTTCAGGCAGGAGCTCCTAGATGGAATGCGAAGCCGAGGGTTACTCTGAGTTCAGGTCAGACTAGGGCAATGCGTCAGACTTCGACGCCATGAGGGACGTGCCACAACGGTGTTCGTGAACGTGTGCGAGTGCTGAGGAAATTAAGCTGCTCCCAAAGAGAGTGCAGTGCGTTTCCCTACGCTCGGCATACACAGAGGGGCTCTAAAGGGCTACGGGCCTGGATGTTGCTTAGCAGACCCAGGTGGGCCTGGGGGTACTCAGTGTTCCTGCCGGGAGCAGGGTGCCCACGCTAGCCTCCTAGGTGTCCAGAAAACTGTGCTGCCGTGGAAGTTACCCAGAGCAGAGGCCACCGCCTCATGGAAACTGCTGCACGCCTCCGCTTCTGCACGGCAAATCAGGGCCTTACTTCCAGGCATCTGTTCAGGCTGGGTGTGCCGTCAGCGACACCGCATGGTGAGATGCTGACTTTCTCCTCAGGCACAGTGACTTTGGGTACGAGGTCCTCGAAGTACTCAAAGCACACTGTTTTCTCACGGAAGCTCACACAAGGGCCATGACAAAGTCGGACTCGCCAGAAATGTTGTCCTGAGGCTGTTCGAGGACTCTGGAAATGTAGCTCTCTTCAAGGAACGTACAGGGTGTTGCCCATCACTCGGCATGCACAGAGGGCCTCCGAGGGATCAACCAACGGGTCTCGAAGTGGCTCAGCAGGCCCACGGGGGTGTGGAGGTACTCAGTGAACTTGGAGGAAAGTGATGCGTACCCGAGAGGCCTACAAGTCCTCAAAAGTGTACTTCCTTTCACATAAAGCATGTAAGCGACTAAGAACTGATGGAAACAGCTGCCTGCCTCCCTTTCTGCACGGCTACTAGTGACCTAACCTGGAGGCAAGTTTTCACGTTGAGATTCCCTTTAGCTCTAGAGCTTGTCAGGCAGACCACAACCGCGGCCACGGAAGCACCTGGTTCAGACAGAACAGACTCATACTTTTCCGCGAAGCATTCTTACAGGGTTGACAGGCCTGTCAAGAGCAGGGAATGTCAGGTAGCTTCAAGGCAGCATGAATGCAGCCTTCCAAATGGGACAGCAAGGCTAGTTCCAGCAGGAACCCGTTTCCATGGGCACACTCAGCATACACCCCTGTGGTTTCTACCAAGTCTAAAGAGACACAGGTTACCCTGTGTTTCCTCCCCTGAATCAACTTCTCGAAGTAGGGTGTTCTGCATCAAGCGAACTGCCTCAACCAAGGAACGCCGCAGCTGCTCCTCTGGGCCTGTGGCTATCCAAAAGCCTGCAGTGTCACAGGAAGAGCAGGACTGTCTTAAATGGCAGTTAGAACGCACGCCCACTATCTCTGGGAGGCACGGTGACTTCAGGCAGGAGCTCCTAGATGGAATGCGAAGCCGAGGGTTACTCTGAGTTCAGGTCAGACTAGGGCAATGCGTCAGACTTCGACGCCATGAGGGACGTGCCACAACGGTGTTCGTGAACGTGTGCGAGTGCTGAGGAAATTAAGCTGCTCCCAAAGAGAGTGCAGTGCGTTTCCCTACTCTCGGCATACACAGAGGGGCTCTAAAGGGCTACGGGCCTGGATGTTGCTTAGCAGACCCAGGTGGGCCTGGGGGTACTCAGTGTTCCTGCCGGGAGCAGGGTGCCCACGCTAGCCTCCTAGGTGTCCAGAAAACTGTGCTGCCGTGGAAGTTACCCAGAGCAGAGGCCACCGCCTCATGGAAACTGCTGCACGCCTCCGCTTCTGCACGGCAAATCAGGGCCTTACTTCCAGGCATCTGTTCAGGCTGGGTGTGCCGTTAGCGACACCGCATGGTGAGATGCTGACTTTCTCCTCAGGCAGAGTGACTTCGGGTACGAGGTCCTCGAAGTACTCAAAGCACACTGTTTTCTCACGGAAGCTCACACAAGGGCCATGACAAAGTCGGACTCGCCAGAAATGTTGTCCTGAGGCTGTTCGAGGACTCTGGAAATGTAGCTCTCTTCAAGGAACGTACAGGGTGTTGCCCATCACTCGGCATGCACAGAGGGCCTCCGAGGGATCAACCAACGGGTCTCGAAGTGGCTCAGCAGGCCCACGGGGGTGTGGAGGTACTCAGTGAACTTGGAGGAAAGTGATGCGTACCCGAGAGGCCTACAAGTCCTCAAAAGTGTACTTCCTTTCACATAAAGCATGTAAGCGACTAAGAACTGATGGAAACAGCTGCCTGCCTCCCTTTCTGCACGGCTACTAGTGACCTAACCTGGAGGCAAGTTTTCACGTTGAGATTCCCTTTAGCTCTAGAGCTTGTCAGGCAGACCACAACCGCGGCCACGGAAGCACCTGGTTCAGACAGAACAGACTCATACTTTTCCGCGAAGCATTCTTACAGGGTTGACAGGCCTGTCAAGAGCAGGGAATGTCAGGTAGCTTCAAGGCAGCATGAATGCAGCCTTCCAAATGGGACAGCAAGGCTAGTTCCAGCAGGAACCCGTTTCCATGGGCACACTCAGCATACACCCCTGTGGTTTCTACCAAGTCTAAAGAGACACAGGTTACCCTGTGTTTCCTCCCCTGAATCAACTTCTCGAAGTAGGGTGTTCTGCATCAAGCGAACTGCCTCAACCAAGGAACGCCGCAGCTGCTCCTCTGGGCCAGTGGCTATGCAAAAGCCTGCAGTGTCACAGGAAGAGCAGGACTGTCGTAAATGGCAGTTAGAACGCACGCCCACTATCTCTGGGAGGCACGGTGACTTCAGGCAGGAGCTTCAAGATGGAATGCGAAGCCGAGGGTTACTCTGAGTTCAGCTCAGTCAGACTCGGGCAATGCGTCAGACTTCGTCTCCATGAGGGACGTGCCACACTGGTGTTCGTGAACGTGTGCGAGTGCTGAGGAAATTAAGCTGCTCCCAAAGAGAGTGCAGTGCGTTTCCCTACGCTCGGCATACACAGAGGGGCTCTAAAGGGCTACGGGTCTGGATGTTGCTTAGCAGACCCAGGTGGGCCTGGGGTACTCAGTGTTCCTGCCGGGAGCAGGGTGCCCACGCTAGCCTCCTAGGTGTCCAGAAAACTGTGCTGCCGTGGAAGTTACCCAGAGCAGAGGCCACCGCCTCATGGAAACTGCTGCACGCCTCCGCTTCTGCACGGCAGGTCAGGGCCTTACTTCCAGACATCTGTTCATGCTGGGTGTGCCGTCAGCGACACCGCATGGTGAGATGCTGACTTTCTCCTCAGGCACAGTGACTTCGGGTACGAGGTCCTCGAAGTACTCAAAGCACACTGTTTTCTCACGGAAGCTCACACAAGGGCCATGACAAAGTCGGACTCGCCAGAAATGTTGTCCTGAGGCTGTTCGAGGACTCTGGAAATGTAGCTCTCTTCAAGGAACGTACAGGGTGTTGCCCATCACTCGGCATGCACAGAGGGACTCCGAGGGATCAACCAACGGGTCTCGAAGTGGCTCAGCAGGCCCACGGGGGTGTGGAGGTACTCAGTGAACTTGGAGGAAAGTGATGCGTACCCGAGAGGCCTACAAGTCCTCAAAAGTGTACTTCCTTTCACATAAAGCATGTAAGCAACTAAGAACTGATGGAAACAGCTGCCTGCCTCCCTTTCTGCACGGCTACTAGTGACCTAACCTGGAGACAAGTTTTCACGTTGAGATTCCCTTTAGCTCTAGAGCTTGTCAGGCAGACCACAACCGCGGCCACGGAAGCACCTGGTTCAGACAGAACAGACTCATACTTTTCCGCGAAGCATTCTTACAGGGTTGACAGGCCTGTCAAGAGCAGGGAATGTCAGGTAGCTTCAAGGCAGCATGAATGCAGCCTTCCAAATGGGACAGCAAGGCTAGTTCCAGCAGGAACCCGTTTCCATGGGCACACTCAGCATACACCCCTGTGGTTTCTACCAAGTCTAAAGAGACACAGGTTACCCTGTGTTTCCTCCCCTGAATCAACTTCTCGAAGTAGGGTGTTCTGCATCAAGCGAACTGCCTCAACCAAGGAACGCCGCAGCTGCTCCTCTGGGCCTGTGGCTATCCAAAAGCCTGCAGTGTCACAGGAAGAGCAGGACTGTCTTAAATGGCAGTTAGAACGCACGCCCACTATCTCTGGGAGGCACGGTGACTTCAGGCAGGAGCTCCTAGATGGAATGCGAAGCCGAGGGTTACTCTGAGTTCAGGTCAGACTAGGGCAATGCGTCAGACTTCGACGCCATGAGGGACGTGCCACAACGGTGTTCGTGAACGTGTGCGAGTGCTGAGGAAATTAAGCTGCTCCCAAAGAGAGTGCAGTGCGTTTCCCTACTCTCGGCATACACAGAGGGGCTCTAAAGGGCTACGGGCCTGGATGTTGCTTAGCAGACCCAGGTGGGCCTGGGGGTACTCAGTGTTCCTGCCGGGAGCAGGGTGCCCACGCTAGCCTCCTAGGTGTCCAGAAAACTGTGCTGCCGTGGAAGTTACCCAGAGCAGAGGCCACCGCCTCATGGAAACTGCTGCACGCCTCCGCTTCTGCACGGCAAATCAGGGCCTTACTTCCAGGCATCTGTTCAGGCTGGGTGTGCCGTTAGCGACACCGCATGGTGAGATGCTGACTTTCTCCTCAGGCAGAGTGACTTCGGGTACGAGGTCCTCGAAGTACTCAAAGCACACTGTTTTCTCACGGAAGCTCACACAAGGGCCATGACAAAGTCAGACTCGCCAGAAATGTTGTCCTGAGGCTGTTCGAGGACTCTGGAAATGTAGCTCTCTTCAAGGAACGTACAGGGTGTTGCCCATCACTCGGCATGCACAGAGGGCCTCCGAGGGATCAACCAACGGGTCTCGAAGTGGCTCAGCAGGCCCACGGGGGTGTGGAGGTACTCAGTGAACTTGGAGGAAAGTGATGCCTACCCGAGAGGCCTACAAGTCCTCAAAAGTGTACTTCCTTTCACATAAAGCATGTAAGCGACTAAGAACTGATGGAAACAGCTGCCTGCCTCCCTTTCTGCACGGCTACTAGTGACCTAACCTGGAGGCAAGTTTTCACGTTGAGATTCCCTTTAGCTCTAGAGCTTGTCAGGCAGACCACAACCGCGGCCACGGAAGCACCTGGTTCAGACAGAACAGACTCATACTTTTCCGCGAAGCATTCTTACAGGGTTGACAGGCCTGTCAAGAGCAGGGAATGTCAGGTAGCTTCAAGGCAGCATGAATGCAGCCTTCCAAATGGGACAGCAAGGCTAGTTCCAGCAGGAACCCGTTTCCATGGGCACACTCAGCATACACCCCTGTGGTTTCTACCAAGTCTAAAGAGACACAGGTTACCCTGTGTTTCCTCCCCTGAATCAACTTCTCGAAGTAGGGTGTTCTGCATCAAGCGAACTGCCTCAACCAAGGAACGCCGCAGCTGCTCCTCTGGGCCAGTGGCTATCCAAAAGCCTGCAGTGTCACAGGAAGAGCAGGACTGTCGTAAATGGCAGTTAGAACGCACGCCCACTATCTCTGGGAGGCACGGTGACTTCAGGCAGGAGCTTCAAGATGGAATGCGAAGCCGAGGGTTACTCTGAGTTCAGCTCAGTCAGACTCGGGCAATGCGTCAGACTTCGTCTCCATGAGGGACGTGCCACACTGGTGTTCGTGAACGTGTGCGAGTGCTGAGGAAATTAAGCTGCTCCCAAAGAGAGTGCAGTGCGTTTCCCTACGCTCGGCATACACAGAGGGGCTCTAAAGGGCTACGGGTCTGGATGTTGCTTAGCAGACCCAGGTGGGCCTGGGGGTACTCAGTGTTCCTGCCGGGAGCAGGGTGCCCACGCTAGCCTCCTAGGTGTCCAGAAAACTGTGCTGCCGTGGAAGTTACCCAGAGCAGAGGCCACCGCCTCATGGAAACTGCTGCACGCCTCCGCTTCTGCACGGCAGGTCAGGGCCTTACTTCCAGACATCTGTTCATGCTGGGTGTGCCGTCAGCGACACCGCATGGTGAGATGCTGACTTTCTCCTCAGGCACAGTGACTTCGGGTACGAGGTCCTCGAAGTACTCAAAGCACACTGTTTTCTCACGGAAGCTCACACAAGGGCCATGACAAAGTCGGACTCGCCAGAAATGTTGTCCTGAGGCTGTTCGAGGACTCTGGAAATGTACCTCTCCTCAAGGAACGTACAGGGTGTTGCCCATCACTCGGCATGCACAGAGGGCCTCCGAGGGATCAACCAACGGGTCTCGAAGTGGCTCAGCAGGCCCACGGGGGTGTGGAGGTACTCAGTGAACTTGGAGGAAAGTGATGCGTACCCGAGAGGCCTACAAGTCCTCAAAAGTGTACTTCCTTTCACATAAAGCATGTAAGCGACTAAGAACTGATGGAAACAGCTGCCTGCCTCCCTTTCTGCACGGCTACTAGTGACCTAACCTGGAGACAAGTTTTCACGTTGAGATTCCCTTTAGCTCTAGAGCTTGTCAGGCAGACCACAACCGCGGCCACGGAAGCACCTGGTTCAGACAGAACAGACTCATACTTTTCCGCGAAGCATTCTTACAGGGTTGACAGGCCTGTCAAGAGCAGGGAATGTCAGGTAGCTTCAAGGCAGCATGAATGCAGCCTTCCAAATGGGACAGCAAGGCTAGTTCCAGCAGGAACCCGTTTCCATGGGCACACTCAGCATACACCCCTGTGGTTTCTACCAAGTCTAAAGAGACACAGGTTACCCTGTGTTTCCTCCCCTGAATCAACTTCTCGAAGTAGGGTGTTCTGCATCAAGCGAACTGCCTCAACCAAGGAACGCCGCAGCTGCTCCTCTGGGCCTGTGGCTATCCAAAAGCCTGCAGTGTCACAGGAAGAGCAGGACTGTCTTAAATGGCAGTTAGAACGCACGCCCACTATCTCTGGGAGGCACGGTGACTTCAGGCAGGAGCTCCTAGATGGAATGCGAAGCCGAGGGTTACTCTGAGTTCAGGTCAGACTAGGGCAATGCGTCAGACTTCGACGCCATGAGGGACGTGCCACAACGGTGTTCGTGAACGTGTGCGAGTGCTGAGGAAATTAAGCTGCTCCCAAAGAGAGTGCAGTGCGTTTCCCTACTCTCGGCATACACAGAGGGGCTCTAAAGGGCTACGGGCCTGGATGTTGCTTAGCAGACCCAGGTGGGCCTGGGGGTACTCAGTGTTCCTGCCGGGAGCAGGGTGCCCACGCTAGCCTCCTAGGTGTCCAGAAAACTGTGCTGCCGTGGAAGTTACCCAGAGCAGAGGCCACCGCCTCATGGAAACTGCTGCACGCCTCCGCTTCTGCACGGCAAATCAGGGCCTTACTTCCAGGCATCTGTTCAGGCTGGGTGTGCCGTTAGCGACACCGCATGGTGAGATGCTGACTTTCTCCTCAGGCAGAGTGACTTCGGGTACGAGGTCCTCGAAGTACTCAAAGCACACTGTTTTCTCACGGAAGCTCACACAAGGGCCATGACAAAGTCGGACTCGCCAGAAATGTTGTCCTGAGGCTGTTCGAGGACTCTGGAAATGTAGCTCTCTTCAAGGAACGTACAGGGTGTTGCCCATCACTCGGCATGCACAGAGGGCCTCCGAGGGATCAACCAACGGGTCTCGAAGTGGCTCAGCAGGCCCACGGGGGTGTGGAGGTACTCAGTGAACTTGGAGGAAAGTGATGCGTACCCGAGAGGCCTACAAGTCCTCAAAAGTGTACTTCCTTTCACATAAAGCATGTAAGCGACTAAGAACTGATGGAAACAGCTGCCTGCCTCCCTTTCTGCACGGCTACTAGTGACCTAACCTGGAGGCAAGTTTTCACGTTGAGATTCCCTTTAGCTCTAGAGCTTGTCAGGCAGACCACAACCGCGGCCACGGAAGCACCTGGTTCAGACAGAACAGACTCATACTTTTCCGCGAAGCATTCTTACAGGGTTGACAGGCCTGTCAAGAGCAGGGAATGTCAGGTAGCTTCAAGGCAGCATGAATGCAGCCTTCCAAATGGGACAGCAAGGCTAGTTCCAGCAGGAACCCGTTTCCATGGGCACACTCAGCATACACCCCTGTGGTTTCTACCAAGTCTAAAGAGACACAGGTTACCCTGTGTTTCCTCCCCTGAATCAACTTCTCGAAGTAGGGTGTTCTGCATCAAGCGAACTGCCTCAACCAAGGAACGCCGCAGCTGCTCCTCTGGGCCAGTGGCTATCCAAAAGCCTGCAGTGTCACAGGAAGAGCAGGACTGTCGTAAATGGCAGTTAGAACGCACGCCCACTATCTCTGGGAGGCACGGTGACTTCAGGCAGGAGCTTCAAGATGGAATGCGAAGCCGAGGGTTACTCTGAGTTCAGCTCAGTCAGACTCGGGCAATGCGTCAGACTTCGTCTCCATGAGGGACGTGCCACACTGGTGTTCGTGAACGTGTGCGAGTGCTGAGGAAATTAAGCTGCTCCCAAAGAGAGTGCAGTGCGTTTCCCTACGCTCGGCATACACAGAGGGGCTCTAAAGGGCTACGGGTCTGGATGTTGCTTAGCAGACCCAGGTGGGCCTGGGGGTACTCAGTGTTCCTGCCGGGAGCAGGGTGCCCACGCTAGCCTCCTAGGTGTCCAGAAAACTGTGCTGCCGTGGAAGTTACCCAGAGCAGAGGCCACCGCCTCATGGAAACTGCTGCACGCCTCCGCTTCTGCACGGCAGGTCAGGGCCTTACTTCCAGACATCTGTTCATGCTGGGTGTGCCGTCAGCGACACCGCATGGTGAGATGCTGACTTTCTCCTCAGGCACAGTGACTTCGGGTACGAGGTCCTCGAAGTACTCAAAGCACACTGTTTTCTCACGGAAGCTCACACAAGGGCCATGACAAAGTCGGACTCGCCAGAAATGTTGTCCTGAGGCTGTTCGAGGACTCTGGAAATGTAGCTCTCTTCAAGGAACGTACAGGGTGTTGCCCATCACTCGGCATGCACAGAGGGCCTCCGAGGGATCAACCAACGGGTCTCGAAGTGGCTCAGCAGGCCCACGGGGGTGTGGAGGTACTCAGTGAACTTGGAGGAAAGTGATGCGTACCCGAGAGGCCTACAAGTCCTCAAAAGTGTACTTCCTTTCACATAAAGCATGTAAGCGACTAAGAACTGATGGAAACAGCTGCCTGCCTCCCTTTCTGCACGGCTACTAGTGACCTAACCTGGAGGCAAGTTTTCACGTTGAGATTCCCTTTAGCTCTAGAGCTTGTCAGGCAGACCACAACCGCGGCCACGGAAGCACCTGGTTCAGACAGAACAGACTCATACTTTTCCGCGAAGCATTCTTACAGGGTTGACAGGCCTGTCAAGAGCAGGGAATGTCAGGTAGCTTCAAGGCAGCATGAATGCAGCCTTCCAAATGGGACAGCAAGGCTAGTTCCAGCAGGAACCCGTTTCCATGGGCACACTCAGCATACACCCCTGTGGTTTCTACCAAGTCTAAAGAGACACAGGTTACCCTGTGTTTCCTCCCCTGAATCAACTTCTCGAAGTAGGGTGTTCTGCATCAAGCGAACTGCCTCAACCAAGGAACGCCGCAGCTGCTCCTCTGGGCCAGTGGCTATCCAAAAGCCTGCAGTGTCACAGGAAGAGCAGGACTGTCGTAAATGGCAGTTAGAACGCACGCCCACTATCTCTGGGAGGCACGGTGACTTCAGGCAGGAGCTTCAAGATGGAATGCGAAGCCGAGGGTTACTCTGAGTTCAGCTCAGTCAGACTCGGGCAATGCGTCAGACTTCGTCTCCATGAGGGACGTGCCACACTGGTGTTCGTGAACGTGTGCGAGTGCTGAGGAAATTAAGCTGCTCCCAAAGAGAGTGCAGTGCGTTTCCCTACGCTCGGCATACACAGAGGGGCTCTAAAGGGCTACGGGTCTGGATGTTGCTTAGCAGACCCAGGTGGGCCTGGGGGTACTCAGTGTTCCTGCCGGGAGCAGGGTGCCCACGCTAGCCTCCTAGGTGTCCAGAAAACTGTGCTGCCGTGGAAGTTACCCAGAGCAGAGGCCACCGCCTCATGGAAACTGCTGCACGCCTCCGCTTCTGCACGGCAGGTCAGGGCCTTACTTCCAGACATCTGTTCATGCTGGGTGTGCCGTCAGCGACACCGCATGGTGAGATGCTGACTTTCTCCTCAGGCACAGTGACTTCGGGTACGAGGTCCTCGAAGTACTCAAAGCACACTGTTTTCTCACGGAAGCTCACACAAGGGCCATGACAAAGTCGGACTCGCCAGAAATGTTGTCCTGAGGCTGTTCGAGGACTCTGGAAATGTAGCTCTCTTCAAGGAACGTACAGGGTGTTGCCCATCACTCGGCATGCACAGAGGGCCTCCGAGGGATCAACCAACGGGTCTCGAAGTGGCTCAGCAGGCCCACGGGGGTGTGGAGGTACTCAGTGAACTTGGAGGAAAGTGATGCGTACCCGAGAGGCCTACAAGTCCTCAAAAGTGTACTTCCTTTCACATAAAGCATGTAAGCGACTAAGAACTGATGGAAACAGCTGCCTGCCTCCCTTTCTGCACGGCTACTAGTGACCTAACCTGGAGGCAAGTTTTCACGTTGAGATTCCCTTTAGCTCTAGAGCTTGTCAGGCAGACCACAACCGCGGCCACGGAAGCACCTGGTTCAGACAGAACAGACTCATACTTTTCCGCGAAGCATTCTTACAGGGTTGACAGGCCTGTCAAGAGCAGGGAATGTCAGGTAGCTTCAAGGCAGCATGAATGCAGCCTTCCAAATGGGACAGCAAGGCTAGTTCCAGCAGGAACCCGTTTCCATGGGCACACTCAGCATACACCCCTGTGGTTTCTACCAAGTCTAAAGAGACACAGGTTACCCTGTGTTTCCTCCCCTGAATCAACTTCTCGAAGTAGGGTGTTCTGCATCAAGCGAACTGCCTCAACCAAGGAACGCCGCAGCTGCTCCTCTGGGCCAGTGGCTATCCAAAAGCCTGCAGTGTCACAGGAAGAGCAGGACTGTCGTAAATGGCAGTTAGAACGCACGCCCACTATCTCTGGGAGGCACGGTGACTTCAGGCAGGAGCTTCAAGATGGAATGCGAAGCCGAGGGTTACTCTGAGTTCAGCTCAGTCAGACTCGGGCAATGCGTCAGACTTCGTCTCCATGAGGGACGTGCCACACTGGTGTTCGTGAACGTGTGCGAGTGCTGAGGAAATTAAGCTGCTCCCAAAGAGAGTGCAGTGCGTTTCCCTACGCTCGGCATACACAGAGGGGCTCTAAAGGGCTACGGGTCTGGATGTTGCTTAGCAGACCCAGGTGGGCCTGGGGGTACTCAGTGTTCCTGCCGGGAGCAGGGTGCCCACGCTAGCCTCCTAGGTGTCCAGAAAACTGTGCTGCCGTGGAAGTTACCCAGAGCAGAGGCCACCGCCTCATGGAAACTGCTGCACGCCTCCGCTTCTGCACGGCAGGTCAGGGCCTTACTTCCAGACATCTGTTCATGCTGGGTGTGCCGTCAGCGACACCGCATGGTGAGATGCTGACTTTCTCCTCAGGCACAGTGACTTCGGGTACGAGGTCCTCGAAGTACTCAAAGCACACTGTTTTCTCACGGAAGCTCACACAAGGGCCATGACAAAGTCGGACTCGCCAGAAATGTTGTCCTGAGGCTGTTCGAGGACTCTGGAAATGTAGCTCTCTTCAAGGAACGTACAGGGTGTTGCCCATCACTCGGCATGCACAGAGGGCCTCCGAGGGATCAACCAACGGGTCTCGAAGTGGCTCAGCAGGCCCACGGGGGTGTGGAGGTACTCAGTGAACTTGGAGGAAAGTGATGCGTACCCGAGAGGCCTACAAGTCCTCAAAAGTGTACTTCCTTTCACATAAAGCATGTAAGCGACTAAGAACTGATGGAAACAGCTGCCTGCCTCCCTTTCTGCACGGCTACTAGTGACCTAACCTGGAGGCAAGTTTTCACGTTGAGATTCCCTTTAGCTCTAGAGCTTGTCAGGCAGACCACAACCGCGGCCACGGAAGCACCTGGTTCAGACAGAACAGACTCATACTTTTCCGCGAAGCATTCTTACAGGGTTGACAGGCCTGTCAAGAGCAGGGAATGTCAGGTAGCTTCAAGGCAGCATGAATGCAGCCTTCCAAATGGGACAGCAAGGCTAGTTCCAGCAGGAACCCGTTTCCATGGGCACACTCAGCATACACCCCTGTGGTTTCTACCAAGTCTAAAGAGACACAGGTTACCCTGTGTTTCCTCCCCTGAATCAACTTCTCGAAGTAGGGTGTTCTGCATCAAGCGAACTGCCTCAACCAAGGAACGCCGCAGCTGCTCCTCTGGGCCAGTGGCTATCCAAAAGCCTGCAGTGTCACAGGAAGAGCAGGACTGTCGTAAATGGCAGTTAGAACGCACGCCCACTATCTCTGGGAGGCACGGTGACTTCAGGCAGGAGCTTCAAGATGGAATGCGAAGCCGAGGGTTACTCTGAGTTCAGCTCAGTCAGACTCGGGCAATGCGTCAGACTTCGTCTCCATGAGGGACGTGCCACACTGGTGTTCGTGAACGTGTGCGAGTGCTGAGGAAATTAAGCTGCTCCCAAAGAGAGTGCAGTGCGTTTCCCTACGCTCGGCATACACAGAGGGGCTCTAAAGGGCTACGGGTCTGGATGTTGCTTAGCAGACCCAGGTGGTCCTGGGGGTACTCAGTGTTCCTGCCGGGAGCAGGGTGCCCACGCTAGCCTCCTAGGTGTCCAGAAAACTGTGCTGCCGTGGAAGTTACCCAGAGCAGAGGCCACCGCCTCATGGAAACTGCTGCACGCCTCCGCTTCTGCACGGCAGGTCAGGGCCTTACTTCCAGACATCTGTTCATGCTGGGTGTGCCGTCAGCGACACCGCATGGTGAGATGCTGACTTTCTCCTCAGGCACAGTGACTTCGGGTACGAGGTCCTCGAAGTACTCAAAGCACACTGTTTTCTCACGGAAGCTCACACAAGGGCCATGACAAAGTCGGACTCGCCAGAAATGTTGTCCTGAGGCTGTTCGAGGACTCTGGAAATGTAGCTCTCTTCAAGGAACGTACAGGGTGTTGCCCATCACTCGGCATGCACAGAGGGCCTCCGAGGGATCAACCAACGGGTCTCGAAGTGGCTCAGCAGGCCCACGGGGGTGTGGAGGTACTCAGTGAACTTGGAGGAAAGTGATGCGTACCCGAGAGGCCTACAAGTCCTCAAAAGTGTACTTCCTTTCACATAAAGCATGTAAGCGACTAAGAACTGATGGAAACAGCTGCCTGCCTCCCTTTCTGCACGGCTACTAGTGACCTAACCTGGAGGCAAGTTTTCACGTTGAGATTCCCTTTAGCTCTAGAGCTTGTCAGGCAGACCACAACCGCGGCCACGGAAGCACCTGGTTCAGACAGAACAGACTCATACTTTTCCGCGAAGCATTCTTACAGGGTTGACAGGCCTGTCAAGAGCAGGGAATGTCAGGTAGCTTCAAGGCAGCATGAATGCAGCCTTCCAAATGGGACAGCAAGGCTAGTTCCAGCAGGAACCCGTTTCCATGGGCACACTCAGCATACACCCCTGTGGTTTCTACCAAGTCTAAAGAGACACAGGTTACCCTGTGTTTCCTCCCCTGAATCAACTTCTCGAAGTAGGGTGTTCTGCATCAAGCGAACTGCCTCAACCAAGGAACGCCGCAGCTGCTCCTCTGGGCCAGTGGCTATCCAAAAGCCTGCAGTGTCACAGGAAGAGCAGGACTGTCGTAAATGGCAGTTAGAACGCACGCCCACTATCTCTGGGAGGCACGGTGACTTCAGGCAGGAGCTTCAAGATGGAATGCGAAGCCGAGGGTTACTCTGAGTTCAGCTCAGTCAGACTCGGGCAATGCGTCAGACTTCGTCTCCATGAGGGACGTGCCACACTGGTGTTCGTGAACGTGTGCGAGTGCTGAGGAAATTAAGCTGCTCCCAAAGAGAGTGCAGTGCGTTTCCCTACGCTCGGCATACACAGAGGGGCTCTAAAGGGCTACGGGTCTGGATGTTGCTTAGCAGACCCAGGTGGGCCTGGGGGTACTCAGTGTTCCTGCCGGGAGCAGGGTGCCCACGCTAGCCTCCTAGGTGTCCAGAAAACTGTGCTGCCGTGGAAGTTACCCAGAGCAGAGGCCACCGCCTCATGGAAACTGCTGCACGCCTCCGCTTCTGCACGGCAGGTCAGGGCCTTACTTCCAGACATCTGTTCATGCTGGGTGTGCCGTCAGCGACACCGCATGGTGAGATGCTGACTTTCTCCTCAGGCACAGTGACTTCGGGTACGAGGTCCTCGAAGTACTCAAAGCACACTGTTTTCTCACGGAAGCTCACACAAGGGCCATGACAAAGTCGGACTCGCCAGAAATGTTGTCCTGAGGCTGTTCGAGGACTCTGGAAATGTAGCTCTCTTCAAGGAACGTACAGGGTGTTGCCCATCACTCGGCATGCACAGAGGGCCTCCGAGGGATCAACCAACGGGTCTCGAAGTGGCTCAGCAGGCCCACGGGGGTGTGGAGGTACTCAGTGAACTTGGAGGAAAGTGATGCGTACCCGAGAGGCCTACAAGTCCTCAAAAGTGTACTTCCTTTCACATAAAGCATGTAAGCGACTAAGAACTGATGGAAACAGCTGCCTGCCTCCCTTTCTGCACGGCTACTAGTGACCTAACCTGGAGGCAAGTTTTCACGTTGAGATTCCCTTTAGCTCTAGAGCTTGTCAGGCAGACCACAACCGCGGCCACGGAAGCACCTGGTTCAGACAGAACAGACTCATACTTTTCCGCGAAGCATTCTTACAGGGTTGACAGGCCTGTCAAGAGCAGGGAATGTCAGGTAGCTTCAAGGCAGCATGAATGCAGCCTTCCAAATGGGACAGCAAGGCTAGTTCCAGCAGGAACCCGTTTCCATGGGCACACTCAGCATACACCCCTGTGGTTTCTACCAAGTCTAAAGAGACACAGGTTACCCTGTGTTTCCTCCCCTGAATCAACTTCTCGAAGTAGGGTGTTCTGCATCAAGCGAACTGCCTCAACCAAGGAACGCCGCAGCTGCTCCTCTGGGCCAGTGGCTATCCAAAAGCCTGCAGTGTCACAGGAAGAGCAGGACTGTCGTAAATGGCAGTTAGAACGCACGCCCACTATCTCTGGGAGGCACGGTGACTTCAGGCAGGAGCTTCAAGATGGAATGCGAAGCCGAGGGTTACTCTGAGTTCAGCTCAGTCAGACTCGGGCAATGCGTCAGACTTCGTCTCCATGAGGGACGTGCCACACTGGTGTTCGTGAACGTGTGCGAGTGCTGAGGAAATTAAGCTGCTCCCAAAGAGAGTGCAGTGCGTTTCCCTACGCTCGGCATACACAGAGGGGCTCTAAAGGGCTACGGGTCTGGATGTTGCTTAGCAGACCCAGGTGGGCCTGGGGGTACTCAGTGTTCCTGCCGGGAGCAGGGTGCCCACGCTAGCCTCCTAGGTGTCCAGAAAACTGTGCTGCCGTGGAAGTTACCCAGAGCAGAGGCCACCGCCTCATGGAAACTGCTGCACGCCTCCGCTTCTGCACGGCAGGTCAGGGCCTTACTTCCAGACATCTGTTCATGCTGGGTGTGCCGTCAGCGACACCGCATGGTGAGATGCTGACTTTCTCCTCAGGCACAGTGACTTCGGGTACGAGGTCCTCGAAGTACTCAAAGCACACTGTTTTCTCACGGAAGCTCACACAAGGGCCATGACAAAGTCGGACTCGCCAGAAATGTTGTCCTGAGGCTGTTCGAGGACTCTGGAAATGTAGCTCTCTTCAAGGAACGTACAGGGTGTTGCCCATCACTCGGCATGCACAGAGGGCCTCCGAGGGATCAACCAACGGGTCTCGAAGTGGCTCAGCAGGCCCACGGGGGTGTGGAGGTACTCAGTGAACTTGGAGGAAAGTGATGCGTACCCGAGAGGCCTACAAGTCCTCAAAAGTGTACTTCCTTTCACATAAAGCATGTAAGCGACTAAGAACTGATGGAAACAGCTGCCTGCCTCCCTTTCTGCACGGCTACTAGTGACCTAACCTGGAGGCAAGTTTTCACGTTGAGATTCCCTTTAGCTCTAGAGCTTGTCAGGCAGACCACAACCGCGGCCACGGAAGCACCTGGTTCAGACAGAACAGACTCATACTTTTCCGCGAAGCATTCTTACAGGGTTGACAGGCCTGTCAAGAGCAGGGAATGTCAGGTAGCTTCAAGGCAGCATGAATGCAGCCTTCCAAATGGGACAGCAAGGCTAGTTCCAGCAGGAACCCGTTTCCATGGGCACACTCAGCATACACCCCTGTGGTTTCTACCAAGTCTAAAGAGACACAGGTTACCCTGTGTTTCCTCCCCTGAATCAACTTCTCGAAGTAGGGTGTTCTGCATCAAGCGAACTGCCTCAACCAAGGAACGCCGCAGCTGCTCCTCTGGGCCAGTGGCTATCCAAAAGCCTGCAGTGTCACAGGAAGAGCAGGACTGTCGTAAATGGCAGTTAGAACGCACGCCCACTATCTCTGGGAGGCACGGTGACTTCAGGCAGGAGCTTCAAGATGGAATGCGAAGCCGAGGGTTACTCTGAGTTCAGCTCAGTCAGACTCGGGCAATGCGTCAGACTTCGTCTCCATGAGGGACGTGCCACACTGGTGTTCGTGAACGTGTGCGAGTGCTGAGGAAATTAAGCTGCTCCCAAAGAGAGTGCAGTGCGTTTCCCTACGCTCGGCATACACAGAGGGGCTCTAAAGGGCTACGGGTCTGGATGTTGCTTAGCAGACCCAGGTGGGCCTGGGGGTACTCAGTGTTCCTGCCGGGAGCAGGGTGCCCACGCTAGCCTCCTAGGTGTCCAGAAAACTGTGCTGCCGTGGAAGTTACCCAGAGCAGAGGCCACCGCCTCATGGAAACTGCTGCACGCCTCCGCTTCTGCACGGCAGGTCAGGGCCTTACTTCCAGACATCTGTTCATGCTGGGTGTGCCGTCAGCGACACCGCATGGTGAGATGCTGACTTTCTCCTCAGGCAGAGTGACTTCGGGTACGAGGTCCTCGAAGTACTCAAAGCACACTGTTTTCTCACGGAAGCTCACACAAGGGCCATGACAAAGTCGGACTCGCCAGAAATGTTGTCCTGAGGCTGTTCGAGGACTCTGGAAATGTAGCTCTCTTCAAGGAACGTACAGGGTGTTGCCCATCACTCGGCATGCACAGAGGGCCTCCGAGGGATCAACCAACGGGTCTCGAAGTGGCTCAGCAGGCCCACGGGGGTGTGGAGGTACTCAGTGAACTTGGAGGAAAGTGATGCGTACCCGAGAGGCCTACAAGTCCTCAAAAGTGTACTTCCTTTCACATAAAGCATGTAAGCGACTAAGAACTGATGGAAACAGCTGCCTGCCTCCCTTTCTGCACAGCTACTAGTGACCTAACCTGGAGGCAAGTTTTCACGTTGAGATTCCCTTTAGCTCTAGAGCTTGTCAGGCAGACCACAACCGCGGCCACGGAAGCACCTGGTTCAGACAGAACAGACTCATACTTTTCCGCGAAGCATTCTTACAGGGTTGACAGGCCTGTCAAGAGCAGGGAATGTCAGGTAGCTTCAAGGCAGCATGAATGCAGCCTTCCAAATGGGACAGCAAGGCTAGTTCCAGCAGGAACCCGTTTCCATGGGCACACTCAGCATACACCCCTGTGGTTTCTACCAAGTCTAAAGAGACACAGGTTACCCTGTGTTTCCTCCCCTGAATCAACTTCTCGAAGTAGGGTGTTCTGCATCAAGCGAACTGCCTCAACCAAGGAACGCCGCAGCTGCTCCTCTGGGCCAGTGGCTATCCAAAAGCCTGCAGTGTCACAGGAAGAGCAGGACTGTCGTAAATGGCAGTTAGAACGCACGCCCACTATCTCTGGGAGGCACGGTGACTTCAGGCAGGAGCTTCAAGATGGAATGCGAAGCCGAGGGTTACTCTGAGTTCAGCTCAGTCAGACTCGGGCAATGCGTCAGACTTCGTCTCCATGAGGGACGTGCCACACTGGTGTTCGTGAACGTGTGCGAGTGCTGAGGAAATTAAGCTGCTCCCAAAGAGAGTGCAGTGCGTTTCCCTACGCTCGGCATACACAGAGGGGCTCTAAAGGGCTACGGGTCTGGATGTTGCTTAGCAGACCCAGGTGGGCCTGGGGGTACTCAGTGTTCCTGCCGGGAGCAGGGTGCCCACGCTAGCCTCCTAGGTGTCCAGAAAACTGTGCTGCCGTGGAAGTTACCCAGAGCAGAGGCCACCGCCTCATGGAAACTGCTGCACGCCTCCGCTTCTGCACGGCAGGTCAGGGCCTTACTTCCAGACATCTGTTCATGCTGGGTGTGCCGTCAGCGACACCGCATGGTGAGATGCTGACTTTCTCCTCAGGCACAGTGACTTCGGGTACGAGGTCCTCGAAGTACTCAAAGCACACTGTTTTCTCACGGAAGCTCACACAAGGGCCATGACAAAGTCGGACTCGCCAGAAATGTTGTCCTGAGGCTGTTCGAGGACTCTGGAAATGTAGCTCTCTTCAAGGAACGTACAGGGTGTTGCCCATCACTCGGCATGCACAGAGGGCCTCCGAGGGATCAACCAACGGGTCTCGAAGTGGCTCAGCAGGCCCACGGGGGTGTGGAGGTACTCAGTGAACTTGGAGGAAAGTGATGCGTACCCGAGAGGCCTACAAGTCCTCAAAAGTGTACTTCCTTTCACATAAAGCATGTAAGCGACTAAGAACTGATGGAAACAGCTGCCTGCCTCCCTTTCTGCACGGCTACTAGTGACCTAACCTGGAGGCAAGTTTTCACGTTGAGATTCCCTTTAGCTCTAGAGCTTGTCAGGCAGACCACAACCGCGGCCACGGAAGCACCTGGTTCAGACAGAACAGACTCATACTTTTCCGCGAAGCATTCTTACAGGGTTGACAGGCCTGTCAAGAGCAGGGAATGTCAGGTAGCTTCAAGGCAGCATGAATGCAGCCTTCCAAATGGGACAGCAAGGCTAGTTCCAGCAGGAACCCGTTTCCATGGGCACACTCAGCATACACCCCTGTGGTTTCTACCAAGTCTAAAGAGACACAGGTTACCCTGTGTTTCCTCCCCTGAATCAACTTCTCGAAGTAGGGTGTTCTGCATCAAGCGAACTGCCTCAACCAAGGAACGCCGCAGCTGCTCCTCTGGGCCAGTGGCTATCCAAAAGCCTGCAGTGTCACAGGAAGAGCAGGACTGTCGTAAATGGCAGTTAGAACGCACGCCCACTATCTCTGGGAGGCACGGTGACTTCAGGCAGGAGCTTCAAGATGGAATGCGAAGCCGAGGGTTACTCTGAGTTCAGCTCAGTCAGACTCGGGCAATGCGTCAGACTTCGTCTCCATGAGGGACGTGCCACACTGGTGTTCGTGAACGTGTGCGAGTGCTGAGGAAATTAAGCTGCTCCCAAAGAGAGTGCAGTGCGTTTCCCTACGCTCGGCATACACAGAGGGGCTCTAAAGGGCTACGGGTCTGGATGTTGCTTAGCAGACCCAGGTGGGCCTGGGGGTACTCAGTGTTCCTGCCGGGAGCAGGGTGCCCACGCTAGCCTCCTAGGTGTCCAGAAAACTGTGCTGCCGTGGAAGTTACCCAGAGCAGAGGCCACCGCCTCATGGAAACTGCTGCACGCCTCCGCTTCTGCACGGCAGGTCAGGGCCTTACTTCCAGACATCTGTTCATGCTGGGTGTGCCGTCAGCGACACCGCATGGTGAGATGCTGACTTTCTCCTCAGGCACAGTGACTTCGGGTACGAGGTCCTCGAAGTACTCAAAGCACACTGTTTTCTCACGGAAGCTCACACAAGGGCCATGACAAAGTCGGACTCGCCAGAAATGTTGTCCTGAGGCTGTTCGAGGACTCTGGAAATGTAGCTCTCTTCAAGGAACGTACAGGGTGTTGCCCATCACTCGGCATGCACAGAGGGCCTCCGAGGGATCAACCAACGGGTCTCGAAGTGGCTCAGCAGGCCCACGGGGGTGTGGAGGTACTCAGTGAACTTGGAGGAAAGTGATGCGTACCCGAGAGGCCTACAAGTCCTCAAAAGTGTACTTCCTTTCACATAAAGCATGTAAGCGACTAAGAACTGATGGAAACAGCTGCCTGCCTCCCTTTCTGCACGGCTACTAGTGACCTAACCTGGAGGCAAGTTTTCACGTTGAGATTCCCTTTAGCTCTAGAGCTTGTCAGGCAGACCACAACCGCGGCCACGGAAGCACCTGGTTCAGACAGAACAGACTCATACTTTTCCGCGAAGCATTCTTACAGGGTTGACAGGCCTGTCAAGAGCAGGGAATGTCAGGTAGCTTCAAGGCAGCATGAATGCAGCCTTCCAAATGGGACAGCAAGGCTAGTTCCAGCAGGAACCCGTTTCCATGGGCACACTCAGCATACACCCCTGTGGTTTCTACCAAGTCTAAAGAGACACAGGTTACCCTGTGTTTCCTCCCCTGAATCAACTTCTCGAAGTAGGGTGTTCTGCATCAAGCGAACTGCCTCAACCAAGGAACGCCGCAGCTGCTCCTCTGGGCCAGTGGCTATCCAAAAGCCTGCAGTGTCACAGGAAGAGCAGGACTGTCGTAAATGGCAGTTAGAACGCACGCCCACTATCTCTGGGAGGCACGGTGACTTCAGGCAGGAGCTTCAAGATGGAATGCGAAGCCGAGGGTTACTCTGAGTTCAGCTCAGTCAGACTCGGGCAATGCGTCAGACTTCGTCTCCATGAGGGACGTGCCACACTGGTGTTCGTGAACGTGTGCGAGTGCTGAGGAAATTAAGCTGCTCCCAAAGAGAGTGCAGTGCGTTTCCCTACGCTCGGCATACACAGAGGGGCTCTAAAGGGCTACGGGTCTGGATGTTGCTTAGCAGACCCAGGTGGGCCTGGGGGTACTCAGTGTTCCTGCCGGGAGCAGGGTGCCCACGCTAGCCTCCTAGGTGTCCAGAAAACTGTGCTGCCGTGGAAGTTACCCAGAGCAGAGGCCACCGCCTCATGGAAACTGCTGCACGCCTCCGCTTCTGCACGGCAGGTCAGGGCCTTACTTCCAGACATCTGTTCATGCTGGGTGTGCCGTCAGCGACACCGCATGGTGAGATGCTGACTTTCTCCTCAGGCACAGTGACTTCGGGTACGAGGTCCTCGAAGTACTCAAAGCACACTGTTTTCTCACGGAAGCTCACACAAGGGCCATGACAAAGTCGGACTCGCCAGAAATGTTGTCCTGAGGCTGTTCGAGGACTCTGGAAATGTAGCTCTCTTCAAGGAACGTACAGGGTGTTGCCCATCACTCGGCATGCACAGAGGGCCTCCGAGGGATCAACCAACGGGTCTCGAAGTGGCTCAGCAGGCCCACGGGGGTGTGGAGGTACTCAGTGAACTTGGAGGAAAGTGATGCGTACCCGAGAGGCCTACAAGTCCTCAAAAGTGTACTTCCTTTCACATAAAGCATGTAAGCGACTAAGAACTGATGGAAACAGCTGCCTGCCTCCCTTTCTGCACGGCTACTAGTGACCTAACCTGGAGGCAAGTTTTCACGTTGAGATTCCCTTTAGCTCTAGAGCTTGTCAGGCAGACCACAACCGCGGCCACGGAAGCACCTGGTTCAGACAGAACAGACTCATACTTTTCCGCGAAGCATTCTTACAGGGTTGACAGGCCTGTCAAGAGCAGGGAATGTCAGGTAGCTTCAAGGCAGCATGAATGCAGCCTTCCAAATGGGACAGCAAGGCTAGTTCCAGCAGGAACCCGTTTCCATGGGCACACTCAGCATACACCCCTGTGGTTTCTACCAAGTCTAAAGAGACACAGGTTACCCTGTGTTTCCTCCCCTGAATCAACTTCTCGAAGTAGGGTGTTCTGCATCAAGCGAACTGCCTCAACCAAGGAACGCCGCAGCTGCTCCTCTGGGCCAGTGGCTATCCAAAAGCCTGCAGTGTCACAGGAAGAGCAGGACTGTCGTAAATGGCAGTTAGAACGCACGCCCACTATCTCTGGGAGGCACGGTGACTTCAGGCAGGAGCTTCAAGATGGAATGCGAAGCCGAGGGTTACTCTGAGTTCAGCTCAGTCAGACTCGGGCAATGCGTCAGACTTCGTCTCCATGAGGGACGTGCCACACTGGTGTTCGTGAACGTGTGCGAGTGCTGAGGAAATTAAGCTGCTCCCAAAGAGAGTGCAGTGCGTTTCCCTACGCTCGGCATACACAGAGGGGCTCTAAAGGGCTACGGGTCTGGATGTTGCTTAGCAGACCCAGGTGGGCCTGGGGGTACTCAGTGTTCCTGCCGGGAGCAGGGTGCCCACGCTAGCCTCCTAGGTGTCCAGAAAACTGTGCTGCCGTGGAAGTTACCCAGAGCAGAGGCCACCGCCTCATGGAAACTGCTGCACGCCTCCGCTTCTGCACGGCAGGTCAGGGCCTTACTTCCAGACATCTGTTCATGCTGGGTGTGCCGTCAGCGACACCGCATGGTGAGATGCTGACTTTCTCCTCAGGCAGAGTGACTTCGGGTACGAGGTCCTCGAAGTACTCAAAGCACACTGTTTTCTCACGGAAGCTCACACAAGGGCCATGACAAAGTCGGACTCGCCAGAAATGTTGTCCTGAGGCTGTTCGAGGACTCTGGAAATGTAGCTCTCTTCAAGGAACGTACAGGGTGTTGCCCATCACTCGGCATGCACAGAGGGCCTCCGAGGGATCAACCAACGGGTCTCGAAGTGGCTCAGCAGGCCCACGGGGGTGTGGAGGTACTCAGTGAACTTGGAGGAAAGTGATGCGTACCCGAGAGGCCTACAAGTCCTCAAAAGTGTACTTCCTTTCACATAAAGCATGTAAGCGACTAAGAACTGATGGAAACAGCTGCCTGCCTCCCTTTCTGCACGGCTACTAGTGACCTAACCTGGAGGCAAGTTTTCACGTTGAGATTCCCTTTAGCTCTAGAGCTTGTCAGGCAGACCACAACCGCGGCCACGGAAGCACCTGGTTCAGACAGAACAGACTCATACTTTTCCGCGAAGCATTCTTACAGGGTTGACAGGCCTGTCAAGAGCAGGGAATGTCAGGTAGCTTCAAGGCAGCATGAATGCAGCCTTCCAAATGGGACAGCAAGGCTAGTTCCAGCAGGAACCCGTTTCCATGGGCACACTCAGCATACACCCCTGTGGTTTCTACCAAGTCTAAAGAGACACAGGTTACCCTGTGTTTCCTCCCCTGAATCAACTTCTCGAAGTAGGGTGTTCTGCATCAAGCGAACTGCCTCAACCAAGGAACGCCGCAGCTGCTCCTCTGGGCCAGTGGCTATCCAAAAGCCTGCAGTGTCACAGGAAGAGCAGGACTGTCGTAAATGGCAGTTAGAACGCACGCCCACTATCTCTGGGAGGCACGGTGACTTCAGGCAGGAGCTTCAAGATGGAATGCGAAGCCGAGGGTTACTCTGAGTTCAGCTCAGTCAGACTCGGGCAATGCGTCAGACTTCGTCTCCATGAGGGACGTGCCACACTGGTGTTCGTGAACGTGTGCGAGTGCTGAGGAAATTAAGCTGCTCCCAAAGAGAGTGCAGTGCGTTTCCCTACGCTCGGCATACACAGAGGGGCTCTAAAGGGCTACGGGTCTGGATGTTGCTTAGCAGACCCAGGTGGGCCTGGGGGTACTCAGTGTTCCTGCCGGGAGCAGGGTGCCCACGCTAGCCTCCTAGGTGTCCAGAAAACTGTGCTGCCGTGGAAGTTACCCAGAGCAGAGGCCACCGCCTCATGGAAACTGCTGCACGCCTCCGCTTCTGCACGGCAGGTCAGGGCCTTACTTCCAGACATCTGTTCATGCTGGGTGTGCCGTCAGCGACACCGCATGGTGAGATGCTGACTTTCTCCTCAGGCAGAGTGACTTCGGGTACGAGGTCCTCGAAGTACTCAAAGCACACTGTTTTCTCACGGAAGCTCACACAAGGGCCATGACAAAGTCGGACTCGCCAGAAATGTTGTCCTGAGGCTGTTCGAGGACTCTGGAAATGTAGCTCTCTTCAAGGAACGTACAGGGTGTTGCCCATCACTCGGCATGCACAGAGGGCCTCCGAGGGATCAACCAACGGGTCTCGAAGTGGCTCAGCAGGCCCACGGGGGTGTGGAGGTACTCAGTGAACTTGGAGGAAAGTGATGCGTACCCGAGAGGCCTACAAGTCCTCAAAAGTGTACTTCCTTTCACATAAAGCATGTAAGCGACTAAGAACTGATGGAAACAGCTGCCTGCCTCCCTTTCTGCACAGCTACTAGTGACCTAACCTGGAGGCAAGTTTTCACGTTGAGATTCCCTTTAGCTCTAGAGCTTGTCAGGCAGACCACAACCGCGGCCACGGAAGCACCTGGTTCAGACAGAACAGACTCATACTTTTCCGCGAAGCATTCTTACAGGGTTGACAGGCCTGTCAAGAGCAGGGAATGTCAGGTAGCTTCAAGGCAGCATGAATGCAGCCTTCCAAATGGGACAGCAAGGCTAGTTCCAGCAGGAACCCGTTTCCATGGGCACACTCAGCATACACCCCTGTGGTTTCTACCAAGTCTAAAGAGACACAGGTTACCCTGTGTTTCCTCCCCTGAATCAACTTCTCGAAGTAGGGTGTTCTGCATCAAGCGAACTGCCTCAACCAAGGAACGCCGCAGCTGCTCCTCTGGGCCAGTGGCTATGCAAAAGCCTGCAGTGTCACAGGAAGAGCAGGACTGTCGTAAATGGCAGTTAGAACGCACGCCCACTATCTCTGGGAGGCACGGTGACTTCAGGCAGGAGCTTCAAGATGGAATGCGAAGCCGAGGGTTACTCTGAGTTCAGCTCAGTCAGACTCGGGCAATGCGTCAGACTTCGTCTCCATGAGGGACGTGCCACACTGGTGTTCGTGAACGTGTGCGAGTGCTGAGGAAATTAAGCTGCTCCCAAAGAGAGTGCAGTGCGTTTCCCTACGCTCGGCATACACAGAGGGGCTCTAAAGGGCTACGGGTCTGGATGTTGCTTAGCAGACCCAGGTGGGCCTGGGGGTACTCAGTGTTCCTGCCGGGAGCAGGGTGCCCACGCTAGCCTCCTAGGTGTCCAGAAAACTGTGCTGCCGTGGAAGTTACCCAGAGCAGAGGCCACCGCCTCATGGAAACTGCTGCACGCCTCCGCTTCTGCACGGCAGGTCAGGGCCTTACTTCCAGACATCTGTTCATGCTGGGTGTGCCGTCAGCGACACCGCATGGTGAGATGCTGACTTTCTCCTCAGGCACAGTGACTTCGGGTACGAGGTCCTCGAAGTACTCAAAGCACACTGTTTTCTCACGGAAGCTCACACAAGGGCCATGACAAAGTCGGACTCGCCAGAAATGTTGTCCTGAGGCTGTTCGAGGACTCTGGAAATGTAGCTCTCTTCAAGGAACGTACAGGGTGTTGCCCATCACTCGGCATGCACAGAGGGCCTCCGAGGGATCAACCAACGGGTCTCGAAGTGGCTCAGCAGGCCCACGGGGGTGTGGAGGTACTCAGTGAACTTGGAGGAAAGTGATGCGTACCCGAGAGGCCTACAAGTCCTCAAAAGTGTACTTCCTTTCACATAAAGCATGTAAGCGACTAAGAACTGATGGAAACAGCTGCCTGCCTCCCTTTCTGCACGGCTACTAGTGACCTAACCTGGAGGCAAGTTTTCACGTTGAGATTCCCTTTAGCTCTAGAGCTTGTCAGGCAGACCACAACCGCGGCCACGGAAGCACCTGGTTCAGACAGAACAGACTCATACTTTTCCGCGAAGCATTCTTACAGGGTTGACAGGCCTGTCAAGAGCAGGGAATGTCAGGTAGCTTCAAGGCAGCATGAATGCAGCCTTCCAAATGGGACAGCAAGGCTAGTTCCAGCAGGAACCCGTTTCCATGGGCACACTCAGCATACACCCCTGTGGTTTCTACCAAGTCTAAAGAGACACAGGTTACCCTGTGTTTCCTCCCCTGAATCAACTTCTCGAAGTAGGGTGTTCTGCATCAAGCGAACTGCCTCAACCAAGGAACGCCGCAGCTGCTCCTCTGGGCCAGTGGCTATCCAAAAGCCTGCAGTGTCACAGGAAGAGCAGGACTGTCGTAAATGGCAGTTAGAACGCACGCCCACTATCTCTGGGAGGCACGGTGACTTCAGGCAGGAGCTTCAAGATGGAATGCGAAGCCGAGGGTTACTCTGAGTTCAGCTCAGTCAGACTCGGGCAATGCGTCAGACTTCGTCTCCATGAGGGACGTGCCACACTGGTGTTCGTGAACGTGTGCGAGTGCTGAGGAAATTAAGCTGCTCCCAAAGAGAGTGCAGTGCGTTTCCCTACGCTCGGCATACACAGAGGGGCTCTAAAGGGCTACGGGTCTGGATGTTGCTTAGCAGACCCAGGTGGGCCTGGGGGTACTCAGTGTTCCTGCCGGGAGCAGGGTGCCCACGCTAGCCTCCTAGGTGTCCAGAAAACTGTGCTGCCGTGGAAGTTACCCAGAGCAGAGGCCACCGCCTCATGGAAACTGCTGCACGCCTCCGCTTCTGCACGGCAGGTCAGGGCCTTACTTCCAGACATCTGTTCATGCTGGGTGTGCCGTCAGCGACACCGCATGGTGAGATGCTGACTTTCTCCTCAGGCACAGTGACTTCGGGTACGAGGTCCTCGAAGTACTCAAAGCACACTGTTTTCTCACGGAAGCTCACACAAGGGCCATGACAAAGTCGGACTCGCCAGAAATGTTGTCCTGAGGCTGTTCGAGGACTCTGGAAATGTAGCTCTCTTCAAGGAACGTACAGGGTGTTGCCCATCACTCGGCATGCACAGAGGGCCTCCGAGGGATCAACCAACGGGTCTCGAAGTGGCTCAGCAGGCCCACGGGGGTGTGGAGGTACTCAGTGAACTTGGAGGAAAGTGATGCGTACCCGAGAGGCCTACAAGTCCTCAAAAGTGTACTTCCTTTCACATAAAGCATGTAAGCGACTAAGAACTGATGGAAACAGCTGCCTGCCTCCCTTTCTGCACGGCTACTAGTGACCTAACCTGGAGGCAAGTTTTCACGTTGAGATTCCCTTTAGCTCTAGAGCTTGTCAGGCAGACCACAACCGCGGCCACGGAAGCACCTGGTTCAGACAGAACAGACTCATACTTTTCCGCGAAGCATTCTTACAGGGTTGACAGGCCTGTCAAGAGCAGGGAATGTCAGGTAGCTTCAAGGCAGCATGAATGCAGCCTTCCAAATGGGACAGCAAGGCTAGTTCCAGCAGGAACCCGTTTCCATGGGCACACTCAGCATACACCCCTGTGGTTTCTACCAAGTCTAAAGAGACACAGGTTACCCTGTGTTTCCTCCCCTGAATCAACTTCTCGAAGTAGGGTGTTCTGCATCAAGCGAACTGCCTCAACCAAGGAACGCCGCAGCTGCTCCTCTGGGCCAGTGGCTATCCAAAAGCCTGCAGTGTCACAGGAAGAGCAGGACTGTCGTAAATGGCAGTTAGAACGCACGCCCACTATCTCTGGGAGGCACGGTGACTTCAGGCAGGAGCTTCAAGATGGAATGCGAAGCCGAGGGTTACTCTGAGTTCAGCTCAGTCAGACTCGGGCAATGCGTCAGACTTCGTCTCCATGAGGGACGTGCCACACTGGTGTTCGTGAACGTGTGCGAGTGCTGAGGAAATTAAGCTGCTCCCAAAGAGAGTGCAGTGCGTTTCCCTACGCTCGGCATACACAGAGGGGCTCTAAAGGGCTACGGGTCTGGATGTTGCTTAGCAGACCCAGGTGGGCCTGGGGGTACTCAGTGTTCCTGCCGGGAGCAGGGTGCCCACGCTAGCCTCCTAGGTGTCCAGAAAACTGTGCTGCCGTGGAAGTTACCCAGAGCAGAGGCCACCGCCTCATGGAAACTGCTGCACGCCTCCGCTTCTGCACGGCAGGTCAGGGCCTTACTTCCAGACATCTGTTCATGCTGGGTGTGCCGTCAGCGACACCGCATGGTGAGATGCTGACTTTCTCCTCAGGCACAGTGACTTCGGGTACGAGGTCCTCGAAGTACTCAAAGCACACTGTTTTCTCACGGAAGCTCACACAAGGGCCATGACAAAGTCGGACTCGCCAGAAATGTTGTCCTGAGGCTGTTCGAGGACTCTGGAAATGTAGCTCTCTTCAAGGAACGTACAGGGTGTTGCCCATCACTCGGCATGCACAGAGGGCCTCCGAGGGATCAACCAACGGGTCTCGAAGTGGCTCAGCAGGCCCACGGGGGTGTGGAGGTACTCAGTGAACTTGGAGGAAAGTGATGCGTACCCGAGAGGCCTACAAGTCCTCAAAAGTGTACTTCCTTTCACATAAAGCATGTAAGCGACTAAGAACTGATGGAAACAGCTGCCTGCCTCCCTTTCTGCACGGCTACTAGTGACCTAACCTGGAGGCAAGTTTTCACGTTGAGATTCCCTTTAGCTCTAGAGCTTGTCAGGCAGACCACAACCGCGGCCACGGAAGCACCTGGTTCAGACAGAACAGACTCATACTTTTCCGCGAAGCATTCTTACAGGGTTGACAGGCCTGTCAAGAGCAGGGAATGTCAGGTAGCTTCAAGGCAGCATGAATGCAGCCTTCCAAATGGGACAGCAAGGCTAGTTCCAGCAGGAACCCGTTTCCATGGGCACACTCAGCATACACCCCTGTGGTTTCTACCAAGTCTAAAGAGACACAGGTTACCCTGTGTTTCCTCCCCTGAATCAACTTCTCGAAGTAGGGTGTTCTGCATCAAGCGAACTGCCTCAACCAAGGAACGCCGCAGCTGCTCCTCTGGGCCAGTGGCTATCCAAAAGCCTGCAGTGTCACAGGAAGAGCAGGACTGTCGTAAATGGCAGTTAGAACGCACGCCCACTATCTCTGGGAGGCACGGTGACTTCAGGCAGGAGCTTCAAGATGGAATGCGAAGCCGAGGGTTACTCTGAGTTCAGCTCAGTCAGACTCGGGCAATGCGTCAGACTTCGTCTCCATGAGGGACGTGCCACACTGGTGTTCGTGAACGTGTGCGAGTGCTGAGGAAATTAAGCTGCTCCCAAAGAGAGTGCAGTGCGTTTCCCTACGCTCGGCATACACAGAGGGGCTCTAAAGGGCTACGGGTCTGGATGTTGCTTAGCAGACCCAGGTGGGCCTGGGGGTACTCAGTGTTCCTGCCGGGAGCAGGGTGCCCACGCTAGCCTCCTAGGTGTCCAGAAAACTGTGCTGCCGTGGAAGTTACCCAGAGCAGAGGCCACCGCCTCATGGAAACTGCTGCACGCCTCCGCTTCTGCACGGCAGGTCAGGGCCTTACTTCCAGACATCTGTTCATGCTGGGTGTGCCGTCAGCGACACCGCATGGTGAGATGCTGACTTTCTCCTCAGGCAGAGTGACTTCGGGTACGAGGTCCTCGAAGTACTCAAAGCACACTGTTTTCTCACGGAAGCTCACACAAGGGCCATGACAAAGTCGGACTCGCCAGAAATGTTGTCCTGAGGCTGTTCGAGGACTCTGGAAATGTAGCTCTCTTCAAGGAACGTACAGGGTGTTGCCCATCACTCGGCATGCACAGAGGGCCTCCGAGGGATCAACCAACGGGTCTCGAAGTGGCTCAGCAGGCCCACGGGGGTGTGGAGGTACTCAGTGAACTTGGAGGAAAGTGATGCGTACCCGAGAGGCCTACAAGTCCTCAAAAGTGTACTTCCTTTCACATAAAGCATGTAAGCGACTAAGAACTGATGGAAACAGCTGCCTGCCTCCCTTTCTGCACAGCTACTAGTGACCTAACCTGGAGGCAAGTTTTCACGTTGAGATTCCCTTTAGCTCTAGAGCTTGTCAGGCAGACCACAACCGCGGCCACGGAAGCACCTGGTTCAGACAGAACAGACTCATACTTTTCCGCGAAGCATTCTTACAGGGTTGACAGGCCTGTCAAGAGCAGGGAATGTCAGGTAGCTTCAAGGCAGCATGAATGCAGCCTTCCAAATGGGACAGCAAGGCTAGTTCCAGCAGGAACCCGTTTCCATGGGCACACTCAGCATACACCCCTGTGGTTTCTACCAAGTCTAAAGAGACACAGGTTACCCTGTGTTTCCTCCCCTGAATCAACTTCTCGAAGTAGGGTGTTCTGCATCAAGCGAACTGCCTCAACCAAGGAACGCCGCAGCTGCTCCTCTGGGCCAGTGGCTATCCAAAAGCCTGCAGTGTCACAGGAAGAGCAGGACTGTCGTAAATGGCAGTTAGAACGCACGCCCACTATCTCTGGGAGGCACGGTGACTTCAGGCAGGAGCTTCAAGATGGAATGCGAAGCCGAGGGTTACTCTGAGTTCAGCTCAGTCAGACTCGGGCAATGCGTCAGACTTCGTCTCCATGAGGGACGTGCCACACTGGTGTTCGTGAACGTGTGCGAGTGCTGAGGAAATTAAGCTGCTCCCAAAGAGAGTGCAGTGCGTTTCCCTACGCTCGGCATACACAGAGGGGCTCTAAAGGGCTACGGGTCTGGATGTTGCTTAGCAGACCCAGGTGGGCCTGGGGGTACTCAGTGTTCCTGCCGGGAGCAGGGTGCCCACGCTAGCCTCCTAGGTGTCCAGAAAACTGTGCTGCCGTGGAAGTTACCCAGAGCAGAGGCCACCGCCTCATGGAAACTGCTGCACGCCTCCGCTTCTGCACGGCAGGTCAGGGCCTTACTTCCAGACATCTGTTCATGCTGGGTGTGCCGTCAGCGACACCGCATGGTGAGATGCTGACTTTCTCCTCAGGCACAGTGACTTCGGGTACGAGGTCCTCGAAGTACTCAAAGCACACTGTTTTCTCACGGAAGCTCACACAAGGGCCATGACAAAGTCGGACTCGCCAGAAATGTTGTCCTGAGGCTGTTCGAGGACTCTGGAAATGTAGCTCTCTTCAAGGAACGTACAGGGTGTTGCCCATCACTCGGCATGCACAGAGGGCCTCCGAGGGATCAACCAACGGGTCTCGAAGTGGCTCAGCAGGCCCACGGGGGTGTGGAGGTACTCAGTGAACTTGGAGGAAAGTGATGCGTACCCGAGAGGCCTACAAGTCCTCAAAAGTGTACTTCCTTTCACATAAAGCATGTAAGCGACTAAGAACTGATGGAAACAGCTGCCTGCCTCCCTTTCTGCACGGCTACTAGTGACCTAACCTGGAGGCAAGTTTTCACGTTGAGATTCCCTTTAGCTCTAGAGCTTGTCAGGCAGACCACAACCGCGGCCACGGAAGCACCTGGTTCAGACAGAACAGACTCATACTTTTCCGCGAAGCATTCTTACAGGGTTGACAGGCCTGTCAAGAGCAGGGAATGTCAGGTAGCTTCAAGGCAGCATGAATGCAGCCTTCCAAATGGGACAGCAAGGCTAGTTCCAGCAGGAACCCGTTTCCATGGGCACACTCAGCATACACCCCTGTGGTTTCTACCAAGTCTAAAGAGACACAGGTTACCCTGTGTTTCCTCCCCTGAATCAACTTCTCGAAGTAGGGTGTTCTGCATCAAGCGAACTGCCTCAACCAAGGAACGCCGCAGCTGCTCCTCTGGGCCAGTGGCTATCCAAAAGCCTGCAGTGTCACAGGAAGAGCAGGACTGTCGTAAATGGCAGTTAGAACGCACGCCCACTATCTCTGGGAGGCACGGTGACTTCAGGCAGGAGCTTCAAGATGGAATGCGAAGCCGAGGGTTACTCTGAGTTCAGCTCAGTCAGACTCGGGCAATGCGTCAGACTTCGTCTCCATGAGGGACGTGCCACACTGGTGTTCGTGAACGTGTGCGAGTGCTGAGGAAATTAAGCTGCTCCCAAAGAGAGTGCAGTGCGTTTCCCTACGCTCGGCATACACAGAGGGGCTCTAAAGGGCTACGGGTCTGGATGTTGCTTAGCAGACCCAGGTGGGCCTGGGGGTACTCAGTGTTCCTGCCGGGAGCAGGGTGCCCACGCTAGCCTCCTAGGTGTCCAGAAAACTGTGCTGCCGTGGAAGTTACCCAGAGCAGAGGCCACCGCCTCATGGAAACTGCTGCACGCCTCCGCTTCTGCACGGCAGGTCAGGGCCTTACTTCCAGACATCTGTTCATGCTGGGTGTGCCGTCAGCGACACCGCATGGTGAGATGCTGACTTTCTCCTCAGGCACAGTGACTTCGGGTACGAGGTCCTCGAAGTACTCAAAGCACACTGTTTTCTCACGGAAGCTCACACAAGGGCCATGACAAAGTCGGACTCGCCAGAAATGTTGTCCTGAGGCTGTTCGAGGACTCTGGAAATGTAGCTCTCTTCAAGGAACGTACAGGGTGTTGCCCATCACTCGGCATGCACAGAGGGCCTCCGAGGGATCAACCAACGGGTCTCGAAGTGGCTCAGCAGGCCCACGGGGGTGTGGAGGTACTCAGTGAACTTGGAGGAAAGTGATGCGTACCCGAGAGGCCTACAAGTCCTCAAAAGTGTACTTCCTTTCACATAAAGCATGTAAGCGACTAAGAACTGATGGAAACAGCTGCCTGCCTCCCTTTCTGCACGGCTACTAGTGACCTAACCTGGAGGCAAGTTTTCACGTTGAGATTCCCTTTAGCTCTAGAGCTTGTCAGGCAGACCACAACCGCGGCCACGGAAGCACCTGGTTCAGACAGAACAGACTCATACTTTTCCGCGAAGCATTCTTACAGGGTTGACAGGCCTGTCAAGAGCAGGGAATGTCAGGTAGCTTCAAGGCAGCATGAATGCAGCCTTCCAAATGGGACAGCAAGGCTAGTTCCAGCAGGAACCCGTTTCCATGGGCACACTCAGCATACACCCCTGTGGTTTCTACCAAGTCTAAAGAGACACAGGTTACCCTGTGTTTCCTCCCCTGAATCAACTTCTCGAAGTAGGGTGTTCTGCATCAAGCGAACTGCCTCAACCAAGGAACGCCGCAGCTGCTCCTCTGGGCCAGTGGCTATCCAAAAGCCTGCAGTGTCACAGGAAGAGCAGGACTGTCGTAAATGGCAGTTAGAACGCACGCCCACTATCTCTGGGAGGCACGGTGACTTCAGGCAGGAGCTTCAAGATGGAATGCGAAGCCGAGGGTTACTCTGAGTTCAGCTCAGTCAGACTCGGGCAATGCGTCAGACTTCGTCTCCATGAGGGACGTGCCACACTGGTGTTCGTGAACGTGTGCGAGTGCTGAGGAAATTAAGCTGCTCCCAAAGAGAGTGCAGTGCGTTTCCCTACGCTCGGCATACACAGAGGGGCTCTAAAGGGCTACGGGTCTGGATGTTGCTTAGCAGACCCAGGTGGGCCTGGGGGTACTCAGTGTTCCTGCCGGGAGCAGGGTGCCCACGCTAGCCTCCTAGGTGTCCAGAAAACTGTGCTGCCGTGGAAGTTACCCAGAGCAGAGGCCACCGCCTCATGGAAACTGCTGCACGCCTCCGCTTCTGCACGGCAGGTCAGGGCCTTACTTCCAGACATCTGTTCATGCTGGGTGTGCCGTCAGCGACACCGCATGGTGAGATGCTGACTTTCTCCTCAGGCAGAGTGACTTCGGGTACGAGGTCCTCGAAGTACTCAAAGCACACTGTTTTCTCACGGAAGCTCACACAAGGGCCATGACAAAGTCGGACTCGCCAGAAATGTTGTCCTGAGGCTGTTCGAGGACTCTGGAAATGTAGCTCTCTTCAAGGAACGTACAGGGTGTTGCCCATCACTCGGCATGCACAGAGGGCCTCCGAGGGATCAACCAACGGGTCTCGAAGTGGCTCAGCAGGCCCACGGGGGTGTGGAGGTACTCAGTGAACTTGGAGGAAAGTGATGCGTACCCGAGAGGCCTACAAGTCCTCAAAAGTGTACTTCCTTTCACATAAAGCATGTAAGCGACTAAGAACTGATGGAAACAGCTGCCTGCCTCCCTTTCTGCACAGCTACTAGTGACCTAACCTGGAGGCAAGTTTTCACGTTGAGATTCCCTTTAGCTCTAGAGCTTGTCAGGCAGACCACAACCGCGGCCACGGAAGCACCTGGTTCAGACAGAACAGACTCATACTTTTCCGCGAAGCATTCTTACAGGGTTGACAGGCCTGTCAAGAGCAGGGAATGTCAGGTAGCTTCAAGGCAGCATGAATGCAGCCTTCCAAATGGGACAGCAAGGCTAGTTCCAGCAGGAACCCGTTTCCATGGGCACACTCAGCATACACCCCTGTGGTTTCTACCAAGTCTAAAGAGACACAGGTTACCCTGTGTTTCCTCCCCTGAATCAACTTCTCGAAGTAGGGTGTTCTGCATCAAGCGAACTGCCTCAACCAAGGAACGCCGCAGCTGCTCCTCTGGGCCAGTGGCTATCCAAAAGCCTGCAGTGTCACAGGAAGAGCAGGACTGTCGTAAATGGCAGTTAGAACGCACGCCCACTATCTCTGGGAGGCACGGTGACTTCAGGCAGGAGCTTCAAGATGGAATGCGAAGCCGAGGGTTACTCTGAGTTCAGCTCAGTCAGACTCGGGCAATGCGTCAGACTTCGTCTCCATGAGGGACGTGCCACACTGGTGTTCGTGAACGTGTGCGAGTGCTGAGGAAATTAAGCTGCTCCCAAAGAGAGTGCAGTGCGTTTCCCTACGCTCGGCATACACAGAGGGGCTCTAAAGGGCTACGGGTCTGGATGTTGCTTAGCAGACCCAGGTGGGCCTGGGGGTACTCAGTGTTCCTGCCGGGAGCAGGGTGCCCACGCTAGCCTCCTAGGTGTCCAGAAAACTGTGCTGCCGTGGAAGTTACCCAGAGCAGAGGCCACCGCCTCATGGAAACTGCTGCACGCCTCCGCTTCTGCACGGCAGGTCAGGGCCTTACTTCCAGACATCTGTTCATGCTGGGTGTGCCGTCAGCGACACCGCATGGTGAGATGCTGACTTTCTCCTCAGGCACAGTGACTTCGGGTACGAGGTCCTCGAAGTACTCAAAGCACACTGTTTTCTCACGGAAGCTCACACAAGGGCCATGACAAAGTCGGACTCGCCAGAAATGTTGTCCTGAGGCTGTTCGAGGACTCTGGAAATGTAGCTCTCTTCAAGGAACGTACAGGGTGTTGCCCATCACTCGGCATGCACAGAGGGCCTCCGAGGGATCAACCAACGGGTCTCGAAGTGGCTCAGCAGGCCCACGGGGGTGTGGAGGTACTCAGTGAACTTGGAGGAAAGTGATGCGTACCCGAGAGGCCTACAAGTCCTCAAAAGTGTACTTCCTTTCACATAAAGCATGTAAGCGACTAAGAACTGATGGAAACAGCTGCCTGCCTCCCTTTCTGCACGGCTACTAGTGACCTAACCTGGAGGCAAGTTTTCACGTTGAGATTCCCTTTAGCTCTAGAGCTTGTCAGGCAGACCACAACCGCGGCCACGGAAGCACCTGGTTCAGACAGAACAGACTCATACTTTTCCGCGAAGCATTCTTACAGGGTTGACAGGCCTGTCAAGAGCAGGGAATGTCAGGTAGCTTCAAGGCAGCATGAATGCAGCCTTCCAAATGGGACAGCAAGGCTAGTTCCAGCAGGAACCCGTTTCCATGGGCACACTCAGCATACACCCCTGTGGTTTCTACCAAGTCTAAAGAGACACAGGTTACCCTGTGTTTCCTCCCCTGAATCAACTTCTCGAAGTAGGGTGTTCTGCATCAAGCGAACTGCCTCAACCAAGGAACGCCGCAGCTGCTCCTCTGGGCCAGTGGCTATCCAAAAGCCTGCAGTGTCACAGGAAGAGCAGGACTGTCGTAAATGGCAGTTAGAACGCACGCCCACTATCTCTGGGAGGCACGGTGACTTCAGGCAGGAGCTTCAAGATGGAATGCGAAGCCGAGGGTTACTCTGAGTTCAGCTCAGTCAGACTCGGGCAATGCGTCAGACTTCGTCTCCATGAGGGACGTGCCACACTGGTGTTCGTGAACGTGTGCGAGTGCTGAGGAAATTAAGCTGCTCCCAAAGAGAGTGCAGTGCGTTTCCCTACGCTCGGCATACACAGAGGGGCTCTAAAGGGCTACGGGTCTGGATGTTGCTTAGCAGACCCAGGTGGGCCTGGGGGTACTCAGTGTTCCTGCCGGGAGCAGGGTGCCCACGCTAGCCTCCTAGGTGTCCAGAAAACTGTGCTGCCGTGGAAGTTACCCAGAGCAGAGGCCACCGCCTCATGGAAACTGCTGCACGCCTCCGCTTCTGCACGGCAGGTCAGGGCCTTACTTCCAGACATCTGTTCATGCTGGGTGTGCCGTCAGCGACACCGCATGGTGAGATGCTGACTTTCTCCTCAGGCACAGTGACTTCGGGTACGAGGTCCTCGAAGTACTCAAAGCACACTGTTTTCTCACGGAAGCTCACACAAGGGCCATGACAAAGTCGGACTCGCCAGAAATGTTGTCCTGAGGCTGTTCGAGGACTCTGGAAATGTAGCTCTCTTCAAGGAACGTACAGGGTGTTGCCCATCACTCGGCATGCACAGAGGGCCTCCGAGGGATCAACCAACGGGTCTCGAAGTGGCTCAGCAGGCCCACGGGGGTGTGGAGGTACTCAGTGAACTTGGAGGAAAGTGATGCGTACCCGAGAGGCCTACAAGTCCTCAAAAGTGTACTTCCTTTCACATAAAGCATGTAAGCGACTAAGAACTGATGGAAACAGCTGCCTGCCTCCCTTTCTGCACGGCTACTAGTGACCTAACCTGGAGACAAGTTTTCACGTTGAGATTCCCTTTAGCTCTAGAGCTTGTCAGGCAGACCACAACCGCGGCCACGGAAGCACCTGGTTCAGACAGAACAGACTCATACTTTTCCGCGAAGCATTCTTACAGGGTTGACAGGCCTGTCAAGAGCAGGGAATGTCAGGTAGCTTCAAGGCAGCATGAATGCAGCCTTCCAAATGGGACAGCAAGGCTAGTTCCAGCAGGAACCCGTTTCCATGGGCACACTCAGCATACACCCCTGTGGTTTCTACCAAGTCTAAAGAGACACAGGTTACCCTGTGTTTCCTCCCCTGAATCAACTTCTCGAAGTAGGGTGTTCTGCATCAAGCGAACTGCCTCAACCAAGGAACGCCGCAGCTGCTCCTCTGGGCCTGTGGCTATCCAAAAGCCTGCAGTGTCACAGGAAGAGCAGGACTGTCTTAAATGGCAGTTAGAACGCACGCCCACTATCTCTGGGAGGCACGGTGACTTCAGGCAGGAGCTCCTAGATGGAATGCGAAGCCGAGGGTTACTCTGAGTTCAGGTCAGACTAGGGCAATGCGTCAGACTTCGACGCCATGAGGGACGTGCCACAACGGTGTTCGTGAACGTGTGCGAGTGCTGAGGAAATTAAGCTGCTCCCAAAGAGAGTGCAGTGCGTTTCCCTACGCTCGGCATACACAGAGGGGCTCTAAAGGGCTACGGGCCTGGATGTTGCTTAGCAGACCCAGGTGGGCCTGGGGGTACTCAGTGTTCCTGCCGGGAGCAGGGTGCCCACGCTAGCCTCCTAGGTGTCCAGAAAACTGTGCTGCCGTGGAAGTTACCCAGAGCAGAGGCCACTGCCTCATGGAAACTGCTGCACGCCTCCGCTTCTGCACGGCAAATCAGGGCCTTACTTCCAGGCATCTGTTCAGGCTGGGTGTGCCGTTAGCGACACCGCATGGTGAGATGCTGACTTTCTCCTCAGGCAGAGTGACTTCGGGTACGAGGTCCTCGAAGTACTCAAAGCACACTGTTTTCTCACGGAAGCTCACACAAGGGCCATGACAAAGTCGGACTCGCCAGAAATGTTGTCCTGAGGCTGTTCGAAGACTGTGGAAATGTACCTCTCCTCAAGGAACGTACAGGGTGTTGCCCATCACTCGGCATGCACAGAGGGCCTCCGAGGGATCAACCAACGGGTCTCGAAGTGGCTCAGCAGGCCCACGGGGGTGTGGAGGTACTCAGTGAACTTGGAGGAAAGTGATGCCTACCCGAGAGGCCTACAAGTCCTCAAAAGTGTACTTCCTTTCACATAAAGCATGTAAGCGACTAAGAACTGATGGAAACAGCTGCCTGCCTCCCTTTCTGCACGGCTACTAGTGACCTAACCTGGAGGCAAGTTTTCACGTTGAGATTCCCTTTAGCTCTAGAGCTTGTCAGGCAGACCACAACCGCGGCCACGGAAGCACCTGGTTCAGACAGAACAGACTCATACTTTTCCGCGAAGCATTCTTACAGGGTTGACAGGCCTGTCAAGAGCAGGGAATGTCAGGTAGCTTCAAGGCAGCATGAATGCAGCCTTCCAAATGGGACAGCAAGGCTAGTTCCAGCAGGAACCCGTTTCCATGGGCACACTCAGCATACACCCCTGTGGTTTCTACCAAGTCTAAAGAGACACAGGTTACCCTGTGTTTCCTCCCCTGAATCAACTTCTCGAAGTAGGGTGTTCTGCATCAAGCGAACTGCCTCAACCAAGGAACGCCGCAGCTGCTCCTCTGGGCCAGTGGCTATCCAAAAGCCTGCAGTGTCACAGGAAGAGCAGGACTGTCGTAAATGGCAGTTAGAACGCACGCCCACTATCTCTGGGAGGCACGGTGACTTCAGGCAGGAGCTCCTAGATGGAATGCGAAGCCGAGGGTTACTCTGAGTTCAGGTCAGACTAGGGCAATGCGTCAGACTTCGACGCCATGAGGGACGTGCCACAACGGTGTTCGTGAACGTGTGCGAGTGCTGAGGAAATTAAGCTGCTCCCAAAGAGAGTGCAGTGCGTTTCCCTACGCTCGGCATACACAGAGGGGCTCTAAAGGGCTACGGGCCTGGATGTTGCTTAGCAGACCCAGGTGGGCCTGGGGGTACTCAGTGTTCCTGCCGGGAGCAGGGTGCCCACGCTAGCCTCCTAGGTGTCCAGAAAACTGTGCTGCCGTGGAAGTTACCCAGAGCAGAGGCCACCGCCTCATGGAAACTGCTGCACGCCTCCGCTTCTGCACGGCAAATCAGGGCCTTACTTCCAGGCATCTGTTCAGGCTGGGTGTGCCGTTAGCGACACCGCATGGTGAGATGCTGACTTTCTCCTCAGGCACAGTGACTTCGGGTACGAGGTCCTCGAAGTACTCAAAGCACACTGTTTTCTCACGGAAGCTCACACAAGGGCCATGACAAAGTCGGACTCGCCAGAAATGTTGTCCTGAGGCTGTTCGAAGACTGTGGAAATGTACCTCTCCTCAAGGAACGTACAGGGTGTTGCCCATCACTCGGCATGCACAGAGGGCCTCCGAGGGATCAACCAACGGGTCTCGAAGTGGCTCAGCAGGCCCACGGGGGTGTGGAGGTACTCAGTGAACTTGGAGGAAAGTGATGCCTACCCGAGAGGCCTACAAGTCCTCAAAAGTGTACTTCCTTTCACATAAAGCATGTAAGCGACTAAGAACTGATGGAAACAGCTGCCTGCCTCCCTTTCTGCACGGCTACTAGTGACCTAACCTGGAGGCAAGTTTTCACGTTGAGATTCCCTTTAGCTCTAGAGCTTGTCAGGCAGACCACAACCGCGGCCACGGAAGCACCTGGTTCAGACAGAACAGACTCATACTTTTCCGCGAAGCATTCTTACAGGGTTGACAGGCCTGTCAAGAGCAGGGAATGTCAGGTAGCTTCAAGGCAGCATGAATGCAGCCTTCCAAATGGGACAGCAAGGCTAGTTCCAGCAGGAACCCGTTTCCATGGGCACACTCAGCATACACCCCTGTGGTTTCTACCAAGTCTAAAGAGACACAGGTTACCCTGTGTTTCCTCCCCTGAATCAACTTCTCGAAGTAGGGTGTTCTGCATCAAGCGAACTGCCTCAACCAAGGAACGCCGCAGCTGCTCCTCTGGGCCTGTGGCTATCCAAAAGCCTGCAGTGTCACAGGAAGAGCAGGACTGTCTTAAATGGCAGTTAGAACGCACGCCCACTATCTCTGGGAGGCACGGTGACTTCAGGCAGGAGCTCCTAGATGGAATGCGAAGCCGAGGGTTACTCTGAGTTCAGGTCAGACTAGGGCAATGCGTCAGACTTCGACGCCATGAGGGACGTGCCACAACAGTGTTCGTGAACGTGTGCGAGTGCTGAGGAAATTAAGCTGCTCCCAAAGAGAGTGCAGTGCGTTTCCCTACGCTCGGCATACACAGAGGGGCTCTAAAGGGCTACGGGCCTGGATGTTGCTTAGCAGACCCAGGTGGGCCTGGGGGTACTCAGTGTTCCTGCCGGGAGCAGGGTGCCCACGCTAGCCTCCTAGGTGTCCAGAAAACTGTGCTGCCGTGGAAGTTACCCAGAGCAGAGGCCACCGCCTCATGGAAACTGCTGCACGCCTCCGCTTCTGCACGGCAAATCAGGGCCTTACTTCCAGGCATCTGTTCAGGCTGGGTGTGCCGTTAGCGACACCGCATGGTGAGATGCTGACTTTCTCCTCAGGCACAGTGACTTCGGGTACGAGGTCCTCGAAGTACTCAAAGCACACTGTTTTCTCACGGAAGCTCACACAAGGGCCATGACAAAGTCGGACTCGCCAGAAATGTTGTCCTGAGGCTGTTCGAAGACTGTGGAAATGTACCTCTCCTCAAGGAACGTACAGGGTGTTGCCCATCACTCGGCATGCACAGAGGGCCTCCGAGGGATCAACCAACGGGTCTCGAAGTGGCTCAGCAGGCCCACGGGGGTGTGGAGGTACTCAGTGAACTTGGAGGAAAGTGATGCCTACCCGAGAGGCCTACAAGTCCTCAAAAGTGTACTTCCTTTCACATAAAGCATGTAAGCGACTAAGAACTGATGGAAACAGCTGCCTGCCTCCCTTTCTGCACGGCTACTAGTGACCTAACCTGGAGGCAAGTTTTCACGTTGAGATTCCCTTTAGCTCTAGAGCTTGTCAGGCAGACCACAACCGCGGCCACGGAAGCACCTGGTTCAGACAGAACAGACTCATACTTTTCCGCGAAGCATTCTTACAGGGTTGACAGGCCTGTCAAGAGCAGGGAATGTCAGGTAGCTTCAAGGCAGCATGAATGCAGCCTTCCAAATGGGAAAGCAAGGCTAGTTCCAGCAGGCCCCCTTTTCCATGGGCACATGCAGCAAACACCCCTGTGGTTTCTACCAAGTCTAAAGAGACACAGGTTACCCTGTGTTTCCTCCCCTGAATCAACTTCTCGAAGTAGGGTGTTCTGCATCAAGCGAACTGCCTCAACCAAGGAACGCCGCAGCTGCTCCTCTGGGCCAGTGGCTATCCAAAAGCCTGCAGTGTCACAGGAAGAGCAGGACTGTCGTAAATGGCAGTTAGAACGCACGCCCACTATCTCTGGGAGGCACGGTGACTTCACGCAGGAGCTTCAAGATGGAATGCGAAGCCGAGGGTTACTCTGAGTTCAGCTCAGTCAGACTCGGGCAATGCGTCAGACTTCGTCTCCATGAGGGACGTGCCACACTGGTGTTCGTGAACGTGTGCGAGTGCTGAGGAAATTAAGCTGCTCCCAAAGAGAGTGCAGTGCGTTTCCCTACGCTCGGCATACACAGAGGGGCTCTAAAGGGCTACGGGCCTGGATGTTGCTTAGCAGACCCAGGTGGGCCTGGGGGTACTCAGTGTTCCTGCCGGGAGCAGGGTGCCCACGCTAGCCTCCTAGGTGTCCAGAAAACTGTGCTGCCGTGGAAGTTACCCAGAGCAGAGGCCACCGCCTCATGGAAACTGCTGCACGCCTCCGCTTCTGCACGGCAAATCAGGGCCTTACTTCCAGGCATCTGTTCAGGCTGGGTGTGCCGTCAGCGACACCGCATGGTGAGATGCTGACTTTCTCCTCAGGCACAGTGACTTCGGGTACGAGGTCCTCGAAGTACTCAAAGCACACTGTTTTCTCACGGAAGCTCACACAAGGGCCATGACAAAGTCGGACTCGCCAGAAATGTTGTCCTGAGGCTGTTCGAAGACTGTGGAAATGTACCTCTCCTCAAGGAACGTACAGGGTGTTGCCCATCACTCGGCATGCACAGAGGGCCTCCGAGGGATCAACCAACGGGTCTCGAAGTGGCTCAGCAGGCCCACGGGGGTGTGGAGGTACTCAGTAAACTTGGAGGAAAGTGATGCGTACCCGAGAGGCCTACAAGTCCTCAAAAGTGTACTTCCTTTCACATAAAGCATGTAAGCGACTAAGAACTGATGGAAACAGCTGCCTGCCTCCCTTTCTGCACGGCTACTAGTGACCTAACCTGGAGGCAAGTTTTCACGTTGAGATTCCCTTTAGCTCTAGAGCTTGTCAGGCAGACCACAACCGCGGCCACGGAAGCACCTGGTTCAGACAGAACAGACTCAGACTTTTCCGCGAAGCATTCTTACAGGGATGACAGGCCTGTCAAGAGCAGGGAATGTCAGGTAGCTTCAAGGCAGCATGAATGCAGCCTTCCAAATGGGACAGCAAGGCTAGTTCCAGCAGGAACCCGTTTCCATGGGCACACTCAGCATACACCCCTGTGGTTTCTACCAAGTCTAAAGAGACACAGGTTACCCTGTGTTTCCTCCCCTGAATCAACTTCTCGAAGTAGGGTGTTCTGCATCAAGCGAACTGCCTCAACCAAGGAACGCCGCAGCTGCTCCTCTGGGCCAGTGGCTATCCAAAAGCCTGCAGTGTCACAGGAAGAGCAGGACTGTCGTAAATGGCAGTTAGAACGCACGCCCACTATCTCTGGGAGGCACGGTGACTTCAGGCAGGAGTTTCAAGATGGAATGCGAAGCCGAGGGTTACTCTGAGTTCAACTCAGTCAGACTCGGGCAATGCGTCAGACTTCGTCTCCATGAGGGACGTGCCACACTGGTGTTCGTGAACGTGTGCGAGTGCTGAGGAAATTAAGCTGCTCCCAAAGAGAGTGCAGTGCGTTTCCCTACGCTCGGCATACACAGAGGGGCTCTAAAGGGCTACGGGCCTGGATGTTGCTTAGCAGACCCAGGTGGGCCTGGGGGTACTCAGTGTTCCTGCCGGGAGCAGGGTGCCCACGCTAGCCTCCTAGGTGTCCAGAAAACTGTGCTGCCGTGGAAGTTACCCAGAGCAGAGGCCACCGCCTCATGGAAACTGCTGCACGCCTCCGCTTCTGCACGGCAGGTCAGGGCCTTACTTCCAGACATTTGTTCATGCTGGGTGTGCCGTCAGCGACACCGCATGGTGAGATGCTGACTTTCTCCTCAGGCACAGTGACTTCGGGTACGAGGTCCTCGAAGTACTCAAAGCACACTGTTTTCTCACGGAAGCTCACACAAGGGCCATGACAAAGTCGGACTCGCCAGAAATGTTGTCCTGAGGCTGTTCGAGGACTCTGGAAATGTAGCTCTCTTCAAGGAACGTACAGGGTGTTGCCCATCACTCGGCATGCACAGAGGGCCTCCGAGGGATCAAGCAACGGGTCTCGAAGTGGCTCAGCAGGCCCACGGGGGTGTGGAGGTACTCAGTGAACTTGGAGCGAAAGTGATGCATACCGGAGAGGCCTAAGAGTCCTCAAAAGTGTACTTCCTTTCACATCAAGCATATAAGCGACTAAGAACTCATGCAAACAGCTGCCCGCTTCCCTTTCTGCACGGCTACTAGGGGCCTAACCTGGAGGCAAGTTTTCACGTTGAGATTCCCTATAGCGCTAGAGCTTGTCAGGCAGACCACAACCGCGGTCACGGAAGCACCTGATTCAGACAGAACGGACGCATACTTTTCCGCAAAGCATTCTTACAGGGTTGACAGGCCTGTCAAGAGCAGGGAATGTCAGGTAGCTTCAAGGCAGCATGAATGCAGCCTTCCAAATGGGACAGCAAGGCTAGTTCCAGCAGGAACCCGTTTCCATGGGCACACTCAGCATACACCCCTGTGGTTTCTACCAAGTCTAAAGAGACACAGGTTACCCTGTGTTTCCTCCCCTGAATCAACTTCTCGAAGTAGGGTGTTCTGCATCAAGCGAACTGCCTCAACCAAGGAACGCCGCAGCTGCTCCTCTGGGCCAGTGGCTATCCAAAAGCCTGCAGTGTCACAGGAAGAGCAGGACTGTCGTAAATGGCAGTTAGAACGCACGCCCACTATCTCTGGGAGGCACGGTGACTTCAGGCAGGAGCTTCAAGATGGAATGCGAAGCCGAGGGTTACTCTGAGTTCAGCTCAGTCAGACTCGGGCAATGCGTCAGACTTCGTCTCCATGAGGGACGTGCCACACTGGTGTTCGTGAACGTGTGCGAGTGCTGAGGAAATTAAGCTGCTCCCAAAGAGAGTGCAGTGCGTTTCCCTACGCTCGGCATACACAGAGGGGCTCTAAAGGGCTACGGGTCTGGATGTTGCTTAGCAGACCCAGGTGGGCCTGGGGGTACTCAGTGTTCCTGCCGGGAGCAGGGTGCCCACGCTAGCCTCCTAGGTGTCCAGAAAACTGTGCTGCCGTGGAAGTTACCCAGAGCAGAGGCCACCGCCTCATGGAAACTGCTGCACGCCTCCGCTTCTGCACGGCAGGTCAGGGCCTTACTTCCAGACATCTGTTCATGCTGGGTGTGCCGTCAGCGACACCGCATGGTGAGATGCTGACTTTCTCCTCAGGCACAGTGACTTCGGGTACGAGGTCCTCGAAGTACTCAAAGCACACTGTTTTCTCACGGAAGCTCACACAAGGGCCATGACAAAGTCGGACTCGCCAGAAATGTTGTCCTGAGGCTGTTCGAGGACTCTGGAAATGTAGCTCTCTTCAAGGAACGTACAGGGTGTTGCCCATCACTCGGCATGCACAGAGGGCCTCCGAGGGATCAACCAACGGGTCTCGAAGTGGCTCAGCAGGCCCACGGGGGTGTGGAGGTACTCAGTGAACTTGGAGGAAAGTGATGCGTACCCGAGAGGCCTACAAGTCCTCAAAAGTGTACTTCCTTTCACATAAAGCATGTAAGCGACTAAGAACTGATGGAAACAGCTGCCTGCCTCCCTTTCTGCACGGCTACTAGTGACCTAACCTGGAGGCAAGTTTTCACGTTGAGATTCCCTTTAGCTCTAGAGCTTGTCAGGCAGACCACAACCGCGGCCACGGAAGCACCTGGTTCAGACAGAACAGACTCATACTTTTCCGCGAAGCATTCTTACAGGGTTGACAGGCCTGTCAAGAGCAGGGAATGTCAGGTAGCTTCAAGGCAGCATGAATGCAGCCTTCCAAATGGGACAGCAAGGCTAGTTCCAGCAGGAACCCGTTTCCATGGGCACACTCAGCATACACCCCTGTGGTTTCTACCAAGTCTAAAGAGACACAGGTTACCCTGTGTTTCCTCCCCTGAATCAACTTCTCGAAGTAGGGTGTTCTGCATCAAGCGAACTGCCTCAACCAAGGAACGCCGCAGCTGCTCCTCTGGGCCAGTGGCTATCCAAAAGCCTGCAGTGTCACAGGAAGAGCAGGACTGTCGTAAATGGCAGTTAGAACGCACGCCCACTATCTCTGGGAGGCACGGTGACTTCAGGCAGGAGCTCCTAGATGGAATGCGAAGCCGAGGGTTACTCTGAGTTCAGGTCAGACTAGGGCAATGCGTCAGACTTCGACGCCATGAGGGACGTGCCACAACGGTGTTCGTGAACGTGTGCGAGTGCTGAGGAAATTAAGCTGCTCCCAAAGAGAGTGCAGTGCGTTTCCCTACGCTCGGCATACACAGAGGGGCTCTAAAGGGCTACGGGCCTGGATGTTGCTTAGCAGACCCAGGTGGGCCTGGGGGTACTCAGTGTTCCTGCCGGGAGCAGGGTGCCCACGCTAGCCTCCTAGGTGTCCAGAAAACTGTGCTGCCGTGGAAGTTACCCAGAGCAGAGGCCACCGCCTCATGGAAACTGCTGCACGCCTCCGCTTCTGCACGGCAAATCAGGGCCTTACTTCCAGGCATCTGTTCAGGCTGGGTGTGCCGTTAGCGACACCGCATGGTGAGATGCTGACTTTCTCCTCAGGCACAGTGACTTCGGGTACGAGGTCCTCGAAGTACTCAAAGCACACTGTTTTCTCACGGAAGCTCACACAAGGGCCATGACAAAGTCGGACTCGCCAGAAATGTTGTCCTGAGGCTGTTCGAGGACTCTGGAAATGTAGCTCTCTTCAAGGAACGTACAGGGTGTTGCCCATCACTCGGCATGCACAGAGGGCCTCCGAGGGATCAAGCAACGGGTCTCGAAGTGGCTCAGCAGGCCCACGGGGGTGTGGAGGTACTCAGTGAACTTGGAGCGAAAGTGATGCATACCGGAGAGGCCTAAGAGTCCTCAAAAGTGTACTTCCTTTCACATCAAGCATATAAACGACTAAGAACTCATGGAAACAGCTGCCCGCTTCCCTTTCTGCACGGCTACTAGGGGCCTAACCTGGAGGCAAGTTTTCACGTTGAGATTCCCTATAGCGCTAGAGCTTGTCAGGCGGACCACAACCGCGGTCACGGAAGCACCTGATTCAGACAGAACGGACGCATACTTTTCCGCAAAGCATTCTTACAGGGTTGACAGGCCTGTCAAGAGCAGGGAATGTCAGGTAGCTTCAAGGCAGCATGAATGCAGCCTTCCAAATGGGACAGCAAGGCTAGTTCCAACAGGAACCCGTTTCCATGGGCACACTCAGCATACACCCCTGTGGTTTCTACCAAGTCTAAAGAGACACAGGTTACCCTGTGTTTCCTCCCCTGAATCAACTTCTCGAAGTAGGGTGTTCTGCATCAAGCGAACTGCCTCAACCAAGGAACGCCGCAGCTGCTCCTCTGGGCCTGTGGCTATCCAAAAGCCTGCAGTGTCACAGGAAGAGCAGGACTGTCGTAAATGGCAGTTAGAACGCACGCCCACTATCTCTGGGAGGCACGGTGACTTCAGGCAGGAGCTCCTAGATGGAATGCGAAGCCGAGGGTTACTCTGAGTTCAGGTCAGACTAGGGCAATGCGTCAGACTTCGACGCCATGAGGGATGTGCCACAACGGTGTTCGTGAACGTGTGCGAGTGCTGAGGAAATTAAGCTGCTCCCAAAGAGAGTGCAGTGCGTTTCCCTACGCTCGGCATACACAGAGGGGCTCTAAAGGGCTACGGGCCTGGATGTTGCTTAGCAGACCCAGGTGGGCCTGGGGGTACTCAGTGTTCCTGCCGGGAGCAGGGTGCCCACGCTAGCCTCCTAGGTGTCCAGAAAACTGTGCTGCCGTGGAAGTTACCCAGAGCAGAGGCCACCGCCTCATGGAAACTGCTGCACGCCTCCGCTTCTGCACGGCAAATCAGGGCCTTACTTCCAGGCATCTGTTCAGGCTGGGTGTGCCGTTAGCGACACCGCATGGTGAGATGCTGACTTTCTCCTCAGGCACAGTGACTTCGGGTACGAGGTCCTCGAAGTACTCAAAGCACACTGTTTTCTCACGGAAGCTCACACAAGGGCCATGACAAAGTCGGACTCGCCAGAAATGTTGTCCTGAGGCTGTTCGAAGACTGTGGAAATGTACCTCTCCTCAAGGAACGTACAGGGTGTTGCCCATCACTCGGCATGCACAGAGGGCCTCCGAGGGATCAACCAACGGGTCTCGAAGTGGCTCAGCAGGCCCACGGGGGTGTGGAGGTACTCAGTGAACTTGGAGGAAAGTGATGCCTACCCGAGAGGCCTACAAGTCCTCAAAAGTGTACTTCCTTTCACATAAAGCATGTAAGCGACTAAGAACTGATGGAAACAGCTGCCTGCCTCCCTTTCTGCACGGCTACTAGTGACCTAACCTGGAGGCAAGTTTTCACGTTGAGATTCCCTTTAGCTCTAGAGCTTGTCAGGCAGACCACAACCGCGGCCACGGAAGCACCTGGTTCAGACAGAACAGACTCATACTTTTCCGCGAAGCATTCTTACAGGGTTGACAGGCCTGTCAAGAGCAGGGAATGTCAGGTAGCTTCAAGGCAGCATGAATGCAGCCTTCCAAATGGGAAAGCAAGGCTAGTTCCAGCAGGCCCCCTTTTCCATGGGCACATGCAGCAAACACCCCTGTGGTTTCTACCAAGTCTAAAGAGACACAGGTTACCCTGTGTTTCCTCCCCTGAATCAACTTCTCGAAGTAGGGTGTTCTGCATCAAGCGAACTGCCTCAACCAAGGAACGCCGCAGCTGCTCCTCTGGGCCGGTGGCTATCCAAAAGCCTGCAGTGTCACAGGAAGTGCAGGACTGTCGTAAATGGCAGTTAGAACGCACGCCCACTATCTCTGGGAGGCACGGTGACTTCAGGCAGGAGCTTCAAGATGGAATGCGAAGCCGAGGGTTACTCTGAGTTCAGCTCAGTCAGACTCGGGCAATGCGTCAGACTTCGTCTCCATGAGGGACGTGCCACACTGGTGTTCGTGAACGTGTGCGAGTGCTGAGGAAATTAAGCTGCTCCCAAAGAGAGTGCAGTGCGTTTCCCTACGCTCGGCATACACAGAGGGGCTCTAAAGGGCTACGGGCCTGGATGTTGCTTAGCAGACCCAGGTGGGCCTGGGGGTACTCAGTGTTCCTGCCGGGAGCAGGGTGCCCACGCTAGCCTCCTAGGTGTCCAGAAAACTGTGCTGCCGTGGAAGTTACCCAGAGCAGAGGCCACCGCCTCATGGAAACTGCTGCACGCCTCCGCTTCTGCACGGCAGGTCAGGGCCTTACTTCCAGACATCTGTTCAGGCTGGGTGTGCCGTCAGCGACACCGCATGGTGAGATGCTGACTTTCTCCTCAGGCACAGTGACTTCGGGTACGAGGTCCTCGAAGTACTCAAAGCACACTGTTTTCTCACGGAAGCTCACACAAGGGCCATGACAAAGTCGGACTCGCCAGAAATGTTGTCCTGAGGCTGTTCGAAGACTGTGGAAATGTACCTCTCCTCAAGGAACGTACAGGGTGTTGCCCATCACTCGGCATGCACAGAGGGCCTCCGAGGGATCAACCAACGGGTCTCGAAGTGGCTCAGCAGGCCCACGGGGGTGTGGAGGTACTCAGTGAACTTGGAGGAATGTGATGCCTACCCGAGAGGCCTACAAGTCCTCAAAAGTGTACTTCCTTTCACATAAAGCATGTAAGCGACTAAGAACTGATGGAAACAGCTGCCTGCCTCCCTTTCTGCACGGCTACTAGTGACCTAACCTGGAGGCAAGTTTTCACGTTGAGATTCCCTTTAGCTCTAGAGCTTGTCAGGCAGACCACAACCGCGGCCACGGAAGCACCTGGTTCAGACAGAACAGACTCATACTTTTCCGCGAAGCATTCTTACAGGGTTGACAGGCCTGTCAAGAGCAGGGAATGTCAGGTAGCTTCAAGGCAGCATGAATGCAGCCTTCCAAATGGGACAGCAAGGCTAGTTCCAGCAGGAACCCGTTTCCATGGGCACACTCAGCATACACCCCTGTGGTTTCTACCAAGTCTAAAGAGACACAGGTTACCCTGTGTTTCCTCCCCTGAATCAACTTCTCGAAGTAGGGTGTTCTGCATCAAGCGAACTGCCTCAACCAAGGAATGCCGCAGCTGCTCCTCTGGGCCTGTGGCTATCCAAAAGCCTGCAGTGTCACAGGAAGAGCAGGACTGTCTTAAATGGCAGTTAGAACGCACGCCCACTATCTCTGGGAGGCACGGTGACTTCAGGCAGGAGCTCCTAGATGGAATGCGAAGCCGAGGGTTACTCTGAGTTCAGGTCAGACTAGGGCAATGCGTCAGACTTCGACGCCATGAGGGACGTGCCACAACGGTGTTCGTGAACGTGTGCGAGTGCTGAGGAAATTAAGCTGCTCCCAAAGAGAGTGCAGTGCGTTTCCCTACGCTCGGCATACACAGAGGGGCTCTAAAGGGCTACGGGCCTGGATGTTGCTTAGCAGACCCAGGTGGGCCTGGGGGTACTCAGTGTTCCTGCCGGGAGCAGGGTGCCCACGCTAGCCTCCTAGGTGTCCAGAAAACTGTGCTGCCGTGGAAGTTACCCAGAGCAGAGGCCACCGCCTCATGGAAACTGCTGCACGCCTCCGCTTCTGCACGGCAAATCAGGGCCTTACTTCCAGGCATCTGTTCAGGCTGGGTGTGCCGTTAGCGACACCGCATGGTGAGATGCTGACTTTCTCCTCAGGCACAGTGACTTCGGGTACGAGGTCCTCGAAGTACTCAAAGCACACTGTTTTCTCACGGAAGCTCACACAAGGGCCATGACAAAGTCGGACTCGCCAGAAATGTTGTCCTGAGGCTGTTCGAGGACTCTGGAAATGTAGCTCTCTTCAAGGAACGTACAGGGTGTTGCCCATCACTCGGCATGCACAGAGGGCCTCCGAGGGATCAACCAACGGGTCTCGAAGTGGCTCAGCAGGCCCACGGGGGTGTGGAGGTACTCAGTGAACTTGGAGCGAAAGTGATGCATACCGGAGAGGCCTAAGAGTCCTCAAAAGTGTACTTCCTTTCACATCAAGCATATAAACGACTAAGAACTCATGGAAACAGCTGCCCGCTTCCCTTTCTGCACGGCTACTAGGGGCCTAACCTGGAGGCAAGTTTTCACGTTGAGATTCCCTATAGCGCTAGAGCTTGTCAGGCGGACCACAACCGCGGTCACGGAAGCACCTGATTCAGACAGAACGGACGCATACTTTTCCGCAAAGCATTCTTACAGGGTTGACAGGCCTGTCAAGAGCAGGGAATGTCAGGTAGCTTCAAGGCAGCATGAATGCAGCCTTCCAAATGGGAAAGCAAGGCTAGTTCCAGCAGGCCCCCTTTTCCATGGGCACATGCAGCAAACACCCCTGTGGTTTCTACCAAGTCTAAAGAGACACAGGTTACCCTGTGTTTCCTCCCCTGAATCAACTTCTCGAAGTAGGGTGTTCTGCATCAAGCGAACTGCCTCAACCAAGGAACGCCGCAGCTGCTCCTCTGGGCCGGTGGCTATCCAAAAGCCTGCAGTGTCACAGGAAGTGCAGGACTGTCGTAAATGGCAGTTAGAACGCACGCCCACTATCTCTGGGAGGCACGGTGACTTCAGGCAGGAGCTTCAAGATGGAATGCGAAGCCGAGGGTTACTCTGAGTTCAGCTCAGTCAGACTCGGGCAATGCGTCAGACTTCGTCTCCATGAGGGACGTGCCACACTGGTGTTCGTGAACGTGTGCGAGTGCTGAGGAAATTAAGCTGCTCCCAAAGAGAGTGCAGTGCGTTTCCCTACGCTCGGCATACACAGAGGGGCTCTAAAGGGCTACGGGCCTGGATGTTGCTTAGCAGACCCAGGTGGGCCTGGGGGTACTCAGTGTTCCTGCCGGGAGCAGGGTGCCCACGCTAGCCTCCTAGGTGTCCAGAAAACTGTGCTGCCGTGGAAGTTACCCAGAGCAGAGGCCACCGCCTCATGGAAACTGCTGCACGCCTCCGCTTCTGCACGGCAGGTCAGGGCCTTACTTCCAGACATCTGTTCAGGCTGGGTGTGCCGTCAGCGACACCGCATGGTGAGATGCTGACTTTCTCCTCAGGCACAGTGACTTCGGGTACGAGGTCCTCGAAGTACTCAAAGCACACTGTTTTCTCACGGAAGCTCACACAAGGGCCATGACAAAGTCGGACTCGCCAGAAATGTTGTCCTGAGGCTGTTCGAAGACTGTGGAAATGTACCTCTCCTCAAGGAACGTACAGGGTGTTGCCCATCACTCGGCATGCACAGAGGGCCTCCGAGGGATCAACCAACGGGTCTCGAAGTGGCTCAGCAGGCCCACGGGGGTGTGGAGGTACTCAGTGAACTTGGAGGAATGTGATGCCTACCCGAGAGGCCTACAAGTCCTCAAAAGTGTACTTCCTTTCACATAAAGCATGTAAGCGACTAAGAACTGATGGAAACAGCTGCCTGCCTCCCTTTCTGCACGGCTACTAGTGACCTAACCTGGAGGCAAGTTTTCACGTTGAGATTCCCTTTAGCTCTAGAGCTTGTCAGGCAGACCACAACCGCGGCCACGGAAGCACCTGGTTCAGACAGAACAGACTCATACTTTTCCGCGAAGCATTCTTACAGGGTTGACAGGCCTGTCAAGAGCAGGGAATGTCAGGTAGCTTCAAGGCAGCATGAATGCAGCCTTCCAAATGGGACAGCAAGGCTAGTTCCAGCAGGAACCCGTTTCCATGGGCACACTCAGCATACACCCCTGTGGTTTCTACCAAGTCTAAAGAGACACAGGTTACCCTGTGTTTCCTCCCCTGAATCAACTTCTCGAAGTAGGGTGTTCTGCATCAAGCGAACTGCCTCAACCAAGGAATGCCGCAGCTGCTCCTCTGGGCCTGTGGCTATCCAAAAGCCTGCAGTGTCACAGGAAGAGCAGGACTGTCTTAAATGGCAGTTAGAACGCACGCCCACTATCTCTGGGAGGCACGGTGACTTCAGGCAGGAGCTCCTAGATGGAATGCGAAGCCGAGGGTTACTCTGAGTTCAGGTCAGACTAGGGCAATGCGTCAGACTTCGACGCCATGAGGGACGTGCCACAACGGTGTTCGTGAACGTGTGCGAGTGCTGAGGAAATTAAGCTGCTCCCAAAGAGAGTGCAGTGCGTTTCCCTACGCTCGGCATACACAGAGGGGCTCTAAAGGGCTACGGGCCTGGATGTTGCTTAGCAGACCCAGGTGGGCCTGGGGGTACTCAGTGTTCCTGCCGGGAGCAGGGTGCCCACGCTAGCCTCCTAGGTGTCCAGAAAACTGTGCTGCCGTGGAAGTTACCCAGAGCAGAGGCCACCGCCTCATGGAAACTGCTGCACGCCTCCGCTTCTGCACGGCAAATCAGGGCCTTACTTCCAGGCATCTGTTCAGGCTGGGTGTGCCGTTAGCGACACCGCATGGTGAGATGCTGACTTTCTCCTCAGGCACAGTGACTTCGGGTACGAGGTCCTCGAAGTACTCAAAGCACACTGTTTTCTCACGGAAGCTCACACAAGGGCCATGACAAAGTCGGACTCGCCAGAAATGTTGTCCTGAGGCTGTTCGAGGACTCTGGAAATGTAGCTCTCTTCAAGGAACGTACAGGGTGTTGCCCATCACTCGGCATGCACAGAGGGCCTCCGAGGGATCAACCAACGGGTCTCGAAGTGGCTCAGCAGGCCCACGGGGGTGTGGAGGTACTCAGTGAACTTGGAGCGAAAGTGATGCATACCGGAGAGGCCTAAGAGTCCTCAAAAGTGTACTTCCTTTCACATCAAGCATATAAACGACTAAGAACTCATGGAAACAGCTGCCCGCTTCCCTTTCTGCACGGCTACTAGGGGCCTAACCTGGAGGCAAGTTTTCACGTTGAGATTCCCTATAGCGCTAGAGCTTGTCAGGCGGACCACAACCGCGGTCACGGAAGCACCTGATTCAGACAGAACGGACGCATACTTTTCCGCAAAGCATTCTTACAGGGTTGACAGGCCTGTCAAGAGCAGGGAATGTCAGGTAGCTTCAAGGCAGCATGAATGCAGCCTTCCAAATGGGACAGCAAGGCTAGTTCCAGCAGGAACCCGTTTCCTTGGCACACTCAGCATACACCCCTGTGGTTTCTACCAAGTCTAAAGAGACACAGGTTACCCTGTGTTTCCTCCCCTGAATCAACTTCTCGAAGTAGGGTGTTCTGCATCAAGCGAACTGCCTCAACCAAGGAACGCCGCAGCTGCTCCTCTGGGCCTGTGGCTATCCAAAAGCCTGCAGTGTCACAGGAAGAGCAGGACTGTCTTAAATGGCAGTTAGAACGCACGCCCACTATCTCTGGGAGGCACGGTGACTTCAGGCAGGAGCTCCTAGATGGAATGCGAAGCCGAGGGTTACTCTGAGTTCAGGTCAGACTAGGGCAATGCGTCAGACTTCGACGACATGAGGGACGTGCCACAACGGTGTTCGTGAACGTGTGCGAGTGCTGAGGAAATTAAGCTGCTCCCAAAGAGAGTGCAGTGCGTTTCCCTACGCTCGGCATACACAGAGGGGCTCTAAAGGGCTACGGGCCTGGATGTTGCTTAGCAGACCCAGGTGGGCCTGGGGGTACTCAGTGTTCCTGCCGGGAGCAGGGTGCCCACGCTAGCCTCCTAGGTGTCCAGAAAACTGTGCTGCCGTGGAAGTTACCCAGAGCAGAGGGCACCGCCTCATGGAAACTGCTGCACGCCTCCGCTTCTGCACGGCAAATCAGGGCCTTACTTCCAGGCATCTGTTCAGGCTGGGTGTGCCGTCAGCGACACCGCATGGTGAGATGCTGACTTTCTCCTCAGGCAGAGTGACTTCGGGTACGAGGTCCTCGAAGTACTCAAAGCACACTGTTTTCTCACGGAAGCTCACACAAGGGCCATGACAAAGTCGGACTCGCCAGAAATGTTGTCCTGAGGCTGTTCGAAGACTGTGGAAATGTACCTCTCCTCAAGGAACGTACAGGGTGTTGCCCATCACTCGGCATGCACAGAGGGCCTCCGAGGGATCAACCAACGGGTCTCGAAGTGGCTCAGCAGGCCCACGGGGGTGTGGAGGTACTCAGTGAACTTGGAGGAAAGTGATGCCTACCCGAGAGGCCTACAAGTCCTCAAAAGTGTACTTCCTTTCACATAAAGCATGTAAGCGACTAAGAACTGATGGAAACAGCTGCCTGCCTCCCTTTCTGCACGGCTACTAGTGACCTAACCTGGAGGCAAGTTTTCACGTTGAGATTCCCTTTAGCTCTAGAGCTTGTCAGGCAGACCACAACCGCGGCCACGGAAGCACCTGGTTCAGACAGAACAGACTCATACTTTTCCGCGAAGCATTCTTACAGGGTTGACAGGCCTGTCAAGAGCAGGGAATGTCAGGTAGCTTCAAGGCAGCATGAATGCAGCCTTCCAAATGGGAAAGCAAGGCTAGTTCCAGCAGGCCCCCGTTTCCATGGGCACATGCAGCAAACACCCCTGTGGTTTCTACCAAGTCTAAAGAGACACAGGTTACCCTGTGTTTCCTCCCCTGAATCAACTTCTCGAAGTAGGGTGTTCTGCATCAAGCGAACTGCCTCAACCAAGGAACGCCGCAGCTGCTCCTCTGGGCCAGTGGCTATCCAAAAGCCTGCAGTGTCACAGGAAGAGCAGGACTGTCGTAAATGGCAGTTAGAACGCACGCCCACTATCTCTGGGAGGCACGGTGACTTCAGGCAGGAGCTTCAAGATGGAATGCGAAGCCGAGGGTTACTCTGAGTTCAGCTCAGTCAGACTCGGGCAATGCGTCAGACTTCGTCTCCATGAGGGACGTGCCACACTGGTGTTCGTGAACGTGTGCGAGTGCTGAGGAAATTAAGCTGCTCCCAAAGAGAGTGCAGTGCGTTTCCCTACGCTCGGCATACACAGAGGGGCTCTAAAGGGCTACGGGCCTGGATGTTGCTTAGCAGACCCAGGTGGGCCTGGGGGTACTCAGTGTTCCTGCCGGGAGCAGGGTGCCCACGCTAGCCTCCTAGGTGTCCAGAAAACTGTGCTGCCGTGGAAGTTACCCAGAGCAGAGGCCACCGCCTCATGGAAACTGCTGCACGCCTCCGCTTCTGCACGGCAGGTCAGGGCCTTACTTCCAGACATCTGTTCATGCTGGGTGTGCCGTCAGCGACACCGCATGGTGAGATGCTGACTTTCTCCTCAGGCACAGTGACTTCGGGTACGAGGTCCTCGAAGTACTCAAAGCACACTGTTTTCTCACGGAAGCTCACACAAGGGCCATGACAAAGTCGGACTCGCCAGAAATGTTGTCCTGAGGCTGTTCGAGGACTCTGGAAATGTAGCTCTCTTCAAGGAACGTACAGGGTGTTGCCCATCACTCGGCATGCACAGAGGGCCTCCGAGGGATCAAGCAACGGGTCTCGAAGTGGCTCAGCAGGCCCACGGGGGTGTGGAGGTACTCAGTGAACTTGGAGCGAAAGTGATGCATACCGGAGAGGCCTAAGAGTCCTCAAAAGTGTACTTCCTTTCACATCAAGCATATAAGCGACTAAGAACTCATGGAAACAGCTGCCCGCTTCCCTTTCTGCACGGCTACTAGGGGCCTAACCTGGAGGCAAGTTTTCACGTTGAGATTCCCTATAGCGCTAGAGCTTGTCAGGCGGACCACAACCGCGGTCACGGAAGCACCTGATTCAGACAGAATGGACGCATACTTTTCCGCAAAGCATTCTTACAGGGTTGACAGGCCTGTCAAGAGCAGGGAATGTCAGGTAGCTTCAAGGCAGCATGAATGCAGCCTTCCAAATGGGACAGCAAGGCTAGTTCCAGCAGGAACCCGTTTCCATGGGCACACTCAGCATACACCCCTGTGGTTTCTACCAAGTCTAAAGAGACACAGGTTACCCTGTGTTTCCTCCCCTGAATCAACTTCTCGAAGTAGGGTGTTCTGCATCAAGCGAACTGCCTCAACCAAGGAACGCCGCAGCTGCTCCTCTGGGCCTGTGGCTATCCAAAAGCCTGCAGTGTCACAGGAAGAGCAGGACTGTCGTAAATGGCAGTTAGAACGCACGCCCACTATCTCTGGGAGGCACGGTGACTTCAGGCAGGAGCTCCTAGATGGAATGCGAAGCCGAGGGTTACTCTGAGTTCAGGTCAGACTAGGGCAATGCGTCAGACTTCGACGCCATGAGGGACGTGCCACAACGGTGTTCGTGAACGTGTGCGAGTGCTGAGGAAATTAAGCTGCTCCCAAAGAGAGTGCAGTGCGTTTCCCTACGCTCGGCATACACAGAGGGGCTCTAAAGGGCTAAGGGCCTGGATGTTGCTTAGCAGACCCAGGTGGGCCTGGGGGTACTCAGTGTTCCTGCCGGGAGCAGGGTGCCCACGCTAGCCTCCTAGGTGTCCAGAAAACTGTGCTGCCGTGGAAGTTACCCAGAGCAGAGGCCACCGCCTCATGGAAACTGCTGCACGCCTCCGCTTCTGCACGGCAAATCAGGGCCTTACTTCCAGGCATCTGTTCAGGCTGGGTGTGCCGTTAGCGACACCGCATGGTGAGATGCTGACTTTCTCCTCAGGCAGAGTGACTTCGGGTACGAGGTCCTCGAAGTACTCAAAGCACACTGTTTTCTCACGGAAGCTCACACAAGGGCCATGACAAAGTCGGACTCGCCAGAAATGTTGTCCTGAGGCTGTTCGAGGACTCTGGAAATGTAGCTCTCTTCAAGGAACGTACAGGGTGTTGCCCATCACTCGGCATGCACAGAGGGCCTCCGAGGGATCAAGCAACGGGTCTCGAAGTGGCTCAGCAGGCCCACGGGGGTGTGGAGGTACTCAGTGAACTTGGAGCGAAAGTGATGCATACCGGAGAGGCCTAAGAGTCCTCAAAAGTGTACTTCCTTTCACATCAAGCATATAAGCGACTAAGAACTCATGGAAACAGCTGCCCGCTTCCCTTTCTGCACGGCTACTAGGGGCCTAACCTGGAGGCAAGTTTTCACGTTGAGATTCCCTATAGCGCTAGAGCTTGTCAGGCAGACCACAACCGCGGTCACGGAAGCACCTGATTCAGACAGAACGGACGCATACTTTTCCGCAAAGCATTCTTACAGGGTTGACAGGCCTGTCAAGAGCAGGGAATGTCAGGTAGCTTCAAGGCAGCATGAATGCAGCCTTCCAAATGGGACAGCAAGGCTAGTTCCAGCAGGAACCCGTTTCCATGGGCACACTCAGCATACACCCCTGTGGTTTCTACCAAGTCTAAAGAGACACAGGTTACCCTGTGTTTCCTCCCCTGAATCAACTTCTCGAAGTAGGGTGTTCTGCATCAAGCGAACTGCCTCAACCAAGGAACGCCGCAGCTGCTCCTCTGGGCCTGTGGCTATCCAAAAGCCTGCAGTGTCACAGGAAGAGCAGGACTGTCTTAAATGGCAGTTAGAACGCACGCCCACTATCTCTGGGAGGCACGGTGACTTCAGGCAGGAGCTCCTAGATGGAATGCGAAGCCGAGGGTTACTCTGAGTTCAGGTCAGACTAGGGCAATGCGTCAGACTTCGACGCCATGAGGGACGTGCCACAACGGTGTTCGTGAACGTGTGCGAGTGCTGAGGAAATTAAGCTGCTCCCAAAGAGAGTGCAGTGCGTTTCCCTACGCTCGGCATACACAGAGGGGCTCTAAAGGGCTAAGGGCCTGGATGTTGCTTAGCAGACCCAGGTGGGCCTGGGGGTACTCAGTGTTCCTGCCGGGAGCAGGGTGCCCACGCTAGCCTCCTAGGTGTCCAGAAAACTGTGCTGCCGTGGAAGTTACCCAGAGCAGAGGCCACCGCCTCATGGAAACTGCTGCACGCCTCCGCTTCTGCACGGCAAATCAGGGCCTTACTTCCAGGCATCTGTTCAGGCTGGGTGTGCCGTTAGCGACACCGCATGGTGAGATGCTGACTTTCTCCTCAGGCAGAGTGACTTCGGGTACGAGGTCCTCGAAGTACTCAAAGCACACTGTTTTCTCACGGAAGCTCACACAAGGGCCATGACAAAGTCGGACTCGCCAGAAATGTTGTCCTGAGGCTGTTCGAAGACTGTGGAAATGTACCTCTCCTCAAGGAACGTACAGGGTGTTGCCCATCACTCGGCATGCACAGAGGGCCTCCGAGGGATCAACCAACGGGTCTCGAAGTGGCTCAGCAGGCCCACGGGGGTGTGGAGGTACTCAGTGAACTTGGAGGAAAGTGATGCCTACCCGAGAGGCCTACAAGTCCTCAAAAGTGTACTTCCTTTCACATAAAGCATGTAAGCGACTAAGAACTGATGGAAACAGCTGCCTGCCTCCCTTTCTGCACGGCTACTAGTGACCTAACCTGGAGGCAAGTTTTCACGTTGAGATTCCCTTTAGCTCTAGAGCTTGTCAGGCAGACCACAACCGCGGCCACGGAAGCACCTGGTTCAGACAGAACAGACTCATACTTTTCCGCGAAGCATTCTTACAGGGTTGACAGGCCTGTCAAGAGCAGGGAATGTCAGGTAGCTTCAAGGCAGCATGAATGCAGCCTTCCAAATGGGACAGCAAGGCTAGTTCCAGCAGGCCCCCGTTTCCATGGGCACATGCAGCAAACACCCCTGTGGTTTCTACCAAGTCTAAAGAGACACAGGTTACCCTGTGTTTCCTCCCCTGAATCAACTTCTCGAAGTAGGGTGTTCTGCATCAAGCGAACTGCCTCAACCAAGGAACGCCGCAGCTGCTCCTCTGGGCCAGTGGCTATCCAAAAGCCTGCAGTGTCACAGGAAGAGCAGGACTGTCGTAAATGGCAGTTAGAACGCACGCCCACTATCTCTGGGAGGCACGGTGACTTCAGGCAGGAGCTTCAAGATGGAATGCGAAGCCGAGGGTTACTCTGAGTTCAGCTCAGTCAGACTCGGGCAATGCGTCAGACTTCGTCTCCATGAGGGACGTGCCACACTGGTGTTCGTGAACGTGTGCGAGTGCTGAGGAAATTAAGCTGCTCCCAAAGAGAGTGCAGTGCGTTTCCCTACGCTCGGCATACACAGAGGGGCTCTAAAGGGCTACGGGCCTGGATGTTGCTTAGCAGACCCAGGTGGGCCTGGGGGTACTCAGTGTTCCTGCCGGGAGCAGGGTGCCCAGGCTAGCCTCCTAGGTGTCCAGAAAACTGTGCTGCCGTGGAAGTTACCCAGAGCAGAGGCCACCGCCTCATGGAAACTGCTGCACGCCTCCGCTTCTGCACGGCAAATCAGGGCCTTACTTCCAGGCATCTGTTCAGGCTGGGTGTGCCGTCAGCGACACCGCATGGTGAGATGCTGACTTTCTCCTCAGGCACAGTGACTTCGGGTACGAGGTCCTCGAAGTACTCAAAGCACACTGTTTTCTCACGGAAGCTCACACAAGGGCCATGACAAAGTCGGACTCGCCAGAAATGTTGTCCTGAGGCTGTTCGAGGACTCTGGAAATGTAGCTCTCTTCAAGGAACGTACAGGGTGTTGCCCATCACTCGGCATGCACAGAGGGCCTCCGAGGGATCAAGCAACGGGTCTCGAAGTGGCTCAGCAGGCCCACGGGGGTGTGGAGGTACTCAGTGAACTTGGAGCGAAAGTGATGCATACCAGAGAGGCCTAAGAGTCCTCAAAAGTGTACTTCCTTTCACATCAAGCATATAAGCGACTAAGAACTCATGGAAACAGCTGCCCGCTTCCCTTTCTGCACGGCTACTAGGGGCCTAACCTGGAGGCAAGTTTTCACGTTGAGATTCCCTATAGCGCTAGAGCTTGTCAGGCGGACCACAACCGCGGTCACGGAAGCACCTGATTCAGACAGAACGGACGCATACTTTTCCGCAAAGCATTCTTACAGGGTTGACAGGCCTGTCAAGAGCAGGGAATGTCAGGTAGCTTCAAGGCAGCATGAATGCAGCCTTCCAAATGGGACAGCAAGGCTAGTTCCAGCAGGAACCCGTTTCCATGGGCACACTCAGCATACACCCCTGTGGTTTCTACCAAGTCTAAAGAGACACAGGTTACCCTGTGTTTCCTCCCCTGAATCAACTTCTCGAAGTAGGGTGTTCTGCATCAAGCGCACTGCCGCAACCAAGGAACGCCGCAGCTGCTCCTCTGGGCCTGTGGCTATCCAAAAGCCTGCAGTGTCACAGGAAGAGCAGGACTGTCTTAAATGGCAGTTAGAACGCACGCCCACTATCTCTGGGAGGCACGGTGACTTCAGGCAGGAGCTCCTAGATGGAATGCGAAGCCGAGGGTTACTCTGAGTTCAGGTCAGACTAGGGCAATGCGTCAGACTTCGACGCCATGAGGGACGTGCCACAACGGTGTTCGTGAACGTGTGCGAGTGCTGAGGAAATTAAGCTGCTCCCAAAGAGAGTGCAGTGCGTTTCCCTACGCTCGGCATACACAGAGGGGCTCTAAAGGGCTACGGGCCTGGATGTTGCTTAGCAGACCCAGGTGGGCCTGGGGGTACTCAGTGTTCCTGCCGGGAGCAGGGTGCCCACGCTAGCCTCCTAGGTGTCCAGAAAACTGTGCTGCCGTGGAAGTTACCCAGAGCAGAGGCCACCGCCTCATGGAAACTGCTGCACGCCTCCGCTTCTGCACGGCAAATCAGGGCCTTACTTCCAGGCATCTGTTCAGGCTGGGTGTGCCGTTAGCGACACCGCATGGTGAGATGCTGACTTTCTCCTCAGGCACAGTGACTTCGGGTACGAGGTCCTCGAAGTACTCAAAGCACACTGTTTTCTCACGGAAGCTCACACAAGGGCCATGACAAAGTCGGACTCGCCAGAAATGTTGTCCTGAGGCTGTTCGAAGACTGTGGAAATGTACCTCTCCTCAAGGAACGTACAGGGTGTTGCCCATCACTCGGCATGCACAGAGGGCCTCCGAGGGATCAACCAACGGGTCTCGAAGTGGCTCAGCAGGCCCACGGGGGTGTGGAGGTACTCAGTGAACTTGGAGGAAAGTGATGCCTACCCGAGAGGCCTACAAGTCCTCAAAAGTGTACTTCCTTTCACATAAAGCATGTAAGCGACTAAGAACTGATGGAAACAGCTGCCTGCCTCCCTTTCTGCACGGCTACTAGTGACCTAACCTGGAGGCAAGTTTTCACGTTGAGATTCCCTTTAGCTCTAGAGCTTGTCAGGCAGACCACAACCGCGGCCACGGAAGCACCTGGTTCAGACAGAACAGACTCATACTTTTCCGCGAAGCATTCTTACAGGGTTGACAGGCCTGTCAAGAGCAGGGAATGTCAGGTAGCTTCAAGGCAGCATGAATGCAGCCTTCCAAATGGGACAGCAAGGCTAGTTCCAGCAGGAACCCGTTTCCATGGGCACACTCAGCATACACCCCTGTGGTTTCTACCAAGTCTAAAGAGACACAGGTTACCCTGTGTTTCCTCCCCTGAATCAACTTCTCGAAGTAGGGTGTTCTGCATCAAGCGAACTGCCTCAACCAAGGAACGCCGCAGCTGCTCCTCTGGGCCAGTGGCTATCCAAAAGCCTGCAGTGTCACAGGAAGAGCAGGACTGTCGTAAATGGCAGTTAGAACGCACGCCCACTATCTCTGGGAGGCACGGTGACTTCAGGCAGGAGCTTCAAGATGGAATGCGAAGCCGAGGGTTACTCTGAGTTCAGCTCAGTCAGACTCGGGCAATGCGTCAGACTTCGTCTCCATGAGGGACGTGCCACACTGGTGTTCGTGAACGTGTGCGAGTGCTGAGGAAATTAAGCTGCTCCCAAAGAGAGTGCAGTGCGTTTCCCTACGCTCGGCATACACAGAGGGGCTCTAAAGGGCTACGGGCCTGGATGTTGCTTAGCAGACCCAGGTGGGCCTGGGGGTACTCAGTGTTCCTGCCGGGAGCCGGGTGCCCACGCTAGCCTCCTAGGTGTCCAGAAAACTGTGCTGCCGTGGAAGTTACCCAGAGCAGAGGCCACCGCCTCATGGAAACTGCTGCACGCCTCCGCTTCTGCACGGCAGGTCAGGGCCTTACTTCCAGACATCTGTTCATGCTGGGTGTGCCGTCAGCGACACCGCATGGTGAGATGCTGACTTTCTCCTCAGGCACAGTGACTTCGGGTACGAGGTCCTCGAAGTACTCAAAGCACACTGTTTTCTCACGGAAGCTCACACAAGGGCCATGACAAAGTCGGACTCGCCAGAAATGTTGTCCTGAGGCTGTTCGAGGACTCTGGAAATGTAGCTCTCTTCAAGGAACGTACAGGGTGTTGCCCATCACTCGGCATGCACAGAGGGCCTCCGAGGGATCAAGCAACGGGTCTCGAAGTGGCTCAGCAGGCCCACGGGGGTGTGGAGGTACTCAGTGAACTTGGAGCGAAAGTGATGCATACCGGAGAGGCCTAAGAGTCCTCAAAAGTGTACTTCCTTTCACATCAAGCATATAAGCGACTAAGAACTCATGGAAACAGCTGCCCGCTTCCCTTTCTGCACGGCTACTAGGGGCCTAACCTGGAGGCAAGTTTTCACGTTGAGATTCCCTATAGCGCTAGAGCTTGTCAGGCGGACCACAACCGCGGTCACGGAAGCACCTGATTCAGACAGAACGGACGCATACTTTTCCGCAAAGCATTCTTACAGGGTTGGCAGGCCTGTCAAGAGCAGGGAATGTCAGGTAGCTTCAAGGCAGCATGAATGCAGCCTTCCAAATGGGACAGCAAGGCTAGTTCCAGCAGGAACCCGTTTCCATGGGCACACTCAGCATACACCCCTGTGGTTTCTACCAAGTCTAAAGAGACACAGGTTACCCTGTGTTTCCTCCCCTGAATCAACTTCTCGAAGTAGGGTGTTCTGCATCAAGCGAACTGCCTCAACCAAGGAACGCCGCAGCTGCTCCTCTGGGCCTGTGGCTATCCAAAAGCCTGCAGTGTCACAGGAAGAGCAGGACTGTCTTAAATGGCAGTTAGAACGCACGCCCACTATCTCTGGGAGGCACGGTGACTTCAGGCAGGAGCTCCTAGATGGAATGCGAAGCCGAGGGTTACTCTGAGTTCAGGTCAGACTAGGGCAATGCGTCAGACTTCGACGCCATGAGGGACGTGCCACAACGGTGTTCGTGAACGTGTGCGAGTGCTGAGGAAATTAAGCTGCTCCCAAAGAGAGTGCAGTGCGTTTCCCTACGCTCGGCATACACAGAGGGGCTCTAAAGGGCTACGGGCCTGGATGTTGCTTAGCAGACCCAGGTGGGCCTGGGGGTACTCAGTGTTCCTGCCGGGAGCAGGGTGCCCACGCTAGCCTCCTAGGTGTCCAGAAAACTGTGCTGCCGTGGAAGTTACCCAGAGCAGAGGCCACCGCCTCATGGAAACTGCTGCACGCCTCCGCTTCTGCACGGCAAATCAGGGCCTTACTTCCAGGCATCTGTTCAGCCTGGGTGTGCCGTTAGCGACACCGCATGGTGAGATGCTGACTTTCTCCTCAGCCAGAGTGACTTCGGGTACGAGGTCCTCGAAGTACTCAAAGCACACTGTTTTCTCACGGAAGCTCACACAAGGGCCATGACAAAGTCGGACTCGCCAGAAATGTTGTCCTGAGGCTGTTCGAAGACTGTGGAAATGTACCTCTCCTCAAGGAACGTACAGGGTGTTGCCCATCACTCGGCATGCACAGAGGGCCTCCGAGGGATCAACCAACGGGTCTCGAAGTGGCTCAGCAGGCCCACGGGGGTGTGGAGGTACTCAGTGAACTTGGAGGAAAGTGATGCCTACCCGAGAGGCCTACAAGTCCTCAAAAGTGTACTTCCTTTCACATAAAGCATGTAAGCGACTAAGAACTGATGGAAACAGCTGCCTGCCTCCCTTTCTGCACGGCTACTAGTGACCTAACCTGGAGGCAAGTTTTCACGTTGAGATTCCCTTTAGCTCTAGAGCTCGTCAGGCAGACCACAACCGCGGCCACGGAAGCACCTGGTTCAGACAGAACAGACTCATACTTTTCCGCGAAGCATTCTTACAGGGTTGACAGGCCTGTCAAGAGCAGGGAATGTCAGGTAGCTTCAAGGCAGCATGAATGCAGCCTTCCAAATGGGACAGCAAGGCTAGTTCCAGCAGGAACCCGTTTCCATGGGCACACTCAGCATACACCCCTGTGGTTTCTACCAAGTCTAAAGAGACACAGGTTACCCTGTGTTTCCTCCCCTGAATCAACTTCTCGAAGTAGGGTGTTCTGCATCAAGCGAACTGCCTCAACCAAGGAACGCCGCAGCTGCTCCTCTGGGCCAGTGGCTATCCAAAAGCCTGCAGTGTCACAGGAAGAGCAGGACTGTCGTAAATGGCAGTTAGAACGCACGCGCGCTACCTCTGGGAGGCACGGTGACTTCAGGCAGGAGCTTCAAGATGGAATGCGAAGCCGAGGGTTACTCTGAGTTCAGCTCAGTCAGACTCGGGCAATGCGTCAGACTTCGTCTCCATGAGGGACGTGCCACACTGGTGTTCGTGAACGTGTGCGAGTGCTGAGGAAATTAAGCTGCTCCCAAAGAGAGTGCAGTGCGTTTCCCTACGCTCGGCATACACAGAGGGGCTCTAAAGGGCTACGGGCCTGGATGTTGCTTAGCAGACCCAGGTGGGCCTGGGGGTACTCAGTGTTCCTGCCGGGAGCAGGGTGCCCACGCTAGCCTCCTAGGTGTCCAGAAAACTGTGCTGCCGTGGAAGTTACCCAGAGCAGAGGCCACCGCCTCATGGAAACTGCTGCACGCCTCCGCTTCTGCACGGCAGGTCAGGGCCTTACTTCCAGACATCTGTTCATGCTGGGTGTGCCGTCAGCGACACCGCATGGTGAGATGCTGACTTTCTCCTCAGGCACAGTGACTTCGGGTACGAGGTCCTCGAAGTACTCAAAGCACACTGTTTTCTCACGGAAGCTCACACAAGGGCCATGACAAAGTCGGACTCGCCAGAAATGTTGTCCTGAGGCTGTTCGAGGACTCTGGAAATGTAGCTCTCTTCAAGGAACATACAGGGTGTTGCCCATCACTCGGCATGCACAGAGGGCCTCCGAGGGATCAAGCAACGGGTCTCGAAGTGGCTCAGCAGGCCCACGGGGGTGTGGAGGTACTCAGTGAACTTGGAGCGAAAGTGATGCATACCGGAGAGGCCTAAGAGTCCTCAAAAGTGTACTTCCTTTCACATCAAGCATATAAGCGACTAAGAACTCATGGAAACAGCTGCCCGCTTCCCTTTCTGCACGGCTACTAGGGGCCTAACCTGGAGGCAAGTTTTCACGTTGAGATTCCCTATAGCGCTAGAGCTTGTCAGGCGGACCACAACCGCGGTCACGGAAGCACCTGATTCAGACAGAACGGACGCATACTTTTCCGCAAAGCATTCTTACAGGGTTGACAGGCCTGTCAAGAGCAGGGAATGTCAGGTAGCTTCAAGGCAGCATGAATGCAGCCTTCCAAATGGGACAGCAAGGCTAGTTCCAGCAGGAACCCGTTTCCATGGGCACACTCAGCATACACCCCTGTGGTTTCTACCAAGTCTAAAGAGACACAGGTTACCCTGTGTTTCCTCCCCTGAATCAACTTCTCGAAGTAGGGCGTTCTGCATCAAGCGAACTGCCTCAACCAAGGAACGCCGCAGCTGCTCCTCTGGGCCTGTGGCTATCCAAAAGCCTGCAGTGTCACAGGAAGAGCAGGACTGTCTTAAATGGCAGTTAGAACGCAGGCCCACTATCTCTGGGAGGCACGGTGACTTCAGGCAGGAGCTCCTAGATGGAATGCGAAGCCGAGGGTTACTCTGAGTTCAGGTCAGACTAGGGCAATGCGTCAGACTTCGACGCCATGAGGGACGTGCCACAACGGTGTTCGTGAACGTGTGCGAGTGCTGAGGAAATTAAGCTGCTCCCAAAGAGAGTGCAGTGCGTTTCCCTACGCTCGGCATACACAGAGGGGCTCTAAAGGGCTACGGGCCTGGATGTTGCTTAGCAGACCCAGGTGGGCCTGGGGGTACTCAGTGTTCCTGCCGGGAGCAGGGTGCCCACGCTAGCCTCCTAGGTGTCCAGAAAACTGTGCTGCCGTGGAAGTTACCCAGAGCAGAGGCCACCGCCTCATGGAAACTGCTGCACGCCTCCGCTTCTGCACGGCAAATCAGGGCCTTACTTCCAGGCATCTGTTCAGGCTGGGTGTGCCGTCAGCGACACCGCATGGTGAGATGCTGACTTTCTCCTCAGGCACAGTGACTTCGGGTACGAGGTCCTCTAAGTACTCAAAGCACACTGTTTTCTCACGGAAGCTCACACAAGGGCCATGACAAAGTCGGACTCGCCAGAAATGTTGTCCTGAGGCTGTTCGAAGACTGTGGAAATGTACCTCTCCTCAAGGAACGTACAGGGTGTTGCCCATCACTCGGCATGCACAGAGGGCCTCCGAGGGATCAACCAACGGGTCTCGAAGTGGCTCAGCAGGCCCACGGGGGTGTGGAGGTACTCAGTGAACTTGGAGGAAAGTGATGCCTACCCGAGAGGCCTACAAGTCCTCAAAAGTGTACTTCCTTTCACATAAAGCATGTAAGCGACTAAGAACTGATGGAAACAGCTGCCTGCCTCCCTTTCTGCACGGCTACTAGTGACCTAACCTGGAGGCAAGTTTTCACGTTGAGATTCCCTTTAGCTCTAGAGCTTGTCAGGCAGACCACAACCGCGGCCACGGAAGCACCTGGTTCAGACAGAACAGACTCATACTTTTCCGCGAAGCATTCTTACAGGGTTGACAGGCCTGTCAAGAGCAGGGAATGTCAGGTAGCTTCAAGGCAGCATGAATGCAGCCTTCCAAATGGGACAGCAAGGCTAGTTCCAGCAGGAACCCGTTTCCATGGGCACACTCAGCATACACCCCTGTGGTTTCTACCAAGTCTAAAGAGACACAGGTTACCCTGTGTTTCCTCCCCTGAATCAACTTCTCGAAGTAGGGTGTTCTGCATCAAGCGAACTGCCTCAACCAAGGAACGCCGCAGCTGCTCCTCTGGGCCAGTGGCTATGCAAAAGCCTGCAGTGTCACAGGAAGAGCAGGACTGTCGTAAATGGCAGTTAGAACGCACGCCCACTATCTCTGGGAGGCACGGTGACTTCAGGCAGGAGCTTCAAGATGGAATGCGAAGCCGAGGGTTACTCTGAGTTCAGCTCAGTCAGACTCGGGCAATGCGTCAGACTTCGTCTCCATGAGGGACGTGCCACACTGGTGTTCGTGAACGTGTGCGAGTGCTGAGGAAATTAAGCTGCTCCCAAAGAGAGTGCAGTGCGTTTCCCTACGCTCGGCATACACAGAGGGGCTCTAAAGGGCTACGGGTCTGGATGTTGCTTAGCAGACCCAGGTGGGCCTGGGGGTACTCAGTGTTCCTGCCGGGAGCAGGGTGCCCACGCTAGCCTCCTAGGTGTCCAGAAAACTGTGCTGCCGTGGAAGTTACCCAGAGCAGAGGCCACCGCCTCATGGAAACTGCTGCACGCCTCCGCTTCTGCACGGCAGGTCAGGGCCTTACTTCCAGACATCTGTTCATGCTGGGTGTGCCGTCAGCGACACCGCATGGTGAGATGCTGACTTTCTCCTCAGGCACAGTGACTTCGGGTACGAGGTCCTCGAAGTACTCAAAGCACACTGTTTTCTCACGGAAGCTCACACAAGGGCCATGACAAAGTCGGACTCGCCAGAAATGTTGTCCTGAGGCTGTTCGAGGACTCTGGAAATGTAGCTCTCTTCAAGGAACGTACAGGGTGTTGCCCATCACTCGGCATGCACAGAGGGCCTCCGAGGGATCAAGCAACGGGTCTCGAAGTGGCTCAGCAGGCCCACGGGGGTGTGGAGGTACTCAGTGAACTTGGAGCGAAAGTGATGCATACCGGAGAGGCCTAAGAGTCCTCAAAAGTGTACTTCCTTTCACATCAAGCATATAAGCGACTAAGAACTCATGGAAACAGCTGCCCGCTTCCCTTTCTGCACGGCTACTAGGGGCCTAACCTGGAGGCAAGTTTTCACGTTGAGATTCCCTATAGCGCTAGAGCTTGTCAGGCGGACCACAACCGCGGTCACGGAAGCACCTGATTCAGACAGAACGGACGCATACTTTTCCGCAAAGCATTCTTACAGGGTTGACAGGCCTGTCAAGAGCAGGGAATGTCAGGTAGCTTCAAGGCAGCATGAATGCAGCCTTCCAAATGGGACAGCAAGGCTAGTTCCAGCAGGAACCCGTTTCCATGGGCACACTCAGCATACACCCCTGTGGTTTCTACCAAGTCTAAAGAGACACAGGTTACCCTGTGTTTCCTCCCCTGAATCAACTTCTCGAAGTAGGGTGTTCTGCATCAAGCGAACTGCCTCAACCAAGGAACGCCGCAGCTGCTCCTCTGGGCCTGTGGCTATCCAAAAGCCTGCAGTGTCACAGGAAGAGCAGGACTGTCTTAAATGGCAGTTAGAACGCACGCCCACTATCTCTGGGAGGCACGGTGACTTCAGGCAGGAGCTCCTAGATGGAATGCGAAGCCGAGGGTTACTCTGAGTTCAGGTCAGACTAGGGCAATGCGTCAGACTTCGACGCCATGAGGGACGTGCCACAACGGTGTTCGTGAACGTGTGCGAGTGCTGAGGAAATTAAGCTGCTCCCAAAGAGAGTGCAGTGCGTTTCCCTACGCTCGGCATACACAGAGGGGCTCTAAAGGGCTACGGGCCTGGATGTTGCTTAGCAGACCCAGGTGGGCCTGGGGGTACTCAGTGTTCCTGCCGGGAGCAGGGTGCCCACGCTAGCCTCCTAGGTGTCCAGAAAACTGTGCTGCCGTGGAAGTTACCCAGAGCAGAGGCCACCGCCTCATGGAAACTGCTGCACGCCTCCGCTTCTGCACGGCAAATCAGGGCCTTACTTCCAGGCATCTGTTCAGGCTGGGTGTGCCGTTAGCGACACCGCATGGTGAGATGCTGACTTTCTCCTCAGGCAGAGTGACTTCGGGTACGAGGTCCTCGAAGTACTCAAAGCACACTGTTTTCTCACGGAAGCTCACACAAGGGCCATGACAAAGTCGGACTCGCCAGAAATGTTGTCCTGAGGCTGTTCGAAGACTGTGGAAATGTACCTCTCCTCAAGGAACGTACAGGGTGTTGCCCATCACTCGGCATGCACAGAGGGCCTCCGAGGGATCAACCAACGGGTCTCGAAGTGGCTCAGCAGGCCCACGGGGGTGTGGAGGTACTCAGTGAACTTGGAGGAAAGTGATGCGTACCCGAGAGGCCTACAAGTCCTCAAAAGTGTACTTCCTTTCACATAAAGCATGTAAGCGACTAAGAACTGATGGAAACAGCTGCCTGCCTCCCTTTCTGCACGGCTACTAGTGACCTAACCTGGAGGCAAGTTTTCACGTTGAGATTCCCTTTAGCTCTAGAGCTTGTCAGGCAGACCACAACCGCGGCCACGGAAGCACCTGGTTCAGACAGAGCGGACTCATACTTTTCCGCGAAGCATTCTTACAGGGTTGACAGGCCTGTCAAGAGCAGGGAATGTCAGGTAGCTTCAAGGCAGCATGAATGCAGCCTTCCAAATGGGACAGCAAGGCTAGTTCCAGCAGGAACCCGTTTCCATGGGCACACTCAGCATACACCCCTGTGGTTTCTACCAAGTCTAAAGAGACACAGGTTACCCTGTGTTTCCTCCCCTGAATCAACTTCTCGAAGTAGGGTGTTCTGCATCAAGCGAACTGCCTCAACCAAGGAACGCCGCAGCTGCTCCTCTGGGCCAGTGGCTATCCAAAAGCCTGCAGTGTCACAGGAAGAGCAGGACTGTCGTAAATGGCAGTTAGAACGCACGCCCGCTATCTCTGGGAGGCACGGTGACTTCAGGCAGGAGCTTCAAGATGGAATGCGAAGCCGAGGGTTACTCTGAGTTCAGCTCAGTCAGACTCGGGCAATGCGTCAGACTTCGTCTCCATGAGGGACGTGCCACACTGGTGTTCGTGAACGTGTGCGAGTGCTGAGGAAATTAAGCTGCTCCCAAAGAGAGTGCAGTGCGTTTCCCTACGCTCGGCATACACAGAGGGGCTCTAAAGGGCTACGGGCCTGGATGTTGCTTAGCAGACCCAGGTGGGCCTGGGGGTACTCAGTGTTCCTGCCGGGAGCAGGGTGCCCACGCTAGCCTCCTAGGTGTCCAGAAAACTGTGCTGCCGTGGAAGTTACCCAGAGCAGAGGCCACCGCCTCATGGAAACTGCTGCACGCCTCCGCTTTTGCACGGCAGGTCAGGGCCTTACTTCCAGACATCTGTTCATGCTGGGTGTGCCGTCAGCGACACCGCATGGTGAGATGCTGACTTTCTCCTCAGGCAGAGTGACTTCGGGTACGAGGTCCTCGAAGTACTCAAAGCACACTGTTTTCTCACGGAAGCTCACACAAGGGCCATGACAAAGTCGGACTCGCCAGAAATGTTGTCCTGAGGCTGTTCGAGGACTCTGGAAATGTAGCTCTCTTCAAGGAACGTACAGGGTGTTGCCCATCACTCGGCATGCACAGAGGGCCTCCGAGGGATCAAGCAACGGGTCTCGAAGTGGCTCAGCAGGCCCACGGGGGTGTGGAGGTACTCAGTGAACTTGGAGCGAAAGTGATGCATACCGGAGAGGCCTAAGAGTCCTCAAAAGTGTACTTCCTTTCACATCAAGCATATAAGCGACTAAGAACTCATGGAAACAGCTGCCCGCTTCCCTTTCTGCACGGCTACTAGGGGCCTAACCTGGAGGCAAGTTTTCACGTTGAGATTCCCTATAGCGCTAGAGCTTGTCAGGCGGACCACAACCGCGGTCACGGAAGCACCTGATTCAGACAGAACGGACGCATACTTTTCCGCAAAGCATTCTTACAGGGTTGACAGGCCTGTCAAGAGCAGGGAATGTCAGGTAGCTTCAAGGCAGCATGAATGCAGCCTTCCAAATGGGACAGCAAGGCTAGTTCCAGCAGGAACCCGTTTCCATGGGCACACTCAGCATACACCCCTGTGGTTTCTACCAAGTCTAAAGAGACACAGGTTACCCTGTGTTTCCTCCCCTGAATCAACTTCTCGAAGTAGGGTGTTCTGCATCAAGCGAACTGCCTCAACCAAGGAACGCCGCAGCTGCTCCTCTGGGCCTGTGGCTATCCAAAAGCCTGCAGTGTCACAGGAAGAGCAGGACTGTCTTAAATGGCAGTTAGAACGCACGCCCACTATCTCTGGGAGGCACGGTGACTTCAGGCAGGAGCTCCTAGATGGAATGCGAAGCCGAGGGTTACTCTGAGTTCAGGTCAGACTAGGGCAATGCGTCAGACTTCGACGCCATGAGGGACGTGCCACAACGGTGTTCGTGAACGTGTGCGAGTGCTGAGGAAATTAAGCTGCTCCCAAAGAGAGTGCAGTGCGTTTCCCTACGCTCGGCATACACAGAGGGGCTCTAAAGGGCTACGGGCCTGGATGTTGCTTAGCAGACCCAGGTGGGCCTGGGGGTACTCAGTGTTCCTGCCGGGAGCAGGGTGCCCACGCTAGCCTCCTAGGTGTCCAGAAAACTGTGCTGCCGTGGAAGTTACCCAGAGCAGAGGCCACCGCCTCATGGAAACTGCTGCACGCCTCCGCTTCTGCACGGCAAATCAGGGCCTTACTTCCAGGCATCTGTTCAGGCTGGGTGTGCCGTTAGCGACACCGCATGGTGAGATGCTGACTTTCTCCTCAGGCAGAGTGACTTCGGGTACGAGGTCCTCGAAGTACTCAAAGCACACTGTTTTCTCACGGAAGCTCACACAAGGGCCATGACAAAGTCGGACTCGCCAGAAATGTTGTCCTGAGGCTGTTCGAAGACTGTGGAAATGTACCTCTCCTCAAGGAACGTACAGGGTGTTGCCCATCACTCGGCATGCACAGAGGGCCTCCGAGGGATCAACCAACGGGTCTCGAAGTGGCTCAGCAGGCCCACGGGGGTGTGGAGGTACTCAGTGAACTTGGAGGAAAGTGATGCCTACCCGAGAGGCCTACAAGTCCTCAAAAGTGTACTTCCTTTCACATAAAGCATGTAAGCGACTAAGAACTGATGGAAACAGCTGCCTGCCTCCCTTTCTGCACGGCTACTAGTGACCTAACCTGGAGGCAAGTTTTCACGTTGAGATTCCCTTTAGCTCTAGAGCTTGTCAGGCAGACCACAACCGCGGCCACGGAAGCACCTGGTTCAGACAGAGCGGACTCATACTTTTCCGCGAAGCATTCTTACAGGGTTGACAGGCCTGTCAAGAGCAGGGAATGTCAGGTAGCTTCAAGGCAGCATGAATGCAGCCTTCCAAATGGGACAGCAAGGCTAGTTCCAGCAGGAACCCGTTTCCATGGGCACACTCAGCATACACCCCTGTGGTTTCTACCAAGTCTAAAGAGACACAGGTTACCCTGTGTTTCCTCCCCTGAATCAACTTCTCGAAGTAGGGTGTTCTGCATCAAGCGAACTGCCTCAACCAAGGAACGCCGCAGCTGCTCCTCTGGGCCAGTGGCTATCCAAAAGCCTGCAGTGTCACAGGAAGAGCAGGACTGTCGTAAATGGCAGTTAGAACGCACGCCCGCTATCTCTGGGAGGCACGGTGACTTCAGGCAGGAGCTTCAAGATGGAATGCGAAGCCGAGGGTTACTCTGAGTTCAGCTCAGTCAGACTCGGGCAATGCGTCAGACTTCGTCTCCATGAGGGACGTGCCACACTGGTGTTCGTGAACGTGTGCGAGTGCTGAGGAAATTAAGCTGCTCCCAAAGAGAGTGCAGTGCGTTTCCCTACGCTCGGCATACACAGAGGGGCTCTAAAGGGCTACGGGCCTGGATGTTGCTTAGCAGACCCAGGTGGGCCTGGGGGTACTCAGTGTTCCTGCCGGGAGCAGGGTGCCCACGCTAGCCTCCTAGGTGTCCAGAAAACTGTGCTGCCGTGGAAGTTACCCAGAGCAGAGGCCACCGCCTCATGGAAACTGCTGCACGCCTCCGCTTTTGCACGGCAGGTCAGGGCCTTACTTCCAGACATCTGTTCATGCTGGGTGTGCCGTCAGCGACACCGCATGGTGAGATGCTGACTTTCTCCTCAGGCACAGTGACTTCGGGTACGAGGTCCTCGAAGTACTCAAAGCACACTGTTTTCTCACGGAACCTCACACAAGGGCCATGACAAAGTCGGACTCGCCAGAAATGTTGTCCTGAGGCTGTTCGAGGACTCTGGAAATGTAGCTCTCTTCAAGGAACGTACAGGGTGTTGCCCATCACTCGGCATGCACAGAGGGCCTCCGAGGGATCAAGCAACGGGTCTCGAAGTGGCTCAGCAGGCCCACGGGGGTGTGGAGGTACTCAGTGAACTTGGAGGAAAGTGATGCCTACCCGAGAGGCCTACAAGTCCTCAAAAGTGTACTTCCTTTCACATAAAGCATGTAAGCGACTAAGAACTGATGGAAACAGCTGCCTGCCTCCCTTTCTGCACGGCTACTAGTGACCTAACCTGGAGGCAAGTTTTCACGTTGAGATTCCCTTTAGCTCTAGAGCTTGTCAGGCAGACCACAACCGCGGCCACGGAAGCACCTGGTTCAGACAGAACAGACTCATACTTTTCCGCGAAGCATTCTTACAGGGTTGACAGGCCTGTCAAGAGCAGGGAATGTCAGGTAGCTTCAAGGCAGCATGAATGCAGCCTTCCAAATGGGACAGCAAGGCTAGTTCCAGCAGGAACCCGTTTCCATGGGCACACTCAGCATACACCCCTGTGGTTTCTACCAAGTCTAAAGAGACACAGGTTACCCTGTGTTTCCTCCCCTGAATCAACTTCTCGAAGTAGGGTGTTCTGCATCAAGCGAACTGCCTCAACCAAGGAACGCCGCAGCTGCTCCTCTGGGCCAGTGGCTATCCAAAAGCCTGCAGTGTCACAGGAAGAGCAGGACTGTCGTAAATGGCAGTTAGAACGCACGCCCACTATCTCTGGGAGGCACGGTGACTTCAGGCAGGAGCTTCAAGATGGAATGCGAAGCCGAGGGTTACTCTGAGTTCAGCTCAGTCAGACTCGGGCAATGCGTCAGACTTCGTCTCCATGAGGGACGTGCCACACTGGTGTTCGTGAACGTGTGCGAGTGCTGAGGAAATTAAGCTGCTCCCAAAGAGAGTGCAGTGCGTTTCCCTACGCTCGGCATACACAGAGGGGCTCTAAAGGGCTACGGGCCTGGATGTTGCTTAGCAGACCCAGGTGGGCCTGGGGGTACTCAGTGTTCCTGCCGGGAGCAGGGTGCCCACGCTAGCCTCCTAGGTGTCCAGAAAACTGTGCTGCCGTGGAAGTTACCCAGAGCAGAGGCCACCGCCTCATGGAAACTGCTGCACGCCTCCGCTTCTGCAGCTTCTCCGCTTCTCCGCTTCTGTTCATGCTGGGTGTGCCGTCAGCGACACCGCATGGTGAGATGCTGACTTTCTCCTCAGGCACAGTGACTTCGGGTACGAGGTCCTCGAAGTACTCAAAGCACACTGTTTTCTCACGGAAGCTCACACAAGGGCCATGACAAAGTCGGACTCGCCAGAAATGTTGTCCTGAGGCTGTTCGAGGACTCTGGAAATGTAGCTCTCTTCAAGGAACGTACAGGGTGTTGCCCATCACTCGGCATGCACAGAGGGCCTCCGAGGGATCAAGCAACGGGTCTCGAAGTGGCTCAGCAGGCCCACGGGGGTGTGGAGGTACTCAGTGAACTTGGAGCAAAAGTGATGCATACCGGAGAGGCCTAAGAGTCCTCAAAAGTGTACTTCCTTTCACATCAAGCATATAAGCGACTAAGAACTCATGGAAACAGCTGCCCGCTTCCCTTTCTGCACGGCTACTAGGGGCCTAACCTGGAGGCAAGTTTTCACGTTGAGATTCCCTATAGCGCTAGAGCTTGTCAGGCGGACCACAACCGCGGTCACGGAAGCACCTGATTCAGACAGAACGGACGCATACTTTTCCGCAAAGCATTCTTACAGGGTTGGCAGGCCTGTCAAGAGCAGGGAATGTCAGGTAGCTTCAAGGCAGCATGAATGCAGCCTTCCAAATGGGACAGCAAGGCTAGTTCCAGCAGGAACCCGTTTCCATGGGCACACTCAGCATACACCCCTGTGGTTTCTACCAAGTCTAAAGAGACACAGGTTACCCTGTGTTTCCTCCCCTGAATCAACTTCTCGAAGTAGGGTGTTCTGCATCAAGCAAACTGCCTCAACCAAGGAACGCCGCAGCTGCTCCTCTGGGCCTGTGGCTATCCAAAAGCCTGCAGTGTCACAGGAAGAGCAGGACTGTCTTAAATGGCAGTTAGAACGCACGCCCACTATCTCTGGGAGGCACGGTGACTTCAGGCAGGAGCTCCTAGATGGAATGCGAAGCCGAGGGTTACTCTGAGTTCAGGTCAGACTAGGGCAATGCGTCAGACTTCGACGCCATGAGGGACGTGCCACAACGGTGTTCGTGAACGTGTGCGAGTGCTGAGGAAATTAAGCTGCTCCCAAAGAGAGTGCAGTGCGTTTCCCTACGCTCGGCATACACAGAGGGGCTCTAAAGGGCTACGGGCCTGGATGTTGCTTAGCAGACCCAGGTGGGCCTGGGGGTACTCAGTGTTCCTGCCGGGAGCAGGGTGCCCACGCTAGCCTCCTAGGTGTCCAGAAAACTGTGCTGCCGTGGAAGTTACCCAGAGCAGAGGCCACCGCCTCATGGAAACTGCTGCACGCCTCCGCTTCTGCACGGCAAATCAGGGCCTTACTTCCAGGCATCTGTTCATGCTGGGTGTGCCGTTAGCGACACCGCATGGTGAGATGCTGACTTTCTCCTCAGGCACAGTGACTTCGGGTACGAGGTCCTCGAAGTACTCAAAGCACACTGTTTTCTCACGGAAGCTCACACAAGGGCCATGACAAAGTCGGACTCGCCAGAAATGTTGTCCTGAGGCTGTTCGAAGACTGTGGAAATGTACCTCTCCTCAAGGAACGTACAGGGTGTTGCCCATCACTCGGCATGCACAGAGGGCCTCCGAGGGATCAACCAACGGGTCTCGAAGTGGCTCAGCAGGCCCACGGGGGTGTGGAGGTACTCAGTGAACTTGGAGGAAAGTGATGCCTACCCGAGAGGCCTACAAGTCCTCAAAAGTGTACTTCCTTTCACATAAAGCATGTAAGCGACTAAGAACTGATGGAAACAGCTGCCTGCCTCCCTTTCTGCACGGCTACTAGTGACCTAACCTGGAGGCAAGTTTTCACGTTGAGATTCCCTTTAGCTCTAGAGCTTGTCAGGCAGACCACAACCGCGGTCACGGAAGCACCTGGTTCAGACAGAACGGACGCATACTTTTCCGCGAAGCATTCTTACAGGGTTGACAGGCCTGTCAAGAGCAGGGAATGTCAGGTAGCTTCAAGGCAGCATGAATGCAGCCTTCCAAATGGGACAGCAAGGCTAGTTCCAGCAGGAACCCGTTTCCATGGGCACACTCAGCATACACCCCTGTGGTTTCTACCAAGTCTAAAGAGACACAGGTTACCCTGTGTTTCCTCCCCTGAATCAACTTCTCGAAGTAGGGTGTTCTGCATCAAGCGAACTGCCTCAACCAAGGAACGCCGCAGCTGCTCCTCTGGGCCTGTGGCTATCCAAAAGCCTGCAGTGTCACAGGAAGAGCAGGACTGTCTTAAATGGCAGTTAGAACGCACGCCCACTATCTCTGGGAGGCACGGTGACTTCAGGCAGGAGCTCCTAGATGGAATGCGAAGCCGAGGGTTACTCTGAGTTCAGGTCAGACTAGGGCAATGCGTCAGACTTCGACGCCATGAGGGACGTGCCACAACGGTGTTCGTGAACGTGTGCGAGTGCTGAGGAAATTAAGCTGCTCCCAAAGAGAGTGCAGTGCGTTTCCCTACGCTCGGCATACACAGAGGGGCTCTAAAGGGCTACGGGCCTGGATGTTGCTTAGCAGACCCAGGTGGGCCTGGGGGTACTCAGTGTTCCTGCCGGGAGCAGGGTGCCCACGCTAGCCTCCTAGGTGTCCAGAAAACTGTGCTGCCGTGGAAGTTACCCAGAGCAGAGGCCACCGCCTCATGGAAACTGTTGCACGCCTCCGCTTCTGCACGGCAAATCAGGGCCTTACTTCCAGGCATCTGTTCAGGCTGGGTGTGCCGTTAGCGACACCGCATGGTGAGATGCTGACTTTCTCCTCAGGCAGAGTGACTTCGGGTACGAGGTCCTCGAAGTACTCAAAGCACACTGTTTTCTCACGGAAGCTCACACAAGGGCCATGACAAAGTCGGACTCGCCAGAAATGTTGTCCTGAGGCTGTTCGAAGACTGTGGAAATGTACCTCTCCTCAAGGAACGTACAGGGTGTTGCCCATCACTCGGCATGCACAGAGGGCCTCCGAGGGATCAACCAACGGGTCTCGAAGTGGCTCAGCAGGCCCACGGGGGTGTGGAGGTACTCAGTGAACTTGGAGGAAAGTGATGCCTACCCGAGAGGCCTACAAGTCCTCAAAAGTGTACTTCCTTTCACATAAAGCATGTAAGCGACTAAGAACTGATGGAAACAGCTGCCTGCCTCCCTTTCTGCACGGCTACTAGTGACCTAACCTGGAGGCAAGTTTTCACGTTGAGATTCCCTTTAGCTCTAGAGCTTGTCAGGCAGACCACAACCGCGGCCACGGAAGCACCTGGTTCAGACAGAACAGACTCATACTTTTCCGCGAAGCATTCTTACAGGGTTGACAGGCCTGTCAAGAGCAGGGAATGTCAGGTAGCTTCAAGGCAGCATGAATGCAGCCTTCCAAATGGGACAGCAAGGCTAGTTCCAGCAGGCCCCCGTTTCCATGGGCACATGCAGCAAACACCCCTGTGGTTTCTACCAAGTCTAAAGAGACACAGGTTACCCTGTGTTTCCTCCCCTGAATCAACTTCTCGAAGTAGGGTGTTCTGCATCAAGCGAACTGCCTCAACCAAGGAACGCCGCAGCTGCTCCTCTGGGCCAGTGGCTATCCAAAACCCTGCAGTGTCACAGGAAGAGCAGGACTGTCGTAAATGGCAGTTAGAACGCACGCCCACTATCTCTGGGAGGCACGGTGACTTCAGGCAGGAGCTTCAAGATGGAATGCGAAGCCGAGGGTTACTCTGAGTTCAGCTCAGTCAGACTCGGGCAATGCGTCAGACTTCGTCTCCATGAGGGACGTGCCACACTGGTGTTCGTGAACGTGTGCGAGTGCTGAGGAAATTAAGCTGCTCCCAAAGAGAGTGCAGTGCGTTTCCCTACGCTCGGCATACACAGAGGGGCTCTAAAGGGCTACGGGCCTGGATGTTGCTTAGCAGACCCAGGTGGGCCTGGGGGTACTCAGTGTTCCTGCCGGGAGCAGGGTGCCCACGCTAGCCTCCTAGGTGTCCAGAAAACTGTGCTGCCGTGGAAGTTACCCAGAGCAGAGGCCACCGCCTCATGGAAACTTCTGCACGCCTCCGCTTCTGCACGGCAGGTCAGGGCCTTACTTCCAGACATCTGTTCAGGCTGGGTGTGCCGTCAGCGACACCGCATGGTGAGATGCTGACTTTCTCCTCAGGCACAGTGACTTCGTGTACGAGGTCCTCGAAGTACTCAAAGCACACTGTTTTCTCACGGAAGCTCACACAAGGGCCATGACAAAGTCGGACTCGCCAGAAATGTTGTCCTGAGGCTGTTCGAGGACTCTGGAAATGTAGCTCTCTTCAAGGAACGTACAGGGTGTTGCCCATCACTCGGCATGCACAGAGGGCCTCCGAGGGATCAAGCAACGGGTCTCGAAGTGGCTCAGCAGGCCCACGGGGGTGTGGAGGTACTCAGTGAACTTGGAGCGAAAGTGATGCATACCGGAGAGGCCTAAGAGTCCTCAAAAGTGTACTTCCTTTCACATCAAGCATATAAGCGACTAAGAACTCATGGAAACAGCTGCCCGCTTCCCTTTCTGCACGGCTACTAGGGGCCTAACCTGGAGGCAAGTTTTCACGTTGAGATTCCCTATAGCGCTAGAGCTTGTCAGGCGGACCACAACCGCGGTCACGGAAGCACCTGATTCAGACAGAACGGACGCATACTTTTCCGCAAAGCATTCTTACAGGGTTGACTGGCCTGTCAAGAGCAGGGAATGTCAGGTAGCTTCAAGGCAGCATGAATGCAGCCTTCCAAATGGGACAGCAAGGCTAGTTCCAGCAGGAACCCGTTTCCATGGGCACACTCAGCATACACCCCTGTGGTTTCTACCAAGTCTAAAGAGACACAGGTTACCCTGTGTTTCCTCCCCTGAATCAACTTCTCGAAGTAGGGTGTTCTGCATCAAGCGAACTGCCTCAACCAAGGAATGCCGCAGCTGCTCCTCTGGGCCTGTGGCTATCCAAAAGCCTGCAGTGTCACAGGAAGAGCAGGACTGTCTTAAATGGCAGTTAGAACGCACGCCCACTATCTCTGGGAGGCACGGTGACTTCAGGCAGGAGCTCCTAGATGGAATGCGAAGCCGAGGGTTACTCTGAGTTCAGGTCAGACTAGGGCAATGCGTCAGACTTCGACGCCATGAGGGACGTGCCACAACGGTGTTCGTGAACGTGTGCGAGTGCTGAGGAAATTAAGCTGCTCCCAAAGAGAGTGCAGTGCGTTTCCCTACGCTCGGCATACACAGAGGGGCTCTAAAGGGCTACGGGCCTGGATGTTGCTTAGCAGACCCAGGTGGGCCTGGGGGTACTCAGTGTTCCTGCCGGGAGCAGGGTGCCCACGCTAGCCTCCTAGGTGTCCAGAAAACTGTGCTGCCGTGGAAGTTACCCAGAGCAGAGGCCACCGCCTCATGGAAACTGCTGCACGCCTCCGCTTCTGCACGGCAAATCAGGGCCTTACTTCCAGGCATCTGTTCAGGCTGGGTGTGCCGTTAGCGACACCGCATGGTGAGATGCTGACTTTCTCCTCAGGCAGAGTGACTTCGGGTACGAGGTCCTCGAAGTACTCAAAGCACACTGTTTTCTCACGGAAGCTCACACAAGGGCCATGACAAAGTCGGACTCGCCAGAAATGTTGTCCTGAGGCTGTTCGAAGACTGTGGAAATGTACCTCTCCTCAAGGAACGTACAGGGTGTTGCCCATCACTCGGCATGCACAGAGGGCCTCCGAGGGATCAACCAACGGGTCTCGAAGTGGCTCAGCAGGCCCACGGGGGTGTGGAGGTACTCAGTGAACTTGGAGGAAAGTGATGCCTACCCGAGAGGCCTACAAGTCCTCAAAAGTGTACTTCCTTTCACATAAAGCATGTAAGCGACTAAGAACTGATGGAAACAGCTGCCTGCCTCCCTTTCTGCACGGCTACTAGTGACCTAACCTGGAGGCAAGTTTTCACGTTGAGATTCCCTTTAGCTCTAGAGCTCGTCAGGCAGACCACAACCGCGGCCACGGAAGCACCTGGTTCAGACAGAACAGACTCATACTTTTCCGCGAAGCATTCTTACAGGGTTGACAGGCCTGTCAAGAGCAGGGAATGTCAGGTAGCTTCAAGGCAGCATGAATGCAGCCTTCCAAATGGGACAGCAAGGCTAGTTCCAGCAGGAACCCGTTTCCATGGGCACACTCAGCATACACCCCTGTGGTTTCTACCAAGTCTAAAGAGACACAGGTTACCCTGTGTTTCCTCCCCTGAATCAACTTCTCGAAGTAGGGTGTTCTGCATCAAGCGAACTGCCTCAACCAAGGAACGCCGCAGCTGCTCCTCTGGGCCAGTGGCTATCCAAAAGCCTGCAGTGTCACAGGAAGAGCAGGACTGTCGTAAATGGCAGTTAGAACGCACGCCCGCTACCTCTGGGAGGCACGGTGACTTCAGGCAGGAGCTTCAAGATGGAATGCGAAGCCGAGGGTTACTCTGAGTTCAGCTCAGTCAGACTCGGGCAATGCGTCAGACGTCGTCTCCATGAGGGACGTGCCACACTGGTGTTCGTGAACGTGTGCGAGTGCTGAGGAAATTAAGCTGCTCCCAAAGAGAGTGCAGTGCGTTTCCCTACGCTCGGCATACACAGAGGGGCTCTAAAGGGCTACGGGCCTGGATGTTGCTTAGCAGACCCAGGTGGGCCTGGGGGTACTCAGTGTTCCTGCCGGGAGCAGGGTGCCCACGCTAGCCTCCTAGGTGTCCAGAAAACTGTGCTGCCGTGGAAGTTACCCAGAGCAGAGGCCACCGCCTCATGGAAACTGCTGCACGCCTCCGCTTCTGCACGGCAGGTCAGGGCCTTACTTCCAGACATCTGTTCATGCTGGGTGTGCCGTCAGCGACACCGCATGGTGAGATGCTGACTTTCTCCTCAGGCACAGTGACTTCGGGTACGAGGTCCTCGAAGTACTCAAAGCACACTGTTTTCTCACGGAAGCTCACACAAGGGCCATGACAAAGTCGGACTCGCCAGAAATGTTGTCCTGAGGCTGTTCGAGGACTCTGGAAATGTAGCTCTCTTCAAGGAACATACAGGGTGTTGCCCATCACTCGGCATGCACAGAGGGCCTCCGAGGGATCAAGCAACGGGTCTCGAAGTGGCTCAGCAGGCCCACGGGGGTGTGGAGGTACTCAGTGAACTTGGAGCGAAAGTGATGCATACCGGAGAGGCCTAAGAGTCCTCAAAAGTGTACTTCCTTTCACATCAAGCATATAAGCGACTAAGAACTCATGGAAACAGCTGCCCGCTTCCCTTTCTGCACGGCTACTAGGGGCCTAACCAGGAGGCAAGTTTTCACGTTGAGATTCCCTATAGCGCTAGAGCTTGTCAGGCGGACCACAACCGCGGTCACGGAAGCACCTGATTCAGACAGAACGGATGCATACTTTTCCGCAAAGCATTCTTACAGGGTTGGCAGGCCTGTCAAGAGCAGGGAATGTCAGGTAGCTTCAAGGCAGCATGAATGCAGCCTTCCAAATGGGACAGCAAGGCTAGTTCCAGCAGGAACCCGTTTCCATGGGCACACTCAGCATACACCCCTGTGGTTTCTACCAAGTCTAAAGAGACACAGGTTACCCTGTGTTTCCTCCCCTGAATCAACTTCTCGAAGTAGGGTGTTCTGCATCAAGCGAACTGCCTCAACCAAGGAACGCCGCAGCTGCTCCTCTGGGCCTGTGGCTATCCAAAAGCCTGCAGTGTCACAGGAAGAGCAGGACTGTCTTAAATGGCAGTTAGAACGCACGCCCACTATCTCTGGGAGGCACGGTGACTTCAGGCAGGAGCTCCTAGATGGAATGCGAAGCCGAGGGTTACTCTGAGTTCAGGTCAGACTAGGGCAATGCGTCAGACTTCGACGCCATGAGGGACGTGCCACAACGGTGTTCGTGAACGTGTGCGAGTGCTGAGGAAATTAAGCTGCTCCCAAAGAGAGTGCAGTGCGTTTCCCTACGCTCGGCATACACAGAGGGGCTCTAAAGGGCTACGGGCCTGGATGTTGCTTAGCAGACCCAGGTGGGCCTGGGGGTACTCAGTGTTCCTGTCGGGAGCAGGGTGCCCACGCTAGCCTCCTAGGTGTCCAGAAAACTGTGCTGCCGTGGAAGTTACCCAGAGCAGAGGCCACCGCCTCATGGAAACTGCTGCACGCCTCCGCTTCTGCACGGCAAATCAGGGCCTTACTTCCAGGCATCTGTTCAGGCTGGGTGTGCCGTTAGCGACACCGCATGGTGAGATGCTGACTTTCTCCTCAGGCAGAGTGACTTCGGGTACGAGGTCCTCGAAGTACTCAAAGCACACTGTTTTCTCACGGAAGCTCACACAAGGGCCATGACAAAGTCGGACTCGCCAGAAATGTTGTCCTGAGGCTGTTCGAAGACTGTGGAAATGTACCTCTCCTCAAGGAACGTACAGGGTGTTGCCCATCACTCGGCATGCACAGAGGGCCTCCGAGGGATCAAGCAACGGGTCTCGAAGTGGCTCAGCAGGCCCACGGGGGTGTGGAGGTACTCAGTGAACTTGGAGGAAAGTGATGCCTACCCGAGAGGCCTACAAGTCCTCAAAAGTGTACTTCCTTTCACATAAAGCATGTAAGCGACTAAGAACTGATGGAAACAGCTGCCTGCCTCCCTTTCTGCATGGCTACTAGTGACCTAACCTGGAGGCAAGTTTTCACGTTGAGATTCCCTTTAGCTCTAGAGCTTGTCAGGCAGAACACAACCGCGGCCACGGAAGCACCTGGTTCAGACAGAACAGACTCATACTTTTCCGCGAAGCATTCTTACAGGGTTGACAGGCCTGTCAAGAGCAGGGAATGTCAGGTAGCTTCAAGGCAGCATGAATGCAGCCTTCCAAATGGGAAAGCAAGGCTAGTTCCAGCAGGCCCCCGTTTCCATGGGCACATGTAGAAAACACCCCTGTGGTTTCTACCAAGTCTAAAGAGACACAGGTTACCCTGTGTTTCCTCCCCTGAATCAACTTCTCGAAGTAGGGTGTTCTGCATCAAGCGAACTGCCTCAACCAAGGAACGCCGCAGCTGCTCCTCTGGGCCAGTGGCTATCCAAAAGCCTGCAGTGTCACAGGAAGAGCAGGACTGTCGTAAATGGCAGTTAGAACGCACGCCCGCTATCTCTGGGAGGCACGGTGACTTCAGGCAGGAGCTTCAAGATGGAATGCGAAGCCGAGGGTTACTCTGAGTTCAGCTCAGTCAGACTCGGGCAATGCGTCAGACTTCGTCTCCATGAGGGACGTGCCACACTGGTGTTCGTGAACGTGTGCGAGTGCTGAGGAAATTAAGCTGCTCCCAAAGAGAGTGCAGTGCGTTTCCCTACGCTCGGCATACACAGAGGGGCTCTAAAGGGCTACGGGCCTGGATGTTGCTTAGCAGACCCAGGTGGGCCTGGGGGTACTCAGTGTTCCTGCCGGGAGCAGGGTGCCCACGCTAGCCTCCTAGGTGTCCAGAAAACTGTGCTGCCGTGGAAGTTACCCAGAGCAGAGGCCACCGCCTCATGGAAACTGCTGCACGCCTCCGCTTTTGCACGGCAGGTCAGGGCCTTACTTCCAGACATCTGTTCATGCTGGGTGTGCCGTCAGCGACACCGCATGGTGAGATGCTGACTTTCTCCTCAGGCACAGTGACTTCGGGTACGAGGTCCTCGAAGTACTCAAAGCACACTGTTTTCTCACGGAACCTCACACAAGGGCCATGACAAAGTCGGACTCGCCAGAAATGTTGTCCTGAGGCTGTTCGAGGACTCTGGAAATGTAGCTCTCTTCAAGGAACGTACAGGGTGTTGCCCATCACTCGGCATGCACAGAGGGCCTCCGAGGGATCAAGCAACGGGTCTCGAAGTGGCTCAGCAGGCCCACGGGGGTGTGGAGGTACTCAGTGAACTTGGAGGAAAGTGATGCCTACCCGAGAGGCCTACAAGTCCTCAAAAGTGTACTTCCTTTCACATAAAGCATGTAAGCGACTAAGAACTGATGGAAACAGCTGCCTGCCTCCCTTTCTGCACGGCTACTAGTGACCTAACCTGGAGGCAAGTTTTCACGTTGAGATTCCCTTTAGCTCTAGAGCTTGTCAGGCAGACCACAACCGCGGCCACGGAAGCACCTGGTTCAGACAGAACAGACTCATACTTTTCCGCGAAGCATTCTTACAGGGTTGACAGGCCTGTCAAGAGCAGGGAATGTCAGGTAGCTTCAAGGCAGCATGAATGCAGCCTTCCAAATGGGACAGCAAGGCTAGTTCCAGCAGGAACCCGTTTCCATGGGCACACTCAGCATACACCCCTGTGGTTTCTACCAAGTCTAAAGAGACACAGGTTACCCTGTGTTTCCTCCCCTGAATCAACTTCTCGAAGTAGGGTGTTCTGCATCAAGCGAACTGCCTCAACCAAGGAACGCCGCAGCTGCTCCTCTGGGCCAGTGGCTATCCAAAAGCCTGCAGTGTCACAGGAAGAGCAGGACTGTCGTAAATGGCAGTTAGAACGCACGCCCACTATCTCTGGGAGGCACGGTGACTTCAGGCAGGAGCTTCAAGATGGAATGCGAAGCCGAGGGTTACTCTGAGTTCAGCTCAGTCAGACTCGGGCAATGCGTCAGACTTCGTCTCCATGAGGGACGTGCCACACTGGTGTTCGTGAACGTGTGCGAGTGCTGAGGAAATTAAGCTGCTCCCAAAGAGAGTGCAGTGCGTTTCCCTACGCTCGGCATACACAGAGGGGCTCTAAAGGGCTACGGGCCTGGATGTTGCTTAGCAGACCCAGGTGGGCCTGGGGGTACTCAGTGTTCCTGCCGGGAGCAGGGTGCCCACGCTAGCCTCCTAGGTGTCCAGAAAACTGTGCTGCCGTGGAAGTTACCCAGAGCAGAGGCCACCGCCTCATGGAAACTGCTGCACGCCTCCGCTTCTGCAGCTTCTCCGCTTCTCCGCTTCTGTTCATGCTGGGTGTGCCGTCAGCGACACCGCATGGTGAGATGCTGACTTTCTCCTCAGGCACAGTGACTTCGGGTACGAGGTCCTCGAAGTACTCAAAGCACACTGTTTTCTCACGGAAGCTCACACAAGGGCCATGACAAAGTCGGACTCGCCAGAAATGTTGTCCTGAGGCTGTTCGAGGACTCTGGAAATGTAGCTCTCTTCAAGGAACGTACAGGGTGTTGCCCATCACTCGGCATGCACAGAGGGCCTCCGAGGGATCAAGCAACGGGTCTCGAAGTGGCTCAGCAGGCCCACGGGGGTGTGGAGGTACTCAGTGAACTTGGAGCAAAAGTGATGCATACCGGAGAGGCCTAAGAGTCCTCAAAAGTGTACTTCCTTTCACATCAAGCATATAAGCGACTAAGAACTCATGGAAACAGCTGCCCGCTTCCCTTTCTGCACGGCTACTAGGGGCCTAACCTGGAGGCAAGTTTTCACGTTGAGATTCCCTATAGCGCTAGAGCTTGTCAGGCGGACCACAACCGCGGTCACGGAAGCACCTGATTCAGACAGAACGGACGCATACTTTTCCGCAAAGCATTCTTACAGGGTTGGCAGGCCTGTCAAGAGCAGGGAATGTCAGGTAGCTTCAAGGCAGCATGAATGCAGCCTTCCAAATGGGACAGCAAGGCTAGTTCCAGCAGGAACCCGTTTCCATGGGCACACTCAGCATACACCCCTGTGGTTTCTACCAAGTCTAAAGAGACACAGGTTACCCTGTGTTTCCTCCCCTGAATCAACTTCTCGAAGTAGGGTGTTCTGCATCAAGCAAACTGCCTCAACCAAGGAACGCCGCAGCTGCTCCTCTGGGCCTGTGGCTATCCAAAAGCCTGCAGTGTCACAGGAAGAGCAGGACTGTCTTAAATGGCAGTTAGAACGCACGCCCACTATCTCTGGGAGGCACGGTGACTTCAGGCAGGAGCTCCTAGATGGAATGCGAAGCCGAGGGTTACTCTGAGTTCAGGTCAGACTAGGGCAATGCGTCAGACTTCGACGCCATGAGGGACGTGCCACAACGGTGTTCGTGAACGTGTGCGAGTGCTGAGGAAATTAAGCTGCTCCCAAAGAGAGTGCAGTGCGTTTCCCTACGCTCGGCATACACAGAGGGGCTCTAAAGGGCTACGGGCCTGGATGTTGCTTAGCAGACCCAGGTGGGCCTGGGGGTACTCAGTGTTCCTGCCGGGAGCAGGGTGCCCACGCTAGCCTCCTAGGTGTCCAGAAAACTGTGCTGCCGTGGAAGTTACCCAGAGCAGAGGCCACCGCCTCATGGAAACTGCTGCACGCCTCCGCTTCTGCACGGCAAATCAGGGCCTTACTTCCAGGCATCTGTTCAGGCTGGGTGTGCCGTTAGCGACACCGCATGGTGAGATGCTGACTTTCTCCTCAGGCACAGTGACTTCGGGTACGAGGTCCTCGAAGTACTCAAAGCACACTGTTTTCTCACGGAAGCTCACACAAGGGCCATGACAAAGTCGGACTCGCCAGAAATGTTGTCCTGAGGCTGTTCGAAGACTGTGGAAATGTACCTCTCCTCAAGGAACGTACAGGGTGTTGCCCATCACTCGGCATGCACAGAGGGCCTCCGAGGGATCAACCAACGGGTCTCGAAGTGGCTCAGCAGGCCCACGGGGGTGTGGAGGTACTCAGTGAACTTGGAGGAAAGTGATGCCTACCCGAGAGGCCTACAAGTCCTCAAAAGTGTACTTCCTTTCACATAAAGCATGTAAGCGACTAAGAACTGATGGAAACAGCTGCCTGCCTCCCTTTCTGCACGGCTACTAGTGACCTAACCTGGAGGCAAGTTTTCACGTTGAGATTCCCTTTAGCTCTAGAGCTTGTCAGGCAGACCACAACCGCGGTCACGGAAGCACCTGGTTCAGACAGAACGGACGCATACTTTTCCGCGAAGCATTCTTACAGGGTTGACAGGCCTGTCAAGAGCAGGGAATGTCAGGTAGCTTCAAGGCAGCATGAATGCAGCCTTCCAAATGGGACAGCAAGGCTAGTTCCAGCAGGAACCCGTTTCCATGGGCACACTCAGCATACACCCCTGTGGTTTCTACCAAGTCTAAAGAGACACAGGTTACCCTGTGTTTCCTCCCCTGAATCAACTTCTCGAAGTAGGGTGTTCTGCATCAAGCGAACTGCCTCAACCAAGGAACGCCGCAGCTGCTCCTCTGGGCCTGTGGCTATCCAAAAGCCTGCAGTGTCACAGGAAGAGCAGGACTGTCTTAAATGGCAGTTAGAACGCACGCCCACTATCTCTGGGAGGCACGGTGACTTCAGGCAGGAGCTCCTAGATGGAATGCGAAGCCGAGGGTTACTCTGAGTTCAGGTCAGACTAGGGCAATGCGTCAGACTTCGACGCCATGAGGGACGTGCCACAACGGTGTTCGTGAACGTGTGCGAGTGCTGAGGAAATTAAGCTGCTCCCAAAGAGAGTGCAGTGCGTTTCCCTACGCTCGGCATACACAGAGGGGCTCTAAAGGGCTACGGGCCTGGATGTTGCTTAGCAGACCCAGGTGGGCCTGGGGGTACTCAGTGTTCCTGCCGGGAGCAGGGTGCCCACGCTAGCCTCCTAGGTGTCCAGAAAACTGTGCTGCCGTGGAAGTTACCCAGAGCAGAGGCCACCGCCTCATGGAAACTGTTGCACGCCTCCGCTTCTGCACGGCAAATCAGGGCCTTACTTCCAGGCATCTGTTCAGGCTGGGTGTGCCGTTAGCGACACCGCATGGTGAGATGCTGACTTTCTCCTCAGGCAGAGTGACTTCGGGTACGAGGTCCTCGAAGTACTCAAAGCACACTGTTTTCTCACGGAAGCTCACACAAGGGCCATGACAAAGTCGGACTCGCCAGAAATGTTGTCCTGAGGCTGTTCGAAGACTGTGGAAATGTACCTCTCCTCAAGGAACGTACAGGGTGTTGCCCATCACTCGGCATGCACAGAGGGCCTCCGAGGGATCAACCAACGGGTCTCGAAGTGGCTCAGCAGGCCCACGGGGGTGTGGAGGTACTCAGTGAACTTGGAGGAAAGTGATGCCTACCCGAGAGGCCTACAAGTCCTCAAAAGTGTACTTCCTTTCACATAAAGCATGTAAGCGACTAAGAACTGATGGAAACAGCTGCCTGCCTCCCTTTCTGCACGGCTACTAGTGACCTAACCTGGAGGCAAGTTTTCACGTTGAGATTCCCTTTAGCTCTAGAGCTTGTCAGGCAGACCACAACCGCGGCCACGGAAGCACCTGGTTCAGACAGAACAGACTCATACTTTTCCGCGAAGCATTCTTACAGGGTTGACAGGCCTGTCAAGAGCAGGGAATGTCAGGTAGCTTCAAGGCAGCATGAATGCAGCCTTCCAAATGGGACAGCAAGGCTAGTTCCAGCAGGCCCCCGTTTCCATGGGCACATGCAGCAAACACCCCTGTGGTTTCTACCAAGTCTAAAGAGACACAGGTTACCCTGTGTTTCCTCCCCTGAATCAACTTCTCGAAGTAGGGTGTTCTGCATCAAGCGAACTGCCTCAACCAAGGAACGCCGCAGCTGCTCCTCTGGGCCAGTGGCTATCCAAAACCCTGCAGTGTCACAGGAAGAGCAGGACTGTCGTAAATGGCAGTTAGAACGCACGCCCACTATCTCTGGGAGGCACGGTGACTTCAGGCAGGAGCTTCAAGATGGAATGCGAAGCCGAGGGTTACTCTGAGTTCAGCTCAGTCAGACTCGGGCAATGCGTCAGACTTCGTCTCCATGAGGGACGTGCCACACTGGTGTTCGTGAACGTGTGCGAGTGCTGAGGAAATTAAGCTGCTCCCAAAGAGAGTGCAGTGCGTTTCCCTACGCTCGGCATACACAGAGGGGCTCTAAAGGGCTACGGGCCTGGATGTTGCTTAGCAGACCCAGGTGGGCCTGGGGGTACTCAGTGTTCCTGCCGGGAGCAGGGTGCCCACGCTAGCCTCCTAGGTGTCCAGAAAACTGTGCTGCCGTGGAAGTTACCCAGAGCAGAGGCCACCGCCTCATGGAAACTTCTGCACGCCTCCGCTTCTGCACGGCAGGTCAGGGCCTTACTTCCAGACATCTGTTCAGGCTGGGTGTGCCGTCAGCGACACCGCATGGTGAGATGCTGACTTTCTCCTCAGGCACAGTGACTTCGTGTACGAGGTCCTCGAAGTACTCAAAGCACACTGTTTTCTCACGGAAGCTCACACAAGGGCCATGACAAAGTCGGACTCGCCAGAAATGTTGTCCTGAGGCTGTTCGAGGACTCTGGAAATGTAGCTCTCTTCAAGGAACGTACAGGGTGTTGCCCATCACTCGGCATGCACAGAGGGCCTCCGAGGGATCAAGCAACGGGTCTCGAAGTGGCTCAGCAGGCCCACGGGGGTGTGGAGGTACTCAGTGAACTTGGAGCGAAAGTGATGCATACCGGAGAGGCCTAAGAGTCCTCAAAAGTGTACTTCCTTTCACATCAAGCATATAAGCGACTAAGAACTCATGGAAACAGCTGCCCGCTTCCCTTTCTGCACGGCTACTAGGGGCCTAACCTGGAGGCAAGTTTTCACGTTGAGATTCCCTATAGCGCTAGAGCTTGTCAGGCGGACCACAACCGCGGTCACGGAAGCACCTGATTCAGACAGAACGGACGCATACTTTTCCGCAAAGCATTCTTACAGGGTTGACTGGCCTGTCAAGAGCAGGGAATGTCAGGTAGCTTCAAGGCAGCATGAATGCAGCCTTCCAAATGGGACAGCAAGGCTAGTTCCAGCAGGAACCCGTTTCCATGGGCACACTCAGCATACACCCCTGTGGTTTCTACCAAGTCTAAAGAGACACAGGTTACCCTGTGTTTCCTCCCCTGAATCAACTTCTCGAAGTAGGGTGTTCTGCATCAAGCGAACTGCCTCAACCAAGGAATGCCGCAGCTGCTCCTCTGGGCCTGTGGCTATCCAAAAGCCTGCAGTGTCACAGGAAGAGCAGGACTGTCTTAAATGGCAGTTAGAACGCACGCCCACTATCTCTGGGAGGCACGGTGACTTCAGGCAGGAGCTCCTAGATGGAATGCGAAGCCGAGGGTTACTCTGAGTTCAGGTCAGACTAGGGCAATGCGTCAGACTTCGACGCCATGAGGGACGTGCCACAACGGTGTTCGTGAACGTGTGCGAGTGCTGAGGAAATTAAGCTGCTCCCAAAGAGAGTGCAGTGCGTTTCCCTACGCTCGGCATACACAGAGGGCTCTAAAGGGCTACGGGCCTGGATGTTGCTTAGCAGACCCAGGTGGGCCTGGGGGTACTCAGTGTTCCTGCCGGGAGCAGGGTGCCCACGCTAGCCTCCTAGGTGTCCAGAAAACTGTGCTGCCGTGGAAGTTACCCAGAGCAGAGGCCACCGCCTCATGGAAACTGCTGCACGCCTCCGCTTCTGCACGGCAAATCAGGGCCTTACTTCCAGGCATCTGTTCAGGCTGGGTGTGCCGTTAGCGACACCGCATGGTGAGATGCTGACTTTCTCCTCAGGCAGAGTGACTTCGGGTACGAGGTCCTCGAAGTACTCAAAGCACACTGTTTTCTCACGGAAGCTCACACAAGGGCCATGACAAAGTCGGACTCGCCAGAAATGTTGTCCTGAGGCTGTTCGAAGACTGTGGAAATGTACCTCTCCTCAAGGAACGTACAGGGTGTTGCCCATCACTCGGCATGCACAGAGGGCCTCCGAGGGATCAACCAACGGGTCTCGAAGTGGCTCAGCAGGCCCACGGGGGTGTGGAGGTACTCAGTGAACTTGGAGGAAAGTGATGCCTACCCGAGAGGCCTACAAGTCCTCAAAAGTGTACTTCCTTTCACATAAAGCATGTAAGCGACTAAGAACTGATGGAAACAGCTGCCTGCCTCCCTTTCTGCACGGCTACTAGTGACCTAACCTGGAGGCAAGTTTTCACGTTGAGATTCCCTTTAGCTCTAGAGCTCGTCAGGCAGACCACAACCGCGGCCACGGAAGCACCTGGTTCAGACAGAACAGACTCATACTTTTCCGCGAAGCATTCTTACAGGGTTGACAGGCCTGTCAAGAGCAGGGAATGTCAGGTAGCTTCAAGGCAGCATGAATGCAGCCTTCCAAATGGGACAGCAAGGCTAGTTCCAGCAGGAACCCGTTTCCATGGGCACACTCAGCATACACCCCTGTGGTTTCTACCAAGTCTAAAGAGACACAGGTTACCCTGTGTTTCCTCCCCTGAATCAACTTCTCGAAGTAGGGTGTTCTGCATCAAGCGAACTGCCTCAACCAAGGAACGCCGCAGCTGCTCCTCTGGGCCAGTGGCTATCCAAAAGCCTGCAGTGTCACAGGAAGAGCAGGACTGTCGTAAATGGCAGTTAGAACGCACGCCCGCTACCTCTGGGAGGCACGGTGACTTCAGGCAGGAGCTTCAAGATGGAATGCGAAGCCGAGGGTTACTCTGAGTTCAGCTCAGTCAGACTCGGGCAATGCGTCAGACGTCGTCTCCATGAGGGACGTGCCACACTGGTGTTCGTGAACGTGTGCGAGTGCTGAGGAAATTAAGCTGCTCCCAAAGAGAGTGCAGTGCGTTTCCCTACGCTCGGCATACACAGAGGGGCTCTAAAGGGCTACGGGCCTGGATGTTGCTTAGCAGACCCAGGTGGGCCTGGGGGTACTCAGTGTTCCTGCCGGGAGCAGGGTGCCCACGCTAGCCTCCTAGGTGTCCAGAAAACTGTGCTGCCGTGGAAGTTACCCAGAGCAGAGGCCACCGCCTCATGGAAACTGCTGCACGCCTCCGCTTCTGCACGGCAGGTCAGGGCCTTACTTCCAGACATCTGTTCATGCTGGGTGTGCCGTCAGCGACACCGCATGGTGAGATGCTGACTTTCTCCTCAGGCACAGTGACTTCGGGTACGAGGTCCTCGAAGTACTCAAAGCACACTGTTTTCTCACGGAAGCTCACACAAGGGCCATGACAAAGTCGGACTCGCCAGAAATGTTGTCCTGAGGCTGTTCGAGGACTCTGGAAATGTAGCTCTCTTCAAGGAACATACAGGGTGTTGCCCATCACTCGGCATGCACAGAGGGCCTCCGAGGGATCAAGCAACGGGTCTCGAAGTGGCTCAGCAGGCCCACGGGGGTGTGGAGGTACTCAGTGAACTTGGAGCGAAAGTGATGCATACCGGAGAGGCCTAAGAGTCCTCAAAAGTGTACTTCCTTTCACATCAAGCATATAAGCGACTAAGAACTCATGGAAACAGCTGCCCGCTTCCCTTTCTGCACGGCTACTAGGGGCCTAACCAGGAGGCAAGTTTTCACGTTGAGATTCCCTATAGCGCTAGAGCTTGTCAGGCGGACCACAACCGCGGTCACGGAAGCACCTGATTCAGACAGAACGGATGCATACTTTTCCGCAAAGCATTCTTACAGGGTTGGCAGGCCTGTCAAGAGCAGGGAATGTCAGGTAGCTTCAAGGCAGCATGAATGCAGCCTTCCAAATGGGACAGCAAGGCTAGTTCCAGCAGGAACCCGTTTCCATGGGCACACTCAGCATACACCCCTGTGGTTTCTACCAAGTCTAAAGAGACACAGGTTACCCTGTGTTTCCTCCCCTGAATCAACTTCTCGAAGTAGGGTGTTCTGCATCAAGCGAACTGCCTCAACCAAGGAACGCCGCAGCTGCTCCTCTGGGCCTGTGGCTATCCAAAAGCCTGCAGTGTCACAGGAAGAGCAGGACTGTCTTAAATGGCAGTTAGAACGCACGCCCACTATCTCTGGGAGGCACGGTGACTTCAGGCAGGAGCTCCTAGATGGAATGCGAAGCCGAGGGTTACTCTGAGTTCAGGTCAGACTAGGGCAATGCGTCAGACTTCGACGCCATGAGGGACGTGCCACAACGGTGTTCGTGAACGTGTGCGAGTGCTGAGGAAATTAAGCTGCTCCCAAAGAGAGTGCAGTGCGTTTCCCTACGCTCGGCATACACAGAGGGGCTCTAAAGGGCTACGGGCCTGGATGTTGCTTAGCAGACCCAGGTGGGCCTGGGGGTACTCAGTGTTCCTGCCGGGAGCAGGGTGCCCACGCTAGCCTCCTAGGTGTCCAGAAAACTGTGCTGCCGTGGAAGTTACCCAGAGCAGAGGCCACCGCCTCATGGAAACTGCTGCACGCCTCCGCTTCTGCACGGCAAATCAGGGCCTTACTTCCAGGCATCTGTTCAGGCTGGGTGTGCCGTTAGCGACACCGCATGGTGAGATGCTGACTTTCTCCTCAGGCAGAGTGACTTCGGGTACGAGGTCCTCGAAGTACTCAAAGCACACTGTTTTCTCACGGAAGCTCACACAAGGGCCATGACAAAGTCGGACTCGCCAGAAATGTTGTCCTGAGGCTGTTCGAAGACTGTGGAAATGTACCTCTCCTCAAGGAACGTACAGGGTGTTGCCCATCACTCGGCATGCACAGAGGGCCTCCGAGGGATCAAGCAACGGGTCTCGAAGTGGCTCAGCAGGCCCACGGGGGTGTGGAGGTACTCAGTGAACTTGGAGGAAAGTGATGCCTACCCGAGAGGCCTACAAGTCCTCAAAAGTGTACTTCCTTTCACATAAAGCATGTAAGCGACTAAGAACTGATGGAAACAGCTGCCTGCCTCCCTTTCTGCACGGCTACTAGTGACCTAACCTGGAGGCAAGTTTTCACGTTGAGATTCCCTTTAGCTCTAGAGCTTGTCAGGCAGACCACAACCGCGGCCACGGAAGCACCTGGTTCAGACAGAACAGACTCATACTTTTCCGCGAAGCATTCTTACAGGGTTGACAGGCCTGTCAAGAGCAGGGAATGTCAGGTAGCTTCAAGGCAGCATGAATGCAGCCTTCCAAATGGGAAAGCAAGGCTAGTTCCAGCAGGCCCCCGTTTCCATGGGCACATGTAGAAAACACCCCTGTGGTTTCTACCAAGTCTAAAGAGACACAGGTTACCCTGTGTTTCCTCCCCTGAATCAACTTCTCGAAGTAGGGTGTTCTGCATCAAGCGAACTGCCTCAACCAAGGAACGCCGCAGCTGCTCCTCTGGGCCAGTGGCTATCCAAAAGCCTGCAGTGTCACAGGAAGAGCAGGACTGTCGTAAATGGCAGTTAGAACGCACGCCCACTATCTCTGGGAGGCACGGTGACTTCAGGCAGGAGCTTCTAGATGGAATGCGAAGCCGAGGGTTACTCTGAGTTCAGCTCAGTCAGACTCGGGCAATGCGTCAGACTTCGTCTCCATGAGGGACGTGCCACAATGGTGTTCGTGAACGTGTGTGAGTGCTGAGGAAATTAAGCTGCTCCCAAAGAGAGTGCAGTGCGTTTCCCTACGCTCGGCATACACAGAGGGGCTCTAAAGGGCTACGGGCCTGGATGTTGCTTAACAGACCCAGGTGGGCCTGGGGGTACTCAGTGTTCCTGCCGGGAGCAGGGTGCCCACGCTAGCCTCCTAGGTGTCCAGAAAACTGTGCTGCCGTGGAAGTTACCCAGAGCAGAGGCCACCGCCTCATGGAAACTGCTGCACGCCTCCGCTTCTGCACGGCAGGTCAGGGCCTTACTTCCAGACATCTGTTCATGCTGGGTGTGCCGTCAGCGACACCGCATGGTGAGATGCTGACTTTCTCCTCAGGCACAGTGACTTCGGGTACGAGGTCCTCGAAGTACTCAAAGCACACTGTTTTCTCACGGAAGCTCACACAAGGGCCATGACAAAGTCGGACTCGCCAGAAATGTTGTCCTGAGGCTGTTCGAGGACTCTGGAAATGTAGCTCTCCTCAAGGAACGTACAGGGTGTTGCCCATCACTCGGCATGCACAGAGGGCCTCCGAGGGATCAAGCAACGGGTCTCGAAGTGGCTCAGCAGGCCCACGGGGGTGTGGAGGTACTCAGTGAACTTGGAGCGAAAGTGATGCATACCGGAGAGGCCTAAGAGTCCTCAAAAGTGTACTTCCTTTCACATCAAGCATATAAGCGACTAAGAACTCATGGAAACAGCTGCCCGCTTCCCTTTCTGCACGGCTACTAGGGGCCTAACCTAGAGGCAAGTTTTCACGTTGAGATTCCCTATAGCGCTAGAGCTTGTCAGGCGGACCACAACCGCGGCCACGGAAGCACCTGGTTCAGACAGAACAGACTCATACTTTTCAGCGAAGCATTCTTACAGGGTTGACAGGCCTGTCAAGAGCAGGGAATGTCAGGTAGCTTCAAGGCAGCATGAATGCAGCCTTCCAAATGGGAAAGCAAGGCTAGTTCCAGCAGGCCCCCGTTTCCATGGGCACATGCAGCAAACACCCCTGTGGTTTCTACCAAGTCTAAAGAGACACAGGTTACCCTGTGTTTCCTCCCCTGAATCAACTTCTCGAAGTAGGGTGTTCTGCATCAAGCGAACTGCCTCAACCAAGGAACGCCGCAGCTGCTCCTCTGGGCCAGTGGCTATCCAAAAGCCTGCAGTGTCACAGGAAGAGCAGGACTGTCGTAAATGGCAGTTAGAACGCACGCCCACTATCTCTGGGAGGCACGGTGACTTCAGGCAGGAGCTTCTAGATGGAATGCGAAGCCGAGGGTTACTCTGAGTTCAGCTCAGTCAGACTCGGGCAATGCGTCAGACTTCGTCTCCATGAGGGACGTGCCACAATGGTGTTCGTGAACGTGTGTGAGTGCTGAGGAAATTAAGCTGCTCCCAAAGAGAGTGCAGTGCGTTTCCCTACGCTCGGCATACACAGAGGGGCTCTAAAGGGCTACGGGCCTGGATGTTGCTTAGCAGACCCAGGTGGGCCTGGGGGTACTCAGTGTTCCTGCCGGGAGCAGGGTGCCCACGCTAGCCTCCTAGGTGTCCAGAAAACTGTGCTGCCGTGGAAGTTACCCAGAGCAGAGGCCACCGCCTCATGGAAACTGCTGCACGCCTCCGCTTCTGCACGGCAGGTCAGGGCCTTACTTCCAGACATCTGTTCATGCTGGGTGTGCCGTCAGCGACACCGCATGGTGAGATGCTGACTTTCTCCTCAGGCACAGTGACTTCGGGTACGAGGTCCTCGAAGTACTCAAAGCACACTGTTTTCTCACGGAAGCTCACACAAGGGCCATGACAAAGTCGGACTCGCCAGAAATGTTGTCCTGAGGCTGTTCGAAGACTGTGGAAATGTACCTCTCCTCAAGGAACGTACAGGGTGTTGCCCATCATTCGGCATGCACAGAGGGCCTCTGAGGGATCAACCAACGGGTCTCGAAGTGGCTCAGCAGGCCCACGGGGGTGTGGAGGTACTCAGTGAACTTGGAGCGAAAGTGATGCATACCGGAGAGGCCTAAGAGTCCTCAAAAGTGTACTTCCTTTCACATCAAGCATATAAGCGACTAAGAACTCATGGAAACAGCTGCCCGCTTCCCTTTCTGCACGGCTACTAGGGGCCTAACGTGGAGGCAAGTTTTCACGTTGAGATTCCCTATAGCGCTAGAGCTTGTCAGGCGGACCACAACCGCGGCCACGGAAGCACCTGATTCAGACTGAACGGACGCATACTTTGCGCAAAGCATTGTTATAGGGTTGACAGGCCTGTCAAGAGCAGGGAATGTCAGGTAGCTTCAAGGCAGCATGAATGCAGCCTTCCAAATGGGACAGCAAGGCTAGTTCCACCAGGCCCCCTTTTCCATGGGCACACTCAGCATACACCCCTGTGGTTTCTACCAAGTCTAAAGACACACAGGTTACCCTGTGTTTCCTCCCCCGAATCAACTTCTCGAAGTAGGGTGTTCTGCATCAAGCGAACTGCCTCAACCAAGGAACGCCGCAGCTGCTCCTCTGGGCCTGTGGCTATTCCAAAGCCTGCAGTGTCACAGGAAGAGCAGGACTGTCTTAAATGGCAGTTAGAACGCACGCCCACTATCTCTGGGAGGCACGGTGACTTCAGGCAGGAGCTCCTAGATGGAATGCGAAGCCGAGGGTTACTCTGAGTTCAGGTCAGACTAGGGCAATGCGTCAGACTTCGACGCCATGAGGGACGTGCCACAACGGTGTTCGTGAACGTGTGCGAGTGCTGAGGAAATTAAGCTGCTCCCAAAGAGAGTGCAGTGCGTTTCCCTACTCTCGGCATACACAGAGGGGCTCTAAAGGGCTACGGGCCTGGATGTTGCTTAGCAGACCCAGGTGGGCCTGGGGGTACTCAGTGTTCCTGCCGGGAGCAGGGTGCCCACGCTAGCCTCCTAGGTGTCCAGAAAACTGTGCTGCCGTGGAAGTTACCCAGAGCAGAGGCCACCGCCTCATGGAAACTGCTGCACGCCTCCGCTTCTGCACGGCAAATCAGGGCCTTACTTCCAGGCATCTGTTCAGGCTGGGTGTGCCGTTAGCGACACCGCATGGTGAGATGCTGACTTTCTCCTCAGGCAGAGTGACTTCGGGTACGAGGTCCTCGAAGTACTCAAAGCACACTGTTTTCTCACGGAAGCTCACACAAGGGCCATGACAAAGTCGGACTCGCCAGAAATGTTGTCCTGAGGCTGTTCGAAGACTGTGGAAATGTACCTCTCCTCAAGGAACGTACAGGGTGTTGCCCATCACTCGGCATGCACAGAGGGCCTCCGAGGGATCAACCAACGGGTCTCGAAGTGGCTCAGCAGGCCCACGGGGGTGTGGAGGTACTCAGTGAACTTGGAGGAAAGTGATGCCTACCCGAGAGGCCTACAAGTCCTCAAAAGTGTACTTCCTTTCACATAAAGCATGTAAGCGACTAAGAACTGATGGAAACAGCTGCCTGCCTCCCTTTCTGCACGGCTACTAGTGACCTAACCTGGAGGCAAGTTTTCACGTTGAGATTCCCTTTAGCTCTAGAGCTTGTCAGGCAGACCACAACCGCGGCCACGGAAGCACCTGGTTCAGACAGAACAGACTCATACTTTTCAGCGAAGCATTCTTACAGGGTTGACAGGCCTGTCAAGAGCAGGGAATGTCAGGTAGCTTCAAGGCAGCATGAATGCAGCCTTCCAAATGGGAAAGCAAGGCTAGTTCCAGCAGGCCCCCGTTTCCATGGGCACATGTAGAAAACACCCCTGTGGTTTCTACCAAGTCTAAAGAGACACAGGTTACCCTGTGTTTCCTCCCCTGAATCAACTTCTCGAAGTAGGGTGTTCTGCATCAAGCGAACTGCCTCAACCAAGGAACGCCGCAGCTGCTCCTCTGGGCCAGTGGCTATCCAAAAGCCTGCAGTGTCACAGGAAGAGCAGGACTGTCGTAAATGGCAGTTAGAACGCACGCCCACTATCTCTGGGAGGCACGGTGACTTCAGGCAGGAGCTTCTAGATGGAATGCGAAGCCGAGGGTTACTCTGAGTTCAGCTCAGTCAGACTCGGGCAATGCGTCAGACTTCGTCTCCATGAGGGACGTGCCACAATGGTGTTCGTGAACGTGTGTGAGTGCTGAGGAAATTAAGCTGCTCCCAAAGAGAGTGCAGTGCGTTTCCCTACGCTCGGCATACACAGAGGGGCTCTAAAGGGCTACGGGCCTGGATGTTGCTTAGCAGACCCAGGTGGGCCTGGGGGTACTCAGTGTTCCTGCCGGGAGCAGGGTGCCCACGCTAGCCTCCTAGGTGTCCAGAAAACTGTGCTGCCGTGGAAGTTACCCAGAGCAGAGGCCACCGCCTCATGGAAACTGCTGCACGCCTCCGCTTCTGCACGGCAGGTCAGGGCCTTACTTCCAGACATCTGTTCATGCTGCGTGTGCCGTCAGCGACACCGCATGGTGAGATGCTGACTTTCTCCTCAGGCACAGTGACTTCGGGTACGAGGTCCTCGAAGTACTCAAAGCACACTGTTTTCTCACGGAAGCTCACACAAGGGCCATGACAAAGTCGGACTCGCCAGAAATGTTGTCCTGAGGCTGTTCGAGGACTCTGGAAATGTACCTCTCCTCAAGGAACGTACAGGGTGTTGCCCATCACTCGGCATGCACAGAGGGCCTCCGAGGGATCAAGCAACGGGTCTCGAAGTGGCTCAGCAGGCCCACGGGGGTGTGGAGGTACTCAGTGAACTTGGAGCGAAAGTGATGCATACCGGAGAGGCCTAAGAGTCCTCAAAAGTGTACTTCCTTTCACATCAAGCATATAAGCGACTAAGAACTCATGGAAACAGCTGCCCGCTTCCCTTTCTGCACGGCTACTAGGGGCCTAACCTAGAGGCAAGTTTTCACGTTGAGATTCCCTATAGCGCTAGAGCTTGTCAGGCGGACCACAACCGCGGCCACGGAAGCACCTGGTTCAGACAGAACAGACTCATACTTTTCAGCGAAGCATTCTTACAGGGTTGACAGGCCTGTCAAGAGCAGGGAATGTCAGGTAGCTTCAAGGCAGCATGAATGCAGCCTTCCAAATGGGAAAGCAAGGCTAGTTCCAGCAGGCCCCCGTTTCCATGGGCACATGCAGCAAACACCCCTGTGGTTTCTACCAAGTCTAAAGAGACACAGGTTACCCTGTGTTTCCTCCCCTGAATCAACTTCTCGAAGTAGGGTGTTCTGCATCAAGCGAACTGCCTCAACCAAGGAACGCCGCAGCTGCTCCTCTGGGCCAGTGGCTATCCAAAAGCCTGCAGTGTCACAGGAAGAGCAGGACTGTCGTAAATGGCAGTTAGAACGCACGCCCACTATCTCTGGGAGGCACGGTGACTTCAGGCAGGAGCTTCTAGATGGAATGCGAAGCCGAGGGTTACTCTGAGTTCAGCTCAGTCAGACTCGGGCAATGCGTCAGACTTCGTCTCCATGAGGGACGTGCCACAATGGTGTTCGTGAACGTGTGTGAGTGCTGAGGAAATTAAGCTGCTCCCAAAGAGAGTGCAGTGCGTTTCCCTACCCTCGGCATACACAGAGGGGCTCTAAAGGGCTACGGGCCTGGATGTTGCTTAGCAGACCCAGGTGGGCCTGGGGGTACTCAGTGTTCCTGCCGGGAGCAGGGTGCCCACGCTAGCCTCCTAGGTGTCCAGAAAACTGTGCTGCCGTGGAAGTTACCCAGAGCAGAGGCCACCGCCTCATGGAAACTGCTGCACGCCTCCGCTTCTGCACGGCAGGTCAGGGCCTTACTTCCAGACATCTGTTCATGCTGGGTGTGCCGTCAGCGACACCGCATGGTGAGATGCTGACTTTCTCCTCAGGCACAGTGACTTCGGGTAGGAGGTCCTCGAAGTACTCAAAGCACACTGTTTTCTCACGGAAGCTCACACAAGGGCCATGACAAAGTCGGACTCGCCAGAAATGTTGTCCTGAGGCTGTTCGAAGACTGTGGAAATGTACCTCTCTTCAAGGAACGTACAGGGTGTTGCCCATCATTCGGCATGCACAGAGGGCCTCTGAGGGATCAACCAACGGGACTCGAAGTGGCTCAGCAGGCCCACGGGGGTGTGGAGGTACTCAGTGAACTTGGAGCGAAAGTGATGCATACCGGAGAGGCCTAAGAGTCCTCAAAAGTGTACTTCCTTTCACATCAAGCATATAAGCGACTAAGAACTCATGGAAACAGCTGCCCGCTTCCCTTTCTGCACGGCTACTAGGGGCCTAACCTGGAGGCAAGTTTTCACGTTGAGATTCCCTATAGCGCTAGAGCTTGTCAGGCGGACCACAACCGCGGTCACGGAAGCACCTGATTCAGACAGAACGGACGCATACTTTTCCGCAAAGCATTCTTATAGGGTTGACAGGCCTGTCAAGAGCAGGGAATGTCAGGTAGCTTCAAGGCAGCATGAATGCAGCCTTCCAAATGGGACAGCAAGGCTAGTTCCACCAGGCCCCCTTTTCCATGGGCACACTCAGCATACACCCCTGTGGTTTCTACCAAGTCTAAAGACACACAGGTTACCCTGTGTTTCCTCCCCCGAATCAACTTCTCGAAGTAGGGTGTTCTGCATCAAGCGAACTGCCTCAACCAAGGAACGCCGCAGCTGCTCCTCTGGGCCTGTGGCTATTCCAAAGCCTGCAGTGTCACAGGAAGAGCAGGACTGTCGTAAATGGCAGTAAGAACGCACGCCCACTATCTCTGGGAGGCACGGTGACTTCAGGCAGGAGCTCCTAGATGGAATGCGAAGCCGAGGGTTACTCTGAGTTCAGGTCAGACTAGGGCAATGCGTCAGACTTCGACGCCATGAGGGACGTGCCACAACGGTGTTCGTGAACGTGTGCGAGTGCTGAGGAAATTAAGCTGCTCCCAAAGAGAGTGCAGTGCGTTTCCCTACGCTCGGCATACACAGAGGGGCTCTAAAGGGCTACGGGCCTGGATGTTGCTTAGCAGACCCAGGTGGGCCTGGGGGTACTCAGTGTTCCTGCCGGGAGCAGGGTGCCCACGCTAGCCTCCTAGGTGTCCAGAAAACTGTGCTGCCGTGGAAGTTACCCAGAGCAGAGGCCACCGCCTCATGGAAACTGCTGCACGCCTCCGCTTCTGCACGGCAAATCAGGGCCTTACTTCCAGGCATCTGTTCAGGCTGGGTGTGCCGTTAGCGACACCGCATGGTGAGATGCTGACTTTCTCCTCAGCCAGAGTGACTTCGGGTACGAGGTCCTCGAAGTACTCAAAGCACACTGTTTTCTCACGGAAGCTCACACAAGGGCCATGACAAAGTCGGACTCGCCAGAAATGTTGTCCTGAGGCTGTTCGAAGACTGTGGAAATGTACCTCTCCTCAAGGAACGTACAGGGTGTTGCCCATCACTCGGCATGCACAGAGGGCCTCCGAGGGATCAACCAACGGGTCTCGAAGTGGCTCAGCAGGCCCACGGGGGTGTGGAGGTACTCAGTGAACTTGGAGGAAAGTGATGCGTACCCGAGAGGCCTACAAGTCCTCAAAAGTGTACTTCCTTTCACATAAAGCATGTAAGCGACTAAGAACTGATGGAAACAGCTGCCTGCCTCCCTTTCTGCACGGCTACTAGTGACCTAACTTGGAGGCAAGTTTTCACGTTGAGATTCCCTTTAGCTCTAGAGCTTGTCAGGCAGACCACAACCGCGGCCACGGAAGCACCTGGTTCAGACAGAACAGACTCATACTTTTCCGCGAAGCATTCTTACAGGGTTGACAGGCCTGTCAAGAGCAGGGAATGTCAGGTAGCTTCAAGGCAGCATGAATGCAGCCTTCCAAATGGGACAGCAAGGCTAGTTCCAGCAGGAACCCGTTTCCATGGGCACACTCAGCATACACCCCTGTGGTTTCTACCAAGTCTAAAGAGACACAGGTTACCCTGTGTTTCCTCCCCTGAATCAACTTCTCGAAGTAGGGTGTTCTGCATCAAGCGAACTGCCTCAACCAAGGAACGCCGCAGCTGCTCCTCTGGGCCAGTGGCTATCCAAAAGCCTGCAGTGTCACAGGAAGAGCAGGACTGTCGTAAATGGCAGTTAGAACGCACGCCCACTATCTCTGGGAGGCACGGTGACTTCAGGCAGGAGCTCCTAGATGGAATGCGAAGCCGAGGGTTACTCTGAGTTCAGGTCAGACTAGGGCAATGCGTCAGACTTCGACGCCATGAGGGACGTGCCACAACGGTGTTCGTGAACGTGTGCGAGTGCTGAGGAAATTAAGCTGCTCCCAAAGAGAGTGCAGTGCGTTTCCCTACGCTCGGCATACACAGAGGGGCTCTAAAGGGCTACGGGCCTGGATGTTGCTTAGCCGACCCAGGTGGGCCTGGGGGTACTCAGTGTTCCTGCCGGGAGCAGGGTGCCCACGCTAGCCTCCTAGGTGTCCAGAAAACTGTGCTGCCGTGGAAGTTACCCAGAGCAGAGGCCACCGCCTCATGGAAACTGCTGCACGCCTCCGCTTCTGCACGGCAAATCAGGGCCTTACTTCCAGGCATCTGTTCAGGCTGGGTGTGCCGTTAGCGACACCGCATGGTGAGATGCTGACTTTCTCCTCAGCCAGAGTGACTTCGGGTACGAGGTCCTCGAAGTACTCAAAGCACACTGTTTTCTCACGGAAGCTCACACAAGGGCCATGACAAAGTCGGACTCGCCAGAAATGTTGTCCTGAGGCTGTTCGAATAATGTGGAAATGTACCTCTCCTCAAGGAACGTACAGGGTGTTGCCCATCACTCGGCATGCACAGAGGGCCTCCGAGGGATCAACCAACGGGTCTCGAAGTGGCTCAGCAGGCCCACGGGGGTGTGGAGGTACTCAGTGAACTTGGAGGAAAGTGATGCGTACCCGAGAGGCCTACAAGTCCTCAAAAGTGTACTTCCTTTCACATAAAGCATGTAAGCGACTAAGAACTGATGGAAACAGCTGCCTGCCTCCCTTTCTGCACGGCTACTAGTGACCTAACCTGGAGGCAAGTTTTCACGTTGAGATTCCCTTTAGCTCTAGAGCTTGTCAGGCAGACCACAACCGCGGCCACGGAAGCACCTGGTTCAGACAGAACAGACTCATACTTTTCCGCGAAGCATTCTTACAGGGTTGACAGGCCTGTCAAGAGCAGGGAATGTCAGGTAGCTTCAAGGCAGCATGAATGCAGCCTTCCAAATGGGACAGCAAGGCTAGTTCCAGCAGGAACCCGTTTCCATGGGCACATGCAGCAAACACCCCTGTGGTTTCTACCAAGTCTAAAGAGACACAGGTTACCCTGTGTTTCCTCCCCTGAATCAACTTCTCGAAGTAGGGTGTTCTGCATCAAGCGAACTGCCTCAACCAAGGAACGCCGCAGCTGCTCCTCTGGGCCAGTGGCTATCCAAAAGCCTGCAGTGTCACAGGAAGAGCAGGACTGTCGTAAATGGCAGTTAGAACGCACGCCCACTATCTCTGGGAGGCACGGTGACTTCAGGCAGGAGCTTCAAGATGGAATGCGAAGCCGAGGGTTACTCTGAGTTCAGCTCAGTCAGACTCGGGCAATGCGTCAGACTTCGTCTCCATGAGGGACGTGCCACACTGGTGTTCGTGAACGTGTGCGAGTGCTGAGGAAATTAAGCTGCTCCCAAAGAGAGTGCAGTGCGTTTCCCTACGCTCGGCATACACAGAGGGGCTCTAAAGGGCTACGGGCCTGGATGTTGCTTAGCAGACCCAGGTGGGCCTGGGGGTACTCAGTGTTCCTGCCGGGAGCAGGGTGCCCACGCTAGCCTCCTAGGTGTCCAGAAAACTGTGCTGCCGTGGAAGTTACCCAGAGCAGAGGCCACCGCCTCATGGAAACTGCTGCACGCCTCCGCTTCTGCACGGCAAATCAGGGCCTTACTTCCAGACATCTGTTCATGCTGGGTGTGCCGTCAGCGACACCGCATGGTGAGATGCTGACTTTCTCCTCAGGCACAGTGACTTCGGGTAGGAGGTCCTCGAAGTACTCAAAGCACACTGTTTTCTCACGGAAGCTCACACAAGGGCCATGACAAAGTCGGACTCGCCAGAAATGTTGTCCTGAGGCTGTTCGAGGACTCTGGAAATGTAGCTCTCTTCAAGGAACGTACAGGGTGTTGCCCATCACTCGGCATGCACAGAGGGCCTCCGAGGGATCAAGCAACGGGTCTCGAAGTGGCTCAGCAGGCCCACGGGGGTGTGGAGGTACTCAGTGAACTTGGAGCGAAAGTGATGCATACCGGAGAGGCCTAAGAGTCCTCAAAAGTGTACTTCCTTTCACATCAAGCATATAAGCGACTAAGAACTCATGGAAACAGCTGCCCGCTTCCCTTTCTGCACGACTACTAGGGGCCTAACCTGGAGGCAAGTTTTCACGTTGAGATTCCCTATAGCGCTAGAGCTTGTCAGGCGGACCACAACCGCGGTCACGGAAGCACCTGATTCAGACAGAACGGACGCATACTTTTCCGCAAAGCATTCTTACAGGGTTGACAGGCCTGTCAAGAGCAGGGAATGTCAGGTAGCTTCAAGGCAGCATGAATGCAGCCTTCCAAATGGGACAGCAAGGCTAGTTCCAGCAGGAACCCGTTTCCATGGGCACACTCAGCATACACCCCTGTGGTTTCTACCAAGTCTAAAGAGACACAGGTTACCCTGTGTTTCCTCCCCTGAATCAACTTCTCGAAGTAGGGCGTTCTGCATCAAGCGAACTGCCTCAACCAAGGAACGCCGCAGCTGCTCCCCTGGGCCTGTGGCTATCCAAAAGCCTGCAGTGTCACAGGAAGAGCAGGACTGTCTTAAATGGCAGTTAGAACGCACGCCCACTATCTCTGGGAGGCACGGTGACTTCAGGCAGGAGCTCCTAGATGGAATGCGAAGCCGAGGGTTACTCTGAGTTCAGGTCAGACTAGGGCAATGCGTCAGACTTCGACGCCATGAGGGACGTGCCACAACGGTGTTCGTGAACGTGTGCGAGTGCTGAGGAAATTAAGCTGCTCCCAAAGAGAGTGCAGTGCGTTTCCCTACGCTCGGCATACACAGAGGGGCTCTAAAGGGCTACGGGCCTGGATGTTGCTTAGCAGACCCAGGTGGGCCTGGGGGTACTCAGTGTTCCTGCCGGGAGCAGGGTGCCCACGCTAGCCTCCTAGGTGTCCAGAAAACTGTGCTGCCGTGGAAGTTACCCAGAGCAGAGGCCACCGCCTCATGGAAACTGCTGCACGCCTCCGCTTCTGCACGGCAAATCAGGGCCTTACTTCCAGGCATCTGTTCAGGCTGGGTGTGCCGTCAGCGACACCGCATGGTGAGATGCTGACTTTCTCCTCAGGCACAGTGACTTCGGGTACGAGGTCCTCGAAGTACTCAAAGCACACTGTTTTCTCACGGAAGCTCACACAAGGGCCATGACAAAGTCGGACTCGCCAGAAATGTTGTCCTGAGGCTGTTCGAAGACTGTGGAAATGTACCTCTCCTCAAGGAACGTACAGGGTGTTGCCCATCACTCGGCATGCACAGAGGGCCTCCGAGGGATCAACCAACGGGTCTCGAAGTGGCTCAGCAGGCCCACGGGGGTGTGGAGGTACTCAGTGAACTTGGAGGAAAGTGATGCGTACCCGAGAGGCCTACAAGTCCTCAAAAGTGTACTTCCTTTCACATAAAGCATGTAAGCGACTAAGAACTGATGGAAACAGCTGCCTGCCTCCCTTTCTGCACGGCTACTAGTGACCTAACCTGGAGGCAAGTTTTCACGTTGAGATTCCCTTTAGCTCTAGAGCTTGTCAGGCAGACCACAACCGCGGCCACGGAAGCACCTGGTTCAGACAGAACAGACTCATACTTTTCCGCGAAGCATTCTTACAGGGTTGACAGGCCTGTCAAGAGCAGGGAATGTCAGGTAGCTTCAAGGCAGCATGAATGCAGCCTTCCAAATGGGACAGCAAGGCTAGTTCCAGCAGGAACCCGTTTCCATGGGCACACTCAGCATACACCCCTGTGGTTTCTACCAAGTCTAAAGAGACACAGGTTACCCTGTGTTTCCTCCCCTGAATCAACTTCTCGAAGTAGGGTGTTCTGCATCAAGCGAACTGCCTCAACCAAGGAACGCCGCAGCTGCTCCTCTGGGCCAGTGGCTATGCAAAAGCCTGCAGTGTCACAGGAAGAGCAGGACTGTCGTAAATGGCAGTTAGAACGCACGCCCACTATCTCTGGGAGGCACGGTGACTTCAGGCAGGAGCTTCAAGATGGAATGCGAAGCCGAGGGTTACTCTGAGTTCAGCTCAGTCAGACTCGGGCAATGCGTCAGACTTCGTCTCCATGAGGGACGTGCCACACTGGTGTTCGTGAACGTGTGCGAGTGCTGAGGAAATTAAGCTGCTCCCAAAGAGAGTGCAGTGCGTTTCCCTACGCTCGGCATACACAGAGGGGCTCTAAAGGGCTACGGGTCTGGATGTTGCTTAGCAGACCCAGGTGGGCCTGGGGGTACTCAGTGTTCCTGCCGGGAGCAGGGTGCCCACGCTAGCCTCCTAGGTGTCCAGAAAACTGTGCTGCCGTGGAAGTTACCCAGAGCAGAGGCCACCGCCTCATGGAAACTGCTGCACGCCTCCGCTTCTGCACGGCAGGTCAGGGCCTTACTTCCAGACATCTGTTCATGCTGGGTGTGCCGTCAGCGACACCGCATGGTGAGATGCTGACTTTCTCCTCAGGCACAGTGACTTCGGGTACGAGGTCCTCGAAGTACTCAAAGCACACTGTTTTCTCACGGAAGCTCACACAAGGGCCATGACAAAGTCGGACTCGCCAGAAATGTTGTCCTGAGGCTGTTCGAGGACTCTGGAAATGTAGCTCTCTTCAAGGAACGTACAGGGTGTTGCCCATCACTCGGCATGCACAGAGGGCCTCCGAGGGATCAACCAACGGGTCTCGAAGTGGCTCAGCAGGCCCACGGGGGTGTGGAGGTACTCAGTGAACTTGGAGCGAAAGTGATGCATACCGGAGAGGCCTAAGAGTCCTCAAAAGTGTACTTCCTTTCACATCAAGCATATAAGCGACTAAGAACTCATGGAAACAGCTGCCCGCTTCCCTTTCTGCACGGCTACTAGGGGCCTAACCTGGAGGCAAGTTTTCACGTTGAGATTCCCTATAGCACTAGAGCTTGTCAGGCGGACCACAACCGCGGTCACGGAAGCACCTGATTCAGACAGAACGGACGCATACTTTTCCGCAAAGCATTCTTACAGGGTTGACAGGCCTGTCAAGAGCAGGGAATGTCAGGTAGCTTCAAGGCAGCATGAATGCAGCCTTCCAAATGGGACAGCAAGGCTAGTTCCAGCAGGAACCCGTTTCCATGGGCACACTCAGCATACACCCCTGTGGTTTCTACCAAGTCTAAAGAGACACAGGTTACCCTGTGTTTCCTCCCCTGAATCAACTTCTCGAAGTAGGGTGTTCTGCATCAAGCGAACTGCCTCAACCAAGGAACGCCGCAGCTGCTCCTCTGGGCCAGTGGCTATCCAAAAGCCTGCAGTGTCACAGGAAGAGCAGGACTGTCGTAAATGGCAGTTAGAACGCACGCCCACTATCTCTGGGAGGCACGGTGACTTCAGGCAGGAGCTCCTAGATGGAATGCGAAGCCGAGGGTTACTCTGAGTTCAGGTCAGACTAGGGCAATGCGTCAGACTTCGACGCCATGAGGGACGTGCCACAACGGTGTTCGTTAAAGTGTGCGAGTGCTGAGGAAATTAAGCTGCTCCCAAAGAGAGTGCAGTGCGTTTCCCTACGCTCGGCATACACAGAGGGGCTCTAAAGGGCTACGGGCCTGGATGTTGCTTAGCAGACCCAGGTGGGCCTGGGGGTACTCAGTGTTCCTGCCGGGAGCAGGGTGCCCACGCTAGCCTCCTAGGTGTCCAGAAAACTGTGCTGCCGTGGAAGTTACCCAGAGCAGAGGCCACCGCCTCATGGAAACTGCTGCACGCCTCCGCTTCTGCACGGCAAATCAGGGCCTTACTTCCAGGCATCTGTTCAGGCTGGGTGTGCCGTTAGCGACACCGCATGGTGAGATGCTGACTTTCTCCTCAGGCAGAGTGACTTCGGGTACGAGGTCCTCGAAGTACTCAAAGCACACTGTTTTCTCACGGAAGCTCACACAAGGGCCATGACAAAGTCGGACTCGCCAGAAATGTTGTCCTGAGGCTGTTCGAAGACTGTGGAAATGTACCTCTCCTCAAGGAACGTACAGGGTGTTGCCCATCACTCGGCATGCACAGAGGGCCTCCGAGGGATCAACCAACGGGTCTCGAAGTGGCTCAGCAGGCCCACGGGGGTGTGGAGGTACTCAGTGAACTTGGAGGAAAGTGATGCGTACCCGAGAGGCCTACAAGTCCTCAAAAGTGTACTTCCTTTCACATAAAGCATGTAAGCGACTAAGAACTGATGGAAACAGCTGCCTGCCTCCCTTTCTGCACGGCTACTAGTGACCTAACCTGGAGGCAAGTTTTCACGTTGAGATTCCCTTTAGCTCTAGAGCTTGTCAGGCAGACCACAACCGCGGCCACGGAAGCACCTGGTTCAGACAGAGCGGACTCATACTTTTCCGCGAAGCATTCTTACAGGGTTGACAGGCCTGTCAAGAGCAGGGAATGTCAGGTAGCTTCAAGGCAGCATGAATGCAGCCTTCCAAATGGGACAGCAAGGCTAGTTCCAGCAGGAACCCGTTTCCATGGGCACACTCAGCATACACCCCTGTGGTTTCTACCAAGTCTAAAGAGACACAGGTTACCCTGTGTTTCCTCCCCTGAATCAACTTCTCGAAGTAGGGTGTTCTGCATCAAGCGAACTGCCTCAACCAAGGAACGCCGCAGCTGCTCCTCTGGGCCAGTGGCTATCCAAAAGCCTGCAGTGTCACAGGAAGAGCAGGACTGTCGTAAATGGCAGTTAGAACGCACGCCCGCTATCTCTGGGAGGCACGGTGACTTCAGGCAGGAGCTTCAAGATGGAATGCGAAGCCGAGGGTTACTCTGAGTTCAGCTCAGTCAGACTCGGGTAATGCGTCAGACTTCGTCTCCATGAGGGACGTGCCACACTGGTGTTCGTGAACGTGTGCGAGTGCTGAGGAAATTAAGCTGCTCCCAAAGAGAGTGCAGTGCGTTTCCCTACGCTCGGCATACACAGAGGGGCTCTAAAGGGCTACGGGCCTGGATGTTGCTTAGCAGACCCAGGTGGGCCTGGGGGTACTCAGTGTTCCTGCCGGGAGCAGGGTGCCCACGCTAGCCTCCTAGGTGTCCAGAAAACTGTGCTGCCGTGGAAGTTACCCAGAGCAGAGGCCACCGCCTCATGGAAACTGCTGCACGCCTCCGCTTTTGCACGGCAGGTCAGGGCCTTACTTCCAGACATCTGTTCATGCTGGGTGTGCCGTCAGCGACACCGCATGGTGAGATGCTGACTTTCTCCTCAGGCACAGTGACTTCGGGTACGAGGTCCTCGAAGTACTCAAAGCACACTGTTTTCTCACGGAAGCTCACACAAGGGCCATGACAAAGTCGGACTCGCCAGAAATGTTGTCCTGAGGCTGTTCGAGGACTCTGGAAATGTAGCTCTCTTCAAGGAACGTACAGGGTGTTGCCCATCACTCGGCATGCACAGAGGGCCTCCGAGGGATCAAGCAACGGGTCTCGAAGTGGCTCAGCAGGCCCACGGGGGTGTGGAGGTACTCAGTGAACTTGGAGGAAAGTGATGCCTACCCGAGAGGCCTACAAGTCCTCAAAAGTGTACTTCCTTTCACATAAAGCATGTAAGCGACTAAGAACTGATGGAAACAGCTGCCTGCCTCCCTTTCTGCACGGCTACTAGTGACCTAACCTGGAGGCAAGTTTTCACGTTGAGATTCCCTTTAGCTCTAGAGCTTGTCAGGCAGACCACAACCGCGGCCACGGAAGCACCTGGTTCAGACAGAACAGACTCATACTTTTCCGCGAAGCATTCTTACAGGGTTGACAGGCCTGTCAAGAGCAGGGAATGTCAGGTAGCTTCAAGGCAGCATGAATGCAGCCTTCCAAATGGGACAGCAAGGCTAGTTCCAGCAGGAACCCGTTTCCATGGGCACACTCAGCATACACCCCTGTGGTTTCTACCAAGTCTAAAGAGACACAGGTTACCCTGTGTTTCCTCCCCTGAATCAACTTCTCGAAGTAGGGTGTTCTGCATCAAGCGAACTGCCTCAACCAAGGAACGCCGCAGCTGCTCCTCTGGGCCAGTGGCTATCCAAAAGCCTGCAGTGTCACAGGAAGAGCAGGACTGTCGTAAATGGCAGTTAGAACGCACGCCCACTATCTCTGGGAGGCACGGTGACTTCAGGCAGGAGCTCCTAGATGGAATGCGAAGCCGAGGGTTACTCTGAGTTCAGGTCAGACTAGGGCAATGCGTCAGACTTCGACGCCATGAGGGACGTGCCACAACGGTGTTCGTGAACGTGTGCGAGTGCTGAGGAAATTAAGCTGCTCCCAAAGAGAGTGCAGTGCGTTTCCCTACGCTCGGCATACACAGAGGGGCTCTAAAGGGCTACGGGCCTGGATGTTGCTTAGCAGACCCAGGTGGGCCTGGGGGTACTCAGTGTTCCTGCCGGGAGCAGGGTGCCCACGCTAGCCTCCTAGGTGTCCAGAAAACTGTGCTGCCGTGGAAGTTACCCAGAGCAGAGGCCACCGCCTCATGGAAACTGCTGCACGCCTCCGCTTCTGCACGGCAAATCAGGGCCTTACTTCCAGGCATCTGTTCATGCTGGGTGTGCCGTTAGCGACACCGCATGGTGAGATGCTGACTTTCTCCTCAGCCAGAGTGACTTCGGGTACGAGGTCCTCGAAGTACTCAAAGCACACTGTTTTCTCACGGAAGCTCACACAAGGGCCATGACAAAGTCGGACTCGCCAGAAATGTTGTCCTGAGGCTGTTCGAGGACTCTGGAAATGTAGCTCTCTTCAAGGAACGTACAGGGTGTTGCCCATCACTCGGCATGCACAGAGGGCCTCCGAGGGATCAAGCAACGGGTCTCGAAGTGGCTCAGCAGGCCCACGGGGGTGTGGAGGTACTCAGTGAACTTGGAGGAAAGTGATGCCTACCCGAGAGGCCTACAAGTCCTCAAAAGTGTACTTCCTTTCACATAAAGCATGTAAGCGACTAAGAACTGATGGAAACAGCTGCCTGCCTCCCTTTCTGCACGGCTACTAGTGACCTAACCTGGAGGCAAGTTTTCACGTTGAGATTCCCTTTAGCTCTAGAGCTTGTCAGGCAGACCACAACCGCGGCCACGGAAGCACCTGGTTCAGACAGAACAGACTCATACTTTTCCGCGAAGCATTCTTACAGGGTTGACAGGCCTGTCAAGAGCAGGGAATGTCAGGTAGCTTCAAGGCAGCATGAATGCAGCCTTCCAAATGGGACAGCAAGGCTAGTTCCAGCAGGAACCCGTTTCCATGGGCACACTCAGCATACACCCCTGTGGTTTCTACCAAGTCTAAAGAGACACAGGTTACCCTGTGTTTCCTCCCCTGAATCAACTTCTCGAAGTAGGGTGTTCTGCATCAAGCGAACTGCCTCAACCAAGGAACGCCGCAGCTGCTCCTCTGGGCCAGTGGCTATCCAAAAGCCTGCAGTGTCACAGGAAGAGCAGGACTGTCGTAAATGGCAGTTAGAACGCACGCCCACTATCTCTGGGAGGCACGGTGACTTCAGGCAGGAGCTCCTAGATGGAATGCGAAGCCGAGGGTTACTCTGAGTTCAGGTCAGACTAGGGCAATGCGTCAGACTTCGACGCCATGAGGGACGTGCCACAACGGTGTTCGTGAACGTGTGCGAGTGCTGAGGAAATTAAGCTGCTCCCAAAGAGAGTGCAGTGCGTTTCCCTACGCTCGGCATACACAGAGGGGCTCTAAAGGGCTACGGGCCTGGATGTTGCTTAGCAGACCCAGGTGGGCCTGGGGGTACTCAGTGTTCCTGCCGGGAGCAGGGTGCCCACGCTAGCCTCCTAGGTGTCCAGAAAACTGTGCTGCCGTGGAAGTTACCCAGAGCAGAGGCCACCGCCTCATGGAAACTGCTGCACGCCTCCGCTTCCGCACGGCAAATCAGGGCCTTACTTCCAGGCATCTGTTCATGCTGGGTGTGCCGTTAGCGACACCGCATGGTGAGATGCTGACTTTCTCCTCAGCCAGAGTGACTTCGGGTACGAGGTCCTCGAAGTACTCAAAGCACACTGTTTTCTCACGGAAGCTCACACAAGGGCCATGACAAAGTCGGACTCGCCAGAAATGTTGTCCTGAGGCTGTTCGAAGACTGTGGAAATGTACCTCTCCTCAAGGAACGTACAGGGTGTTGCCCATCACTCGGCATGCACAGAGGGCCTCCGAGGGATCAACCAACGGGTCTCGAAGTGGCTCAGCAGGCCCACGGGGGTGTGGAGGTACTCAGTGAACTTGGAGGAAAGTGATGCCTACCCGAGAGGCCTACAAGTCCTCAAAAGTGTACTTCCTTTCACATAAAGCATGTAAGCGACTAAGAACTGATGGAAACAGCTGCCTGCCTCCCTTTCTGCACGGCTACTTGTGACCTAACCTGGAGGCAAGTTTTCACGTTGAGATTCCCTTTAGCTCTAGAGCTTGTCAGGCAGACCACAACCGCGGCCACGGAAGCACCTGGTTCAGACAGAACAGACTCATACTTTTCCGTGAAGCATTCTTACAGGGTTGACAGGCCTGTCAAGAGCAGGGAATGTCAGGTAGCTTCAAGGCAGCATGAATGCAGCCTTCCAAATGGGACAGCAAGGCTAGTTCCAGCAGGAACCCGTTTCCATGGGCACACTCAGCATACACCCCTGTGGTTTCTACCAAGTCTAAAGAGACACAGGTTACCCTGTGTTTCCTCCCCTGAATCAACTTCTCGAAGTAGGGTGTTCTGCATCAAGCGAACTGCCTCAACCAAGGAACGCCGCAGCTGCTCCTCTGGGCCAGTGGCTATCCAAAAGCCTGCAGTGTCACAGGAAGAGCAGGACTGTCGTAAATGGCAGTTAGAACGCACGCCCACTATCTCTGGGAGGCACGGTGACTTCAGGCAGGAGCTCCTAGATGGAATGCGAAGCCGAGGGTTACTCTGAGTTCAGGTCAGACTAGGGCAATGCGTCAGACTTCGACGCCATGAGGGACGTGCCACAACGGTGTTCGTGAACGTGTGCGAGTGCTGAGGAAATTAAGCTGCTCCCAAAGAGAGTGCAGTGCGTTTCCCTACGCTCGGCATACACAGAGGGGCTCTAAAGGGCTACGGGCCTGGATGTTGCTTAGCAGACCCAGGTGGGCCTGGGGGTACTCAGTGTTCCTGCCGGGAGCAGGGTGCCCACGCTAGCCTCCTAGGTGTCCAGAAAACTGTGCTGCCGTGGAAGTTACCCAGAGCAGAGGCCACCGCCTCATGGAAACTGCTGCACGCCTCCACTTCTGCACGGCAAATCAGGGCCTTACTTCCAGGCATCTGTTCATGCTGGGTGTGCCGTTAGCGACACCGCATGGTGAGATGCTGACTTTCTCCTCAGCCAGAGTGACTTCGGGTACGAGGTCCTCGAAGTACTCAAAGCACACTGTTTTCTCACGGAAGCTCACACAAGGGCCATGACAAAGTCGGACTCGCCAGAAATGTTGTCCTGAGGCTGTTCGAAGACTGTGGAAATGTACCTCTCCTCAAGGAACGTACAGGGTGTTGCCCATCACTCGGCATGCACAGAGGGCCTCCGAGGGATCAACCAACGGGTCTCGAAGTGGCTCAGCAGGCCCACGGGGGTGTGGAGGTACTCAGTGAACTTGGAGGAAAGTGATGCCTACCCGAGAGGCCTACAAGTCCTCAAAAGTGTACTTCCTTTCACATAAAGCATGTAAGCGACTAAGAACTGATGGAAACAGCTGCCTGCCTCCCTTTCTGCACGGCTACTAGTGACCTAACCTGGAGGCAAGTTTTCACGTTGAGATTCCCTTTAGCTCTAGAGCTTGTCAGGCAGACCACAACCGCGGCCACGGAAGCACCTGGTTCAGACAGAACAGACTCATACTTTTCCGCGAAGCATTCTTACAGGGTTGACAGGCCTGTCAAGAGCAGGGAATGTCAGGTAGCTTCAAGGCAGCATGAATGCAGCCTTCCAAATGGGACAGCAAGGCTAGTTCCAGCAGGAACCCGTTTCCATGGGCACACTCAGCATACACCCCTGTGGTTTCTACCAAGTCTAAAGAGACACAGGTTACCCTGTGTTTCCTCCCCTGAATCAACTTCTCGAAGTAGGGTGTTCTGCATCAAGCGAACTGCCTCAACCAAGGAACGCCGCAGCTGCTCCTCTGGGCCAGTGGCTATCCAAAAGCCTGCAGTGTCACAGGAAGAGCAGGACTGTCGTAAATGGCAGTTAGAACGCACGCCCACTATCTCTGGGAGGCACGGTGACTTCAGGCAGGAGCTTCAAGATGGAATGCGAAGCCGACGGTTACTCTGAGTTCAGCTCAGTCAGACTCGGGCAATGCGTCAGACTTCGTCTCCATGAGGGACGTGCCACACTGGTGTTCGTGAACGTGTGCGAGTGCTGAGGAAATTAAGCTGCTCCCAAAGAGAGTGCAGTGCGTTTCCCTACGCTCGGCATACACAGAGGGGCTCTAAAGGGCTACGGGCCTGGATGTTGCTTAGCAGACCCAGGTGGGCCTGGGGGTACTCAGTGTTCCTGCCGGGAGCAGGGTGCCCACGCTAGCCTCCTAGGTGTCCAGAAAACTGTGCTGCCGTGGAAGTTACCCAGAGCAGAGGCCACCGCCTCATGGAAACTGCTGCACGCCTCCGCTTCTGCACGGCAGGTCAGGGCCTTACTTCCAGACATCTGTTCATGCTGGGTGTGCCGTCAGCGACACCGCATGGTGAGATGCTGACTTTCTCCTCACTCACAGTGACTTCGGGTACGAGGTCCTCGAAGTACTCAAAGCACACTGTTTTCTCACGGAAGCTCACACAAGGGCCATGACAAAGTCGGACTCGCCAGAAATGTTGTTCTGAGGCTGTTCGAAGACTGTGGAAATGTACCTCTCCTCAAGGAACGTACAGGGTGTTGCCCATCACTCGGCATGCACAGAGGGCCTCTGAGGGATCAACCAACGGGTCTCGAAGTGGCTCAGCAGGCCCACGGGGGTGTGGAGGTATTCAGTGAACTTGGAGCGAAAGTGATGCATACCGGAGAGGCCTAAGAGTCCTCAAAAGTGTACTTCCTTTCACATCAAGCATATAAGCGACTAAGAACTCATGGAAACAGCTGCCCGCTTCCCTTTCTGCACGGCTACTAGGGGCCTAACGTGGAGGCAAGTTTTCACGTTGAGATTCCCTATAGCGCTAGAGCTTGTCAGGCGGACCACAACCGCGGTCACGGAAGCACCTGATTCAGACAGAACGGACGCATACTTTTCCGCAAAGCATTCTTACAGGGTTGACAGGCCTGTCAAGAGCAGGGAATGTCAGGTAGCTTCAAGGCAGCATGAATGCAGCCTTCCAAATGGGACAGCAAGGCTAGTTCCAGCAGGAACCCGTTTCCATGGGCACACTCAGCATACACCCCTGTGGTTTCTACCAAGTCTAAAGAGACACAGGTTACCCTGTGTTTCCTCCCCTGAATCAACTTCTCGAAGTAGGGTGTTCTGCATCAAGCGAACTGCCTCAACCAAGGAACGCCGCAGCTGCTCCTCTGGGCCTGTGGCTATCCAAAAGCCTGCAGTGTCACAGGAAGAGCAGGACTGTCTTAAATGGCAGTTAGAACGCACGCCCACTATCTCTGGGAGGCACGGTGACTTCAGGCAGGAGCTCCTAGATGGAATGCGAAGCCGAGGGTTACTCTGAGTTCAGGTCAGACTAGGGCAATGCGTCAGACTTCGACGCCATGAGGGACGTGCCACAACGGTGTTCGTGAACGTGTGCGAGTGCTGAGGAAATTAAGCTGCTCCCAAAGAGAGTGCAGTGCGTTTCCCTACGCTCGGCATACACAGAGGGGCTCTAAAGGGCTACGGGCCTGGATGTTGCTTAGCAGACCCAGGTGGGCCTGGGGGTACTCAGTGTTCCTGCCGGGAGCAGGGTGCCCACGCTAGCCTCCTAGGTGTCCAGAAAACTGTGCTGCCGTGGAAGTTACCCAGAGCAGAGGCCACCGCCTCATGGAAACTGCTGCACGCCTCCGCTTCTGCACGGCAAATCAGGGCCTTACTTCCAGGCATCTGTTCAGGCTGGGTGTGCCGTTAGCGACACCGCATAGTGAGATGCTGACTTTCTCCTCAGCCAGAGTGACTTCGGGTACGAGGTCCTCGAAGTACTCAAAGCACACTGTTTTCTCACGGAAGCTCACACAAGGGCCATGACAAAGTCGGACTCGCCAGAAATGTTGTCCTGAGGCTGTTCGAAGACTGTGGAAATGTACCTCTCCTCAAGGAACGTACAGGGTGTTGCCCATCACTCGGCATGCACAGAGGGCCTCCGAGGGATCAACCAACGGGTCTCGAAGTGGCTCAGCAGGCCCACGGGGGTGTGGAGGTACTCAGTGAACTTGGAGGAAAGTGATGCGTACCCGAGAGGCCTACAAGTCCTCAAAAGTGTACTTCCTTTCACATAAAGCATGTAAGCGACTAAGAACTGATGGAAACAGCTGCCTGCCTCCCTTTCTGCACGGCTACTAGTGACCTAACCTGGAGGCAAGTTTTCACGTTGAGATTCCCTTTAGCTCTAGAGCTTGTCAGGCAGACCACAACCGCGGCCACGGAAGCACCTGGTTCAGACAGAACAGACTCATACTTTTCAGCGAAGCATTCTTACAGGGTTGACAGGCCTGTCAAGAGCAGGGAATGTCAGGTAGCTTCAAGGCAGCATGAATGCAGCCTTCCAAATGGGAAAGCAAGGCTAGTTCCAGCAGGCCCCCGTTTCCATGGGCACATGCAGCAAACACCCCTGTGGTTTCTACCAAGTCTAAAGAGACACAGGTTACCCTGTGTTTCCTCCCCTGAATCAACTTCTCGAAGTAGGGTGTTCTGCATCAAGCGAACTGCCTCAACCAAGGAACGCCGCAGCTGCTCCTCTGGGCCAGTGGCTATCCAAAAGCCTGCAGTGTCACAGGAAGAGCAGGACTGTCGTAAATGGCAGTTAGAACGCACGCCCACTATCTCTGGGAGGCACGGTGACTTCAGGCAGGAGCTTCTAGATGGAATGCGAAGCCGACGGTTACTCTGAGTTCAGCTCAGTCAGACTCGGGCAATGCGTCAGACTTCGTCTCCATGAGGGACGTGCCACAATGGTGTTCGTGAACGTGTGTGAGTGCTGAGGAAATTAAGCTGCTCCCAAAGAGAGTGCAGTGCGTTTCCCTACGCTCGGCATACACAGAGGGGCTCTAAAGGGCTACGGGCCTGGATGTTGCTTAGCAGACCCAGGTGGGCCTGGGGGTACTCAGTGTTCCTGCCGGGAGCAGGGTGCCCACGCTAGCCTCCTAGGTGTCCAGAAAACTGTGCTGCCGTGGAAGTTACCCAGAGCAGAGGCCACCGCCTCATGGAAACTGCTGCACGCCTCCGCTTCTGCACGGCAGGTCAGGGCCTTACTTCCAGACATCTGTTCATGCTGGGTGTGCCGTCAGCGACACCGCATGGTGAGATGCTGACTTTCTCCTCAGGCACAGTGACTTCGGGTACGAGGTCCTCGAAGTACTCAAAGCACACTGTTTTCTCACGGAAGCTCACACAAGGGCCATGACAAAGTCGGACTCGCCAGAAATGTTGTCCTGAGGCTGTTCGAGGACTCTGGAAATGTACCTCTCCTCAAGGAACGTACAGGGTGTTGCCCATCACTCGGCATGCACAGAGGGCCTCCGAGGGATCAAGCAACGGGTCTCGAAGTGGCTCAGCAGGCCCACGGGGGTGTGGAGGTACTCAGTGAACTTGGAGCGAAAGTGATGCATACCGGAGAGGCCTAAGAGTCCTCAAAAGTGTACTTCCTTTCACATCAAGCATATAAGCGACTAAGAACTCATGGAAACAGCTGCCCGCTTCCCTTTCTGCACGACTACTAGGGGCCTAACCTGGAGGCAAGTTTTCACGTTGAGATTCCCTATAGCGCTAGAGCTTGTCAGGCGGACCACAACCGCGGTCACGGAAGCACCTGATTCAGACAGAACGGACGCATACTTTTCCGCAAAGCATTCTTACAGGGTTGACAGGCCTGTCAAGAGCAGGGAATGTCAGGTAGCTTCAAGGCAGCATGAATGCAGCCTTCCAAATGGGACAGCAAGGCTAGTTCCAGCAGGAACCCGTTTCCATGGGCACACTCAGCATACACCCCTGTGGTTTCTACCAAGTCTAAAGAGACACAGGTTACCCTGTGTTTCCTCCCCTGAATCAACTTCTCGAAGTAGGGCGTTCTGCATCAAGCGAACTGCCTCAACCAAGGAACGCCGCAGCTGCTCCTCTGGGCCAGTGGCTATCCAAAAGCCTGCAGTGTCACAGGAAGAGCAGGACTGTCTTAAATGGCAGTTAGAACGCACGCCCACTATCTCTGGGAGGCACGGTGACTTCAGGCAGGAGCTCCTAGATGGAATGCGAAGCCGAGGGTTACTCTGAGTTCAGGTCAGACTAGGGCAATGCGTCAGACTTCGACGCCATGAGGGACGTGCCACAACGGTGTTCGTGAACGTGTGCGAGTGCTGAGGAAATTAAGCTGCTCCCAAAGAGAGTGCAGTGCGTTTCCCTACGCTCGGCATACACAGAGGGGCTCTAAAGGGCTACGGGCCTGGATGTTGCTTAGCAGACCCAGGTGGGCCTGGGGGTACTCAGTGTTCCTGCCGGGAGCAGGGTGCCCACGCTAGCCTCCTAGGTGTCCAGAAAACTGTGCTGCCGTGGAAGTTACCCAGAGCAGAGGCCACCGCCTCATGGAAACTGCTGCACGCCTCCGCTTCTGCACGGCAAATCAGGGCCTTACTTCCAGGCATCTGTTCAGGCTGGGTGTGCCGTCAGCGACACCGCATGGTGAGATGCTGACTTTCTCCTCAGGCACAGTGACTTCGGGTACGAGGTCCTCGAAGTACTCAAAGCACACTGTTTTCTCACGGAAGCTCACACAAGGGCCATGACAAAGTCGGACTCGCCAGAAATGTTGTCCTGAGGCTGTTCGAAGACTGTGGAAATGTACCTCTCCTCAAGGAACGTACAGGGTGTTGCCCATCACTCGGCATGCACAGAGGGCCTCCGAGGGATCAACCAACGGGTCTCGAAGTGGCTCAGCAGGCCCACGGGGGTGTGGAGGTACTCAGTGAACTTGGAGGAAAGTGATGCGTACCCGAGAGGCCTACAAGTCCTCAAAAGTGTACTTCCTTTCACATAAAGCATGTAAGCGACTAAGAACTGATGGAAACAGCTGCCTGCCTCCCTTTCTGCACGGCTACTAGTGACCTAACCTGGAGGCAAGTTTTCACGTTGAGATTCCCTTTAGCTCTAGAGCTTGTCAGGCAGACCACAACCGCGGCCACGGAAGCACCTGGTTCAGACAGAACAGACTCATACTTTTCCGCGAAGCATTCTTACAGGGTTGACAGGCCTGTCAAGAGCAGGGAATGTCAGGTAGCTTCAAGGCAGCATGAATGCAGCCTTCCAAATGGGACAGCAAGGCTAGTTCCAGCAGGAACCCGTTTCCATGGGCACACTCAGCATACACCCCTGTGGTTTCTACCAAGTCTAAAGAGACACAGGTTACCCTGTGTTTCCTCCCCTGAATCAACTTCTCGAAGTAGGGTGTTCTGCATCAAGCGAACTGCCTCAACCAAGGAACGCCGCAGCTGCTCCTCTGGGCCAGTGGCTATGCAAAAGCCTGCAGTGTCACAGGAAGAGCAGGACTGTCGTAAATGGCAGTTAGAACGCACGCCCACTATCTCTGGGAGGCACGGTGACTTCAGGCAGGAGCTTCAAGATGGAATGCGAAGCCGAGGGTTACTCTGAGTTCAGCTCAGTCAGACTCGGGCAATGCGTCAGACTTCGTCTCCATGAGGGACGTGCCACACTGGTGTTCGTGAACGTGTGCGAGTGCTGAGGAAATTAAGCTGCTCCCAAAGAGAGTGCAGTGCGTTTCCCTACGCTCGGCATACACAGAGGGGCTCTAAAGGGCTACGGGTCTGGATGTTGCTTAGCAGACCCAGGTGGGCCTGGGGGTACTCAGTGTTCCTGCCGGGAGCAGGGTGCCCACGCTAGCCTCCTAGGTGTCCAGAAAACTGTGCTGCCGTGGAAGTTACCCAGAGCAGAGGCCACCGCCTCATGGAAACTGCTGCACGCCTCCGCTTCTGCACGGCAGGTCAGGGCCTTACTTCCAGACATCTGTTCATGCTGGGTGTGCCGTCAGCGACACCGCATGGTGAGATGCTGACTTTCTCCTCAGGCACAGTGACTTCGGGTACGAGGTCCTCGAAGTACTCAAAGCACACTGTTTTCTCACGGAAGCTCACACAAGGGCCATGACAAAGTCGGACTCGCCAGAAATGTTGTCCTGAGGCTGTTCGAGGACTCTGGAAATGTAGCTCTCTTCAAGGAACGTACAGGGTGTTGCCCATCACTCGGCATGCACAGAGGGCCTCCGAGGGATCAACCAACGGGTCTCGAAGTGGCTCAGCAGGCCCACGGGGGTGTGGAGGTACTCAGTGAACTTGGAGCGAAAGTGATGCATACCGGAGAGGCCTAAGAGTCCTCAAAAGTGTACTTCCTTTCACATCAAGCATATAAGCGACTAAGAACTCATGGAAACAGCTGCCCGCTTCCCTTTCTGCACGGCTACTAGGGGCCTAACCTGGAGGCAAGTTTTCACGTTGAGATTCCCTATAGCACTAGAGCTTGTCAGGCGGACCACAACCGCGGTCACGGAAGCACCTGATTCAGACAGAACGGACGCATACTTTTCCGCAAAGCATTCTTACAGGGTTGACAGGCCTGTCAAGAGCAGGGAATGTCAGGTAGCTTCAAGGCAGCATGAATGCAGCCTTCCAAATGGGACAGCAAGGCTAGTTCCAGCAGGAACCCGTTTCCATGGGCACACTCAGCATACACCCCTGTGGTTTCTACCAAGTCTAAAGAGACACAGGTTACCCTGTGTTTCCTCCCCTGAATCAACTTCTCGAAGTAGGGTGTTCTGCATCAAGCGAACTGCCTCAACCAAGGAACGCCGCAGCTGCTCCTCTGGGCCAGTGGCTATCCAAAAGCCTGCAGTGTCACAGGAAGAGCAGGACTGTCGTAAATGGCAGTTAGAACGCACGCCCACTATCTCTGGGAGGCACGGTGACTTCAGGCAGGAGCTCCTAGATGGAATGCGAAGCCGAGGGTTACTCTGAGTTCAGGTCAGACTAGGGCAATGCGTCAGACTTCGACGCCATGAGGGACGTGCCACAACGGTGTTCGTTAAAGTGTGCGAGTGCTGAGGAAATTAAGCTGCTCCCAAAGAGAGTGCAGTGCGTTTCCCTACGCTCGGCATACACAGAGGGGCTCTAAAGGGCTACGGGCCTGGATGTTGCTTAGCAGACCCAGGTGGGCCTGGGGGTACTCAGTGTTCCTGCCGGGAGCAGGGTGCCCACGCTAGCCTCCTAGGTGTCCAGAAAACTGTGCTGCCGTGGAAGTTACCCAGAGCAGAGGCCACCGCCTCATGGAAACTGCTGCACGCCTCCGCTTCTGCACGGCAAATCAGGGCCTTACTTCCAGGCATCTGTTCAGGCTGGGTGTGCCGTTAGCGACACCGCATGGTGAGATGCTGACTTTCTCCTCAGCCAGAGTGACTTCGGGTACGAGGTCCTCGAAGTACTCAAAGCACACTGTTTTCTCACGGAAGCTCACACAAGGGCCATGACAAAGTCGGACTCGCCAGAAATGTTGTCCTGAGGCTGTTCGAAGACTGTGGAAATGTACCTCTCCTCAAGGAACGTACAGGGTGTTGCCCATCACTCGGCATGCACAGAGGGCCTCCGAGGGATCAACCAACGGGTCTCGAAGTGGCTCAGCAGGCCCACGGGGGTGTGGAGGTACTCAGTGAACTTGGAGGAAAGTGATGCGTACCCGAGAGGCCTACAAGTCCTCAAAAGTGTACTTCCTTTCACATAAAGCATGTAAGCGACTAAGAACTGATGGAAACAGCTGCCTGCCTCCCTTTCTGCACGGCTACTAGTGACCTAACCTGGAGGCAAGTTTTCACGTTGAGATTCCCTTTAGCTCTAGAGCTTGTCAGGCAGACCACAACCGCGGCCACGGAAGCACCTGGTTCAGACAGAGCGGACTCATACTTTTCCGCGAAGCATTCTTACAGGGTTGACAGGCCTGTCAAGAGCAGGGAATGTCAGGTAGCTTCAAGGCAGCATGAATGCAGCCTTCCAAATGGGACAGCAAGGCTAGTTCCAGCAGGAACCCGTTTCCATGGGCACACTCAGCATACACCCCTGTGGTTTCTACCAAGTCTAAAGAGACACAGGTTACCCTGTGTTTCCTCCCCTGAATCAACTTCTCGAAGTAGGGTGTTCTGCATCAAGCGAACTGCCTCAACCAAGGAACGCCGCAGCTGCTCCTCTGGGCCAGTGGCTATCCAAAAGCCTGCAGTGTCACAGGAAGAGCAGGACTGTCGTAAATGGCAGTTAGAACGCACGCCCGCTATCTCTGGGAGGCACGGTGACTTCAGGCAGGAGCTTCAAGATGGAATGCGAAGCCGAGGGTTACTCTGAGTTCAGCTCAGTCAGACTCGGGTAATGCGTCAGACTTCGTCTCCATGAGGGACGTGCCACACTGGTGTTCGTGAACGTGTGCGAGTGCTGAGGAAATTAAGCTGCTCCCAAAGAGAGTGCAGTGCGTTTCCCTACGCTCGGCATACACAGAGGGGCTCTAAAGGGCTACGGGCCTGGATGTTGCTTAGCAGACCCAGGTGGGCCTGGGGGTACTCAGTGTTCCTGCCGGGAGCAGGGTGCCCACGCTAGCCTCCTAGGTGTCCAGAAAACTGTGCTGCCGTGGAAGTTACCCAGAGCAGAGGCCACCGCCTCATGGAAACTGCTGCACGCCTCCGCTTTTGCACGGCAGGTCAGGGCCTTACTTCCAGACATCTGTTCATGCTGGGTGTGCCGTCAGCGACACCGCATGGTGAGATGCTGACTTTCTCCTCAGGCACAGTGACTTCGGGTACGAGGTCCTCGAAGTACTCAAAGCACACTGTTTTCTCACGGAAGCTCACACAAGGGCCATGACAAAGTCGGACTCGCCAGAAATGTTGTCCTGAGGCTGTTCGAGGACTCTGGAAATGTAGCTCTCTTCAAGGAACGTACAGGGTGTTGCCCATCACTCGGCATGCACAGAGGGCCTCCGAGGGATCAAGCAACGGGTCTCGAAGTGGCTCAGCAGGCCCACGGGGGTGTGGAGGTACTCAGTGAACTTGGAGGAAAGTGATGCCTACCCGAGAGGCCTACAAGTCCTCAAAAGTGTACTTCCTTTCACATAAAGCATGTAAGCGACTAAGAACTGATGGAAACAGCTGCCTGCCTCCCTTTCTGCACGGCTACTAGTGACCTAACCTGGAGGCAAGTTTTCACGTTGAGATTCCCTTTAGCTCTAGAGCTTGTCAGGCAGACCACAACCGCGGCCACGGAAGCACCTGGTTCAGACAGAACAGACTCATACTTTTCCGCGAAGCATTCTTACAGGGTTGACAGGCCTGTCAAGAGCAGGGAATGTCAGGTAGCTTCAAGGCAGCATGAATGCAGCCTTCCAAATGGGACAGCAAGGCTAGTTCCAGCAGGAACCCGTTTCCATGGGCACACTCAGCATACACCCCTGTGATTTCTACCAAGTCTAAAGAGACACAGGTTACCCTGTGTTTCCTCCCCTGAATCAACTTCTCGAAGTAGGGTGTTCTGCATCAAGCGAACTGCCTCAACCAAGGAACGCCGCAGCTGCTCCTCTGGGCCAGTGGCTATCCAAAAGCCTGCAGTGTCACAGGAAGAGCAGGACTGTCGTAAATGGCAGTTAGAACGCACGCCCACTATCTCTGGGAGGCACGGTGACTTCAGGCAGGAGCTCCTAGATGGAATGCGAAGCCGAGGGTTACTCTGAGTTCAGGTCAGACTAGGGCAATGCGTCAGACTTCGACGCCATGAGGGACGTGCCACAACGGTGTTCGTGAACGTGTGCGAGTGCTGAGGAAATTAAGCTGCTCCCAAAGAGAGTGCAGTGCGTTTCCCTACGCTCGGCATACACAGAGGGGCTCTAAAGGGCTACGGGCCTGGATGTTGCTTAGCAGACCCAGGTGGGCCTGGGGGTACTCAGTGTTCCTGCCGGGAGCAGGGTGCCCACGCTAGCCTCCTAGGTGTCCAGAAAACTGTGCTGCCGTGGAAGTTACCCAGAGCAGAGGCCACCGCCTCATGGAAACTGCTGCACGCCTCCGCTTCTGCACGGCAAATCAGGGCCTTACTTCCAGGCATCTGTTCATGCTGGGTGTGCCGTTAGCGACACCGCATGGTGAGATGCTGACTTTCTCCTCAGCCAGAGTGACTTCGGGTACGAGGTCCTCGAAGTACTCAAAGCACACTGTTTTCTCACGGAAGCTCACACAAGGGCCATGACAAAGTCGGACTCGCCAGAAATGTTGTCCTGAGGCTGTTCGAAGACTGTGGAAATGTACCTCTCCTCAAGGAACGTACAGGGTGTTGCCCATCACTCGGCATGCACAGAGGGCCTCCGAGGGATCAACCAACGGGTCTCGAAGTGGCTCAGCAGGCCCACGGGGGTGTGGAGGTACTCAGTGAACTTGGAGGAAAGTGATGCCTACCCGAGAGGCCTACAAGTCCTCAAAAGTGTACTTCCTTTCACATAAAGCATGTAAGCGACTAAGAACTGATGGAAACAGCTGCCTGCCTCCCTTTCTGCACGGCTACTAGTGACCTAACCTGGAGGCAAGTTTTCACGTTGAGATTCCCTTTAGCTCTAGAGCTTGTCAGGCAGACCACAACCGCGGCCACGGAAGCACCTGGTTCAGACAGAACAGACTCATACTTTTCCGCGAAGCATTCTTACAGGGTTGACAGGCCTGTCAAGAGCAGGGAATGTCAGGTAGCTTCAAGGCAGCATGAATGCAGCCTTCCAAATGGGACAGCAAGGCTAGTTCCAGCAGGAACCCGTTTCCATGGGCACACTCAGCATACACCCCTGTGGTTTCTACCAAGTCTAAAGAGACACAGGTTACCCTGTGTTTCCTCCCCTGAATCAACTTCTCGAAGTAGGGTGTTCTGCATCAAGCGAACTGCCTCAACCAAGGAACGCCGCAGCTGCTCCTCTGGGCCAGTGGCTATCCAAAAGCCTGCAGTGTCACAGGAAGAGCAGGACTGTCGTAAATGGCAGTTAGAACGCACGCCCACTATCTCTGGGAGGCACGGTGACTTCAGGCAGGAGCTCCTAGATGGAATGCGAAGCCGAGGGTTACTCTGAGTTCAGGTCAGACTAGGGCAATGCGTCAGACTTCGACGCCATGAGGGACGTGCCACAACGGTGTTCGTGAACGTGTGCGAGTGCTGAGGAAATTAAGCTGCTCCCAAAGAGAGTGCAGTGCGTTTCCCTACGCTCGGCATACACAGAGGGGCTCTAAAGGGCTACGGGCCTGGATGTTGCTTAGCAGACCCAGGTGGGCCTGGGGGTACTCAGTGTTCCTGCCGGGAGCAGGGTGCCCACGCTAGCCTCCTAGGTGTCCAGAAAACTGTGCTGCCGTGGAAGTTACCCAGAGCAGAGGCCACCGCCTCATGGAAACTGCTGCACGCCTCCGCTTCTGCACGGCAAATCAGGGCCTTACTTCCAGGCATCTGTTCATGCTGGGTGTGCCGTTAGCGACACCGCATGGTGAGATGCTGACTTTCTCCTCAGCCAGAGTGACTTCGGGTACGAGGTCCTCGAAGTACTCAAAGCACACTGTTTTCTCACGGAAGCTCACACAAGGGCCATGACAAAGTCGGACTCGCCAGAAATGTTGTCCTGAGGCTGTTCGAAGACTGTGGAAATGTACCTCTCCTCAAGGAACGTACAGGGTGTTGCCCATCACTCGGCATGCACAGAGGGCCTCCGAGGGATCAACCAACGGGTCTCGAAGTGGCTCAGCAGGCCCACGGGGGTGTGGAGGTACTCAGTGAACTTGGAGGAAAGTGATGCCTACCCGAGAGGCCTATAAGTCCTCAAAAGTGTACTTCCTTTCACATAAAGCATGTAAGCGACTAAGAACTGATGGAAACAGCTGCCTGCCTCCCTTTCTGCACGGCTACTTGTGACCTAACCTGGAGGCAAGTTTTCACGTTGAGATTCCCTTTAGCTCTAGAGCTTGTCAGGCAGACCACAACCGCGGCCACGGAAGCACCTGGTTCAGACAGAACAGACTCATACTTTTCCGTGAAGCATTCTTACAGGGTTGACAGGCCTGTCAAGAGCAGGGAATGTCAGGTAGCTTCAAGGCAGCATGAATGCAGCCTTCCAAATGGGACAGCAAGGCTAGTTCCAGCAGGAACCCGTTTCCATGGGCACACTCAGCATACACCCCTGTGGTTTCTACCAAGTCTAAAGAGACACAGGTTACCCTGTGTTTCCTCCCCTGAATCAACTTCTCGAAGTAGGGTGTTCTGCATCAAGCGAACTGCCTCAACCAAGGAACGCCGCAGCTGCTCCTCTGGGCCAGTGGCTATCCAAAAGCCTGCAGTGTCACAGGAAGAGCAGGACTGTCGTAAATGGCAGTTAGAACGCACGCCCACTATCTCTGGGAGGCACGGTGACTTCAGGCAGGAGCTCCTAGATGGAATGCGAAGCCGAGGGTTACTCTGAGTTCAGGTCAGACTAGGGCAATGCGTCAGACTTCGACGCCATGAGGGACGTGCCACAACGGTGTTCGTGAACGTGTGCGAGTGCTGAGGAAATTAAGCTGCTCCCAAAGAGAGTGCAGTGCGTTTCCCTACGCTCGGCATACACAGAGGGGCTCTAAAGGGCTACGGGCCTGGATGTTGCTTAGCAGACCCAGGTGGGCCTGGGGGTACTCAGTGTTCCTGCCGGGAGCAGGGTGCCCACGCTAGCCTCCTAGGTGTCCAGAAAACTGTGCTGCCGTGGAAGTTACCCAGAGCAGAGGCCACCGCCTCATGGAAACTGCTGCACGCCTCCACTTCTGCACGGCAAATCAGGGCCTTACTTCCAGGCATCTGTTCATGCTGGGTGTGCCGTTAGCGACACCGCATGGTGAGATGCTGACTTTCTCCTCAGCCAGAGTGACTTCGGGTACGAGGTCCTCGAAGTACTCAAAGCACACTGTTTTCTCACGGAAGCTCACACAAGGGCCATGACAAAGTCGGACTCGCCAGAAATGTTGTCCTGAGGCTGTTCGAAGACTGTGGAAATGTACCTCTCCTCAAGGAACGTACAGGGTGTTGCCCATCACTCGGCATGCACAGAGGGCCTCCGAGGGATCAACCAACGGGTCTCGAAGTGGCTCAGCAGGCCCACGGGGGTGTGGAGGTACTCAGTGAACTTGGAGGAAAGTGATGCCTACCCGAGAGGCCTACAAGTCCTCAAAAGTGTACTTCCTTTCACATAAAGCATGTAAGCGACTAAGAACTGATGGAAACAGCTGCCTGCCTCCCTTTCTGCACGGCTACTAGTGACCTAACCTGGAGGCAAGTTTTCACGTTGAGATTCCCTTTAGCTCTAGAGCTTGTCAGGCAGACCACAACCGCGGCCACGGAAGCACCTGGTTCAGACAGAACAGACTCATACTTTTCCGCGAAGCATTCTTACAGGGTTGACAGGCCTGTCAAGAGCAGGGAATGTCAGGTAGCTTCAAGGCAGCATGAATGCAGCCTTCCAAATGGGACAGCAAGGCTAGTTCCAGCAGGAACCCGTTTCCATGGGCACACTCAGCATACACCCCTGTGGTTTCTACCAAGTCTAAAGAGACACAGGTTACCCTGTGTTTCCTCCCCTGAATCAACTTCTCGAAGTAGGGTGTTCTGCATCAAGCGAACTGCCTCAACCAAGGAACGCCGCAGCTGCTCCTCTGGGCCAGTGGCTATCCAAAAGCCTGCAGTGTCACAGGAAGAGCAGGACTGTCGTAAATGGCAGTTAGAACGCACGCCCACTATCTCTGGGAGGCACGGTGACTTCAGGCAGGAGCTTCAAGATGGAATGCGAAGCCGACGGTTACTCTGAGTTCAGCTCAGTCAGACTCGGGCAATGCGTCAGACTTCGTCTCCATGAGGGACGTGCCACACTGGTGTTCGTGAACGTGTGCGAGTGCTGAGGAAATTAAGCTGCTCCCAAAGAGAGTGCAGTGCGTTTCCCTACGCTCGGCATACACAGAGGGGCTCTAAAGGGCTACGGGCCTGGATGTTGCTTAGCAGACCCAGGTGGGCCTGGGGGTACTCAGTGTTCCTGCCGGGAGCAGGGTGCCCACGCTAGCCTCCTAGGTGTCCAGAAAACTGTGCTGCCGTGGAAGTTACCCAGAGCAGAGGCCACCGCCTCATGGAAACTGCTGCACGCCTCCGCTTCTGCACGGCAGGTCAGGGCCTTACTTCCAGGCATCTGTTCATGCTGGGTGTGCCGTCAGCGACACCGCATGGTGAGATGCTGACTTTCTCCTCAGGCACAGTGACTTCGGGTACGAGGTCCTCGAAGTACTCAAAGCACACTGTTTTCTCACGGAAGCTCACACAAGGGCCATGACAAAGTCGGACTCGCCAGAAATGTTGTCCTGAGGCTGTTCGAAGACTGTGGAAATGTACCTCTCCTCAAGGAACGTACAGGGTGTTGCCCATCACTCGGCATGCACAGAGGGCCTCTGAGGGATCAACCAACGGGTCTCGAAGTGGCTCAGCAGGCCCACGGGGGTGTGGAGGTACTCAGTGAACTTGGAGCGAAAGTGATGCATACCGGAGAGGCCTAAGAGTCCTCAAAAGTGTACTTCCTTTCACATCAAGCATATAAGCGACTAAGAACTCATGGAAACAGCTGCCCGCTTCCCTTTCTGCACGGCTACTAGGGGCCTAACGTGGAGGCAAGTTTTCACGTTGAGATTCCCTATAGCGCTAGAGCTTGTCAGGCGGACCACAACCGCGGTCACGGAAGCACCTGATTCAGACAGAACGGACGCATACTTTTCCGCAAAGCATTCTTACAGGGTTGACAGGCCTGTCAAGAGCAGGGAATGTCAGGTAGCTTCAAGGCAGCATGAATGCAGCCTTCCAAATGGGACAGCAAGGCTAGTTCCACCAGGCCCCCTTTTCCATGGGCACACTCAGCATACACCCCTGTGGTTTCTACCAAGTCTAAAGACACACAGGTTACCCTGTGTTTCCTCCCCCGAATCAACTTCTCGAAGTAGGGTGTTCTGCATCAAGCGAACTGCCTCAACCAAGGAACGCCGCAGCTGCTCCTCTGGGCCTGTGGCTATTCCAAAGCCTGCAGTGTCACAGGAAGAGCAGGACTGTCGTAAATGGCAGTTAGAACGCACGCCCACTATCTCTGGGAGGCACGGTGACTTCAGGCAGGAGCTCCTAGATGGAATGCGAAGCCGAGGGTTACTCTGAGTTCAGGTCAGACTAGGGCAATGCGTCAGACTTCGACGCCATGAGGGACGTGCCACAACGGTGTTCGTGAACGTGTGCGAGTGCTGAGGAAATTAAGCTGCTCCCAAAGAGAGTGCAGTGCGTTTCCCTACTCTCGGCATACACAGAGGGGCTCTAAAGGGCTACGGGCCTGGATGTTGCTTAGCAGACCCAGGTGGGCCTGGGGGTACTCAGTGTTCCTGCCGGGAGCAGGGTGCCCACGCTAGCCTCCTAGGTGTCCAGAAAACTGTGCTGCCGTGGAAGTTACCCAGAGCAGAGGCCACCGCCTCATGGAAACTGCTGCACGCCTCCGCTTCTGCACGGCAAATCAGGGCCTTACTTCCAGGCATCTGTTCAGGCTGGGTGTGCCGTTAGCGACACCGCATGGTGAGATGCTGACTTTCTCCTCAGGCACAGTGACTTCGGGTACGAGGTCCTCGAAGTACTCAAAGCACACTGTTTTCTCACGGAAGCTCACACAAGGGCCATGACAAAGTCGGACTCGCCAGAAATGTTGTCCTGAGGCTGTTCGAAGACTGTGGAAATGTACCTCTCCTCAAGGAACGTACAGGGTGTTGCCCATCACTCGGCATGCACAGAGGGCCTCCGAGGGATCAACCAACGGGTCTCGAAGTGGCTCAGCAGGCCCACGGGGGTGTGGAGGTACTCAGTGAACTTGGAGGAAAGTGATGCCTACCCGAGAGGCCTACAAGTCCTCAAAAGTGTACTTCCTTTCACATAAAGCATGTAAGCGACTAAGAACTGATGGAAACAGCTGCCTGCCTCCCTTTCTGCACGGCTACTAGTGACCTAACCTGGAGGCAAGTTTTCACGTTGAGATTCCCTTTAGCTCTAGAGCTTGTCAGGCAGACCACAACCGCGGCCACGGAAGCACCTGGTTCAGACAGAACAGACTCATACTTTTCCGCGAAGCATTCTTACAGGGTTGACAGGCCTGTCAAGAGCAGGGAATGTCAGGTAGCTTCAAGGCAGCATGAATGCAGCCTTCCAAATGGGAAAGCAAGGCTAGTTCCAGCAGGCCCCCGTTTCCATGGGCACATGTAGAAAACACCCCTGTGGTTTCTACCAAGTCTAAAGAGACACAGGTTACCCTGTGTTTCCTCCCCTGAATCAACTTCTCGAAGTAGGGTGTTCTGCATCAAGCGAACTGCCTCAACCAAGGAACGCCGCAGCTGCTCCTCTGGGCCAGTGGCTATCCAAAAGCCTGCAGTGTCACAGGAAGAGCAGGACTGTCGTAAATGGCAGTTAGAACGCACGCCCACTATCTCTGGGAGGCACGGTGACTTCAGGCAGGAGCTTCTAGATGGAATGCGAAGCCGAGGGTTACTCTGAGTTCAGCTCAGTCAGACTCGGGCAATGCGTCAGACTTCGTCTCCATGAGGGACGTGCCACAATGGTGTTCGTGAACGTGTGTGAGTGCTGAGGAAATTAAGCTGCTCCCAAAGAGAGTGCAGTGCGTTTCCCTACGCTCGGCATACACAGAGGGGCTCTAAAGGGCTACGGGCCTGGATGTTGCTTAACAGACCCAGGTGGGCCTGGGGGTACTCAGTGTTCCTGCCGGGAGCAGGGTGCCCACGCTAGCCTCCTAGGTGTCCAGAAAACTGTGCTGCCGTGGAAGTTACCCAGAGCAGAGGCCACCGCCTCATGGAAACTGCTGCACGCCTCCGCTTCTGCACGGCAGGTCAGGGCCTTACTTCCAGACATCTGTTCATGCTGGGTGTGCCGTCAGCGACACCGCATGGTGAGATGCTGACTTTCTCCTCAGGCACAGTGACTTCGGGTACGAGGTCCTCGAAGTACTCAAAGCACACTGTTTTCTCACGGAAGCTCACACAAGGGCCATGACAAAGTCGGACTCGCCAGAAATGTTGTCCTGAGGCTGTTCGAGGACTCTGGAAATGTACCTCTCCTCAAGGAACGTACAGGGTGTTGCCCATCACTCGGCATGCACAGAGGGCCTCCGAGGGATCAAGCAACGGGTCTCGAAGTGGCTCAGCAGGCCCACGGGGGTGTGGAGGTACTCAGTGAACTTGGAGCGAAAGTGATGCATACCGGAGAGGCCTAAGAGTCCTCAAAAGTGTACTTCCTTTCACATCAAGCATATAAGCGACTAAGAACTCATGGAAACAGCTGCCCGCTTCCCTTTCTGCACGGCTACTAGGGGCCTAACCTAGAGGCAAGTTTTCACGTTGAGATTCCCTATAGCGCTAGAGCTTGTCAGGCGGACCACAACCGCGGCCACGGAAGCACCTGGTTCAGACAGAACAGACTCATACTTTTCAGCGAAGCATTCTTACAGGGTTGACAGGCCTGTCAAGAGCAGGGAATGTCAGGTAGCTTCAAGGCAGCATGAATGCAGCCTTCCAAATGGGAAAGCAAGGCTAGTTCCAGCAGGCCCCCGTTTCCATGGGCACATGCAGCAAACACCCCTGTGGTTTCTACCAAGTCTAAAGAGACACAGGTTACCCTGTGTTTCCTCCCCTGAATCAACTTCTCGAAGTAGGGTGTTCTGCATCAAGCGAACTGCCTCAACCAAGGAACGCCGCAGCTGCTCCTCTGGGCCAGTGGCTATCCAAAAGCCTGCAGTGTCACAGGAAGAGCAGGACTGTCGTAAATGGCAGTTAGAACGCACGCCCACTATCTCTGGGAGGCACGGTGACTTCAGGCAGGAGCTTCTAGATGGAATGCGAAGCCGAGGGTTACTCTGAGTTCAGCTCAGTCAGACTCGGGCAATGCGTCAGACTTCGTCTCCATGAGGGACGTGCCACAATGGTGTTCGTGAACGTGTGTGAGTGCTGAGGAAATTAAGCTGCTCCCAAAGAGAGTGCAGTGCGTTTCCCTACGCTCGGCATACACAGAGGGGCTCTAAAGGGCTACGGGCCTGGATGTTGCTTAGCAGACCCAGGTGGGCCTGGGGGTACTCAGTGTTCCTGCCGGGAGCAGGGTGCCCACGCTAGCCTCCTAGGTGTCCAGAAAACTGTGCTGCCGTGGAAGTTACCCAGAGCAGAGGCCACCGCCTCATGGAAACTGCTGCACGCCTCCGCTTCTGCACGGCAGGTCAGGGCCTTACTTCCAGACATCTGTTCATGCTGGGTGTGCCGTCAGCGACACCGCATGGTGAGATGCTGACTTTCTCCTCAGGCACAGTGACTTCGGGTAGGAGGTCCTCGAAGTACTCAAAGCACACTGTTTTCTCACGGAAGCTCACACAAGGGCCATGACAAAGTCGGACTCGCCAGAAATGTTGTCCTGAGGCTGTTCGAAGACTGTGGAAATGTACCTCTCCTCAAGGAACGTACAGGGTGTTGCCCATCATTCGGCATGCACAGAGGGCCTCTGAGGGATCAACCAACGGGTCTCGAAGTGGCTCAGCAGGCCCACGGGGGTGTGGAGGTACTCAGTGAACTTGGAGCGAAAGTGATGCATACCGGAGAGGCCTAAGAGTCCTCAAAAGTGTACTTCCTTTCACATCAAGCATATAAGCGACTAAGAACTCATGGAAACAGCTGCCCGCTTCCCTTTCTGCACGGCTACTAGGGGCCTAACGTGGAGGCAAGTTTTCACGTTGAGATTCCCTATAGCGCTAGAGCTTGTCAGGCGGACCACAACCGCGGTCACGGAAGCACCTGATTCAGACAGAACGGACGCATACATTTCCGCAAAGCATTCTTATAGGGTTGACAGGCCTGTGAAGAGCAGGGAATGTCAGGTAGCTTCAAGGCAGCATGAATGCAGCCTTCCAAAAGGGAAAGCAAGGCTAGTTCCACCAGGCCCCCTTTTCCATGGGCACACTCAGCATACACCCCTGTGGTTTCTACCAAGTCTAAAGACACACAGGTTACCCTGTGTTTCCTCCCCCGAATCAACTTCTCGAAGTAGGGTGTTCTGCATCAAGCGAACTGCCTCAACCAAGGAACGCCGCAGCTGCTCCTCTGGGCCTGTGGCTATTCCAAAGCCTGCAGTGTCACAGGAAGAGCAGGACTGTCGTAAATGGCAGTAAGAACGCACGCCCACTATCTCTGGGAGGCACGGTGACTTCAGGCAGGAGCTCCTAGATGGAATGCGAAGCCGAGGGTTACTCTGAGTTCAGGTCAGACTAGGGCAATGCGTCAGACTTCGACGCCATGAGGGACGTGCCACAACGGTGTTCGTGAACGTGTGCGAGTGCTGAGGAAATTAAGCTGCTCCCAAAGAGAGTGCAGTGCGTTTCCCTACGCTCGGCATACACAGAGGGGCTCTAAAGGGCTACGGGCCTGGATGTTGCTTAGCAGACCCAGGTGGGCCTGGGGGTACTCAGTGTTCCTGCCGGGAGCAGGGTGCCCACGCTAGCCTCCTAGGTGTCCAGAAAACTGTGCTGCCGTGGAAGTTACCCAGAGCAGAGGCCACCGCCTCATGGAAACTGCTGCACGCCTCCGCTTCTGCACGGCAAATCAGGGCCTTACTTCCAGGCATCTGTTCAGGCTGGGTGTGCCGTTAGCGACACCGCATAGTGAGATGCTGACTTTCTCCTCAGCCAGAGTGACTTCGGGTACGAGGTCCTCGAAGTACTCAAAGCACACTGTTTTCTCACGGAAGCTCACACAAGGGCCATGACAAAGTCGGACTCGCCAGAAATGTTGTCCTGAGGCTGTTCGAAGACTGTGGAAATGTACCTCTCCTCAAGGAACGTACAGGGTGTTGCCCATCACTCGGCATGCACAGAGGGCCTCCGAGGGATCAACCAACGGGTCTCGAAGTGGCTCAGCAGGCCCACGGGGGTGTGGAGGTACTCAGTGAACTTGGAGGAAAGTGATGCGTACCCGAGAGGCCTACAAGTCCTCAAAAGTGTACTTCCTTTCACATAAAGCATGTAAGCGACTAAGAACTGATGGAAACAGCTGCCTGCCTCCCTTTCTGCACGGCTACTAGTGACCTAACCTGGAGGCAAGTTTTCACGTTGAGATTCCCTTTAGCTCTAGAGCTTGTCAGGCAGACCACAACCGCGGCCACGGAAGCACCTGGTTCAGACAGAACAGACTCATACTTTTCCGCGAAGCATTCTTACAGGGTTGACAGGCCTGTCAAGAGCAGGGAATGTCAGGTAGCTTCAAGGCAGCATGAATGCAGCCTTCCAAATGGGACAGCAAGGCTAGTTCCAGCAGGCCCCCGTTTCCATGGGCACACTCAGCATACACCCCTGTGGTTTCTACCAAGTCTAAAGAGACACAGGTTACCCTGTGTTTCCTCCCCTGAATCAACTTCTCGAAGTAGGGTGTTCTGCATCAAGCGAACTGCCTCAACCAAGGAACGCCGCAGCTGCTCCTCTGGGCCAGTGGCTATCCAAAAGCCTGCAGTGTCACAGGAAGAGCAGGACTGTCGTAAATGGCAGTTAGAACGCACGCCCACTATCTCTGGGAGGCACGGTGACTTCAGGCAGGAGCTTCTAGATGGAATGCGAAGCCGACGGTTACTCTGAGTTCAGCTCAGTCAGACTCGGGCAATGCGTCAGACTTCGTCTCCATGAGGGACGTGCCACAATGGTGTTCGTGAACGTGTGTGAGTGCTGAGGAAATTAAGCTGCTCCCAAAGAGAGTGCAGTGCGTTTCCCTACGCTCGGCATACACAGAGGGGCTCTAAAGGGCTACGGGCCTGGATGTTGCTTAGCAGACCCAGGTGGGCCTGGGGGTACTCAGTGTTCCTGCCGGGAGCAGGGTGCCCACGCTAGCCTCCTAGGTGTCCAGAAAACTGTGCTGCCGTGGAAGTTACCCAGAGCAGAGGCCACCGCCTCATGGAAACTGCTGCACGCCTCCGCTTCTGCACGGCAGGTCAGGGCCTTACTTCCAGACATCTGTTCATGCTGGGTGTGCCGTCAGCGACACCGCATGGTGAGATGCTGACTTTCTCCTCAGGCACAGTGACTTCGGGTACGAGGTCCTCGAAGTACTCAAAGCACACTGTTTTCTCACGGAAGCTCACACAAGGGCCATGACAAAGTCGGACTCGCCAGAAATGTTGTCCTGAGGCTGTTCGAGGACTCTGGAAATGTACCTCTCCTCAAGGAACGTACAGGGTGTTGCCCATCACTCGGCATGCACAGAGGGCCTCCGAGGGATCAAGCAACGGGTCTCGAAGTGGCTCAGCAGGCCCACGGGGGTGTGGAGGTACTCAGTGAACTTGGAGCGAAAGTGATGCATACCGGAGAGGCCTAAGAGTCCTCAAAAGTGTACTTCCTTTCACATCAAGCATATAAGCGACTAAGAACTCATGGAAACAGCTGCCCGCTTCCCTTTCTGCACGACTACTAGGGGCCTAACCTGGAGGCAAGTTTTCACGTTGAGATTCCCTATAGCGCTAGAGCTTGTCAGGCGGACCACAACCGCGGTCACGGAAGCACCTGATTCAGACAGAACGGACGCATACTTTTCCGCAAAGCATTCTTACAGGGTTGACAGGCCTGTCAAGAGCAGGGAATGTCAGGTAGCTTCAAGGCAGCATGAATGCAGCCTTCCAAATGGGACAGCAAGGCTAGTTCCAGCAGGAACCCGTTTCCATGGGCACACTCAGCATACACCCCTGTGGTTTCTACCAAGTCTAAAGAGACACAGGTTACCCTGTGTTTCCTCCCCTGAATCAACTTCTCGAAGTAGGGCGTTCTGCATCAAGCGAACTGCCTCAACCAAGGAACGCCGCAGCTGCTCCTCTGGGCCAGTGGCTATCCAAAAGCCTGCAGTGTCACAGGAAGAGCAGGACTGTCTTAAATGGCAGTTAGAACGCACGCCCACTATCTCTGGGAGGCACGGTGACTTCAGGCAGGAGCTCCTAGATGGAATGCGAAGCCGAGGGTTACTCTGAGTTCAGGTCAGACTAGGGCAATGCGTCAGACTTCGACGCCATGAGGGACGTGCCACAACGGTGTTCGTGAACGTGTGCGAGTGCTGAGGAAATTAAGCTGCTCCCAAAGAGAGTGCAGTGCGTTTCCCTACGCTCGGCATACACAGAGGGGCTCTAAAGGGCTACGGGCCTGGATGTTGCTTAGCAGACCCAGGTGGGCCTGGGGGTACTCAGTGTTCCTGCCGGGAGCAGGGTGCCCACGCTAGCCTCCTAGGTGTCCAGAAAACTGTGCTGCCGTGGAAGTTACCCAGAGCAGAGGCCACCGCCTCATGGAAACTGCTGCACGCCTCCGCTTCTGCACGGCAAATCAGGGCCTTACTTCCAGGCATCTGTTCAGGCTGGGTGTGCCGTCAGCGACACCGCATGGTGAGATGCTGACTTTCTCCTCAGGCACAGTGACTTCGGGTACGAGGTCCTCGAAGTACTCAAAGCACACTGTTTTCTCACGGAAGCTCACACAAGGGCCATGACAAAGTCGGACTCGCCAGAAATGTTGTCCTGAGGCTGTTCGAAGACTGTGGAAATGTACCTCTCCTCAAGGAACGTACAGGGTGTTGCCCATCACTCGGCATGCACAGAGGGCCTCCGAGGGATCAACCAACGGGTCTCGAAGTGGCTCAGCAGGCCCACGGGGGTGTGGAGGTACTCAGTGAACTTGGAGGAAAGTGATGCGTACCCGAGAGGCCTACAAGTCCTCAAAAGTGTACTTCCTTTCACATAAAGCATGTAAGCGACTAAGAACTGATGGAAACAGCTGCCTGCCTCCCTTTCTGCACGGCTACTAGTGACCTAACCTGGAGGCAAGTTTTCACGTTGAGATTCCCTTTAGCTCTAGAGCTTGTCAGGCAGACCACAACCGCGGCCACGGAAGCACCTGGTTCAGACAGAACAGACTCATACTTTTCCGCGAAGCATTCTTACAGGGTTGACAGGCCTGTCAAGAGCAGGGAATGTCAGGTAGCTTCAAGGCAGCATGAATGCAGCCTTCCAAATGGGACAGCAAGGCTAGTTCCAGCAGGAACCCGTTTCCATGGGCACACTCAGCATACACCCCTGTGGTTTCTACCAAGTCTAAAGAGACACAGGTTACCCTGTGTTTCCTCCCCTGAATCAACTTCTCGAAGTAGGGTGTTCTGCATCAAGCGAACTGCCTCAACCAAGGAACGCCGCAGCTGCTCCTCTGGGCCAGTGGCTATGCAAAAGCCTGCAGTGTCACAGGAAGAGCAGGACTGTCGTAAATGGCAGTTAGAACGCACGCCCACTATCTCTGGGAGGCACGGTGACTTCAGGCAGGAGCTTCAAGATGGAATGCGAAGCCGAGGGTTACTCTGAGTTCAGCTCAGTCAGACTCGGGCAATGCGTCAGACTTCGTCTCCATGAGGGACGTGCCACACTGGTGTTCGTGAACGTGTGCGAGTGCTGAGGAAATTAAGCTGCTCCCAAAGAGAGTGCAGTGCGTTTCCCTACGCTCGGCATACACAGAGGGGCTCTAAAGGGCTACGGGTCTGGATGTTGCTTAGCAGACCCAGGTGGGCCTGGGGGTACTCAGTGTTCCTGCCGGGAGCAGGGTGCCCACGCTAGCCTCCTAGGTGTCCAGAAAACTGTGCTGCCGTGGAAGTTACCCAGAGCAGAGGCCACCGCCTCATGGAAACTGCTGCACGCCTCCGCTTCTGCACGGCAGGTCAGGGCCTTACTTCCAGACATCTGTTCATGCTGGGTGTGCCGTCAGCGACACCGCATGGTGAGATGCTGACTTTCTCCTCAGGCACAGTGACTTCGGGTACGAGGTCCTCGAAGTACTCAAAGCACACTGTTTTCTCACGGAAGCTCACACAAGGGCCATGACAAAGTCGGACTCGCCAGAAATGTTGTCCTGAGGCTGTTCGAGGACTCTGGAAATGTAGCTCTCTTCAAGGAACGTACAGGGTGTTGCCCATCACTCGGCATGCACAGAGGGCCTCCGAGGGATCAACCAACGGGTCTCGAAGTGGCTCAGCAGGCCCACGGGGGTGTGGAGGTACTCAGTGAACTTGGAGCGAAAGTGATGCATACCGGAGAGGCCTAAGAGTCCTCAAAAGTGTACTTCCTTTCACATCAAGCATATAAGCGACTAAGAACTCATGGAAACAGCTGCCCGCTTCCCTTTCTGCACGGCTACTAGGGGCCTAACCTGGAGGCAAGTTTTCACGTTGAGATTCCCTATAGCACTAGAGCTTGTCAGGCGGACCACAACCGCGGTCACGGAAGCACCTGATTCAGACAGAACGGACGCATACTTTTCCGCAAAGCATTCTTACAGGGTTGACAGGCCTGTCAAGAGCAGGGAATGTCAGGTAGCTTCAAGGCAGCATGAATGCAGCCTTCCAAATGGGACAGCAAGGCTAGTTCCAGCAGGAACCCGTTTCCATGGGCACACTCAGCATACACCCCTGTGGTTTCTACCAAGTCTAAAGAGACACAGGTTACCCTGTGTTTCCTCCCCTGAATCAACTTCTCGAAGTAGGGTGTTCTGCATCAAGCGAACTGCCTCAACCAAGGAACGCCGCAGCTGCTCCTCTGGGCCAGTGGCTATCCAAAAGCCTGCAGTGTCACAGGAAGAGCAGGACTGTCGTAAATGGCAGTTAGAACGCACGCCCACTATCTCTGGGAGGCACGGTGACTTCAGGCAGGAGCTCCTAGATGGAATGCGAAGCCGAGGGTTACTCTGAGTTCAGGTCAGACTAGGGCAATGCGTCAGACTTCGACGCCATGAGGGACGTGCCACAACGGTGTTCGTTAAAGTGTGCGAGTGCTGAGGAAATTAAGCTGCTCCCAAAGAGAGTGCAGTGCGTTTCCCTACGCTCGGCATACACAGAGGGGCTCTAAAGGGCTACGGGCCTGGATGTTGCTTAGCAGACCCAGGTGGGCCTGGGGGTACTCAGTGTTCCTGCCGGGAGCAGGGTGCCCACGCTAGCCTCCTAGGTGTCCAGAAAACTGTGCTGCCGTGGAAGTTACCCAGAGCAGAGGCCACCGCCTCATGGAAACTGCTGCACGCCTCCGCTTCTGCACGGCAAATCAGGGCCTTACTTCCAGGCATCTGTTCAGGCTGGGTGTGCCGTTAGCGACACCGCATGGTGAGATGCTGACTTTCTCCTCAGCCAGAGTGACTTCGGGTACGAGGTCCTCGAAGTACTCAAAGCACACTGTTTTCTCACGGAAGCTCACACAAGGGCCATGACAAAGTCGGACTCGCCAGAAATGTTGTCCTGAGGCTGTTCGAAGACTGTGGAAATGTACCTCTCCTCAAGGAACGTACAGGGTGTTGCCCATCACTCGGCATGCACAGAGGGCCTCCGAGGGATCAACCAACGGGTCTCGAAGTGGCTCAGCAGGCCCACGGGGGTGTGGAGGTACTCAGTGAACTTGGAGGAAAGTGATGCGTACCCGAGAGGCCTACAAGTCCTCAAAAGTGTACTTCCTTTCACATAAAGCATGTAAGCGACTAAGAACTGATGGAAACAGCTGCCTGCCTCCCTTTCTGCACGGCTACTAGTGACCTAACCTGGAGGCAAGTTTTCACGTTGAGATTCCCTTTAGCTCTAGAGCTTGTCAGGCAGACCACAACCGCGGCCACGGAAGCACCTGGTTCAGACAGAGCGGACTCATACTTTTCCGCGAAGCATTCTTACAGGGTTGACAGGCCTGTCAAGAGCAGGGAATGTCAGGTAGCTTCAAGGCAGCATGAATGCAGCCTTCCAAATGGGACAGCAAGGCTAGTTCCAGCAGGAACCCGTTTCCATGGGCACACTCAGCATACACCCCTGTGGTTTCTACCAAGTCTAAAGAGACACAGGTTACCCTGTGTTTCCTCCCCTGAATCAACTTCTCGAAGTAGGGTGTTCTGCATCAAGCGAACTGCCTCAACCAAGGAACGCCGCAGCTGCTCCTCTGGGCCAGTGGCTATCCAAAAGCCTGCAGTGTCACAGGAAGAGCAGGACTGTCGTAAATGGCAGTTAGAACGCACGCCCGCTATCTCTGGGAGGCACGGTGACTTCAGGCAGGAGCTTCAAGATGGAATGCGAAGCCGAGGGTTACTCTGAGTTCAGCTCAGTCAGACTCGGGTAATGCGTCAGACTTCGTCTCCATGAGGGACGTGCCACACTGGTGTTCGTGAACGTGTGCGAGTGCTGAGGAAATTAAGCTGCTCCCAAAGAGAGTGCAGTGCGTTTCCCTACGCTCGGCATACACAGAGGGGCTCTAAAGGGCTACGGGCCTGGATGTTGCTTAGCAGACCCAGGTGGGCCTGGGGGTACTCAGTGTTCCTGCCGGGAGCAGGGTGCCCACGCTAGCCTCCTAGGTGTCCAGAAAACTGTGCTGCCGTGGAAGTTACCCAGAGCAGAGGCCACCGCCTCATGGAAACTGCTGCACGCCTCCGCTTTTGCACGGCAGGTCAGGGCCTTACTTCCAGACATCTGTTCATGCTGGGTGTGCCGTCAGCGACACCGCATGGTGAGATGCTGACTTTCTCCTCAGGCACAGTGACTTCGGGTACGAGGTCCTCGAAGTACTCAAAGCACACTGTTTTCTCACGGAAGCTCACACAAGGGCCATGACAAAGTCGGACTCGCCAGAAATGTTGTCCTGAGGCTGTTCGAGGACTCTGGAAATGTAGCTCTCTTCAAGGAACGTACAGGGTGTTGCCCATCACTCGGCATGCACAGAGGGCCTCCGAGGGATCAAGCAACGGGTCTCGAAGTGGCTCAGCAGGCCCACGGGGGTGTGGAGGTACTCAGTGAACTTGGAGGAAAGTGATGCCTACCCGAGAGGCCTACAAGTCCTCAAAAGTGTACTTCCTTTCACATAAAGCATGTAAGCGACTAAGAACTGATGGAAACAGCTGCCTGCCTCCCTTTCTGCACGGCTACTAGTGACCTAACCTGGAGGCAAGTTTTCACGTTGAGATTCCCTTTAGCTCTAGAGCTTGTCAGGCAGACCACAACCGCGGCCACGGAAGCACCTGGTTCAGACAGAACAGACTCATACTTTTCCGCGAAGCATTCTTACAGGGTTGACAGGCCTGTCAAGAGCAGGGAATGTCAGGTAGCTTCAAGGCAGCATGAATGCAGCCTTCCAAATGGGACAGCAAGGCTAGTTCCAGCAGGAACCCGTTTCCATGGGCACACTCAGCATACACCCCTGTGGTTTCTACCAAGTCTAAAGAGACACAGGTTACCCTGTGTTTCCTCCCCTGAATCAACTTCTCGAAGTAGGGTGTTCTGCATCAAGCGAACTGCCTCAACCAAGGAACGCCGCAGCTGCTCCTCTGGGCCAGTGGCTATCCAAAAGCCTGCAGTGTCACAGGAAGAGCAGGACTGTCGTAAATGGCAGTTAGAACGCACGCCCACTATCTCTGGGAGGCACGGTGACTTCAGGCAGGAGCTCCTAGATGGAATGCGAAGCCGAGGGTTACTCTGAGTTCAGGTCAGACTAGGGCAATGCGTCAGACTTCGACGCCATGAGGGACGTGCCACAACGGTGTTCGTGAACGTGTGCGAGTGCTGAGGAAATTAAGCTGCTCCCAAAGAGAGTGCAGTGCGTTTCCCTACGCTCGGCATACACAGAGGGGCTCTAAAGGGCTACGGGCCTGGATGTTGCTTAGCAGACCCAGGTGGGCCTGGGGGTACTCAGTGTTCCTGCCGGGAGCAGGGTGCCCACGCTAGCCTCCTAGGTGTCCAGAAAACTGTGCTGCCGTGGAAGTTACCCAGAGCAGAGGCCACCGCCTCATGGAAACTGCTGCACGCCTCCGCTTCTGCACGGCAAATCAGGGCCTTACTTCCAGGCATCTGTTCATGCTGGGTGTGCCGTTAGCGACACCGCATGGTGAGATGCTGACTTTCTCCTCAGCCAGAGTGACTTCGGGTACGAGGTCCTCGAAGTACTCAAAGCACACTGTTTTCTCACGGAAGCTCACACAAGGGCCATGACAAAGTCGGACTCGCCAGAAATGTTGTCCTGAGGCTGTTCGAAGACTGTGGAAATGTACCTCTCCTCAAGGAACGTACAGGGTGTTGCCCATCACTCGGCATGCACAGAGGGCCTCCGAGGGATCAACCAACGGGTCTCGAAGTGGCTCAGCAGGCCCACGGGGGTGTGGAGGTACTCAGTGAACTTGGAGGAAAGTGATGCCTACCCGAGAGGCCTACAAGTCCTCAAAAGTGTACTTCCTTTCACATAAAGCATGTAAGCGACTAAGAACTGATGGAAACAGCTGCCTGCCTCCCTTTCTGCACGGCTACTAGTGACCTAACCTGGAGGCAAGTTTTCACGTTGAGATTCCCTTTAGCTCTAGAGCTTGTCAGGCAGACCACAACCGCGGCCACGGAAGCACCTGGTTCAGACAGAACAGACTCATACTTTTCCGCGAAGCATTCTTACAGGGTTGACAGGCCTGTCAAGAGCAGGGAATGTCAGGTAGCTTCAAGGCAGCATGAATGCAGCCTTCCAAATGGGACAGCAAGGCTAGTTCCAGCAGGAACCCGTTTCCATGGGCACACTCAGCATACACCCCTGTGGTTTCTACCAAGTCTAAAGAGACACAGGTTACCCTGTGTTTCCTCCCCTGAATCAACTTCTCGAAGTAGGGTGTTCTGCATCAAGCGAACTGCCTCAACCAAGGAACGCCGCAGCTGCTCCTCTGGGCCAGTGGCTATCCAAAAGCCTGCAGTGTCACAGGAAGAGCAGGACTGTCGTAAATGGCAGTTAGAACGCACGCCCACTATCTCTGGGAGGCACGGTGACTTCAGGCAGGAGCTCCTAGATGGAATGCGAAGCCGAGGGTTACTCTGAGTTCAGGTCAGACTAGGGCAATGCGTCAGACTTCGACGCCATGAGGGACGTGCCACAACGGTGTTCGTGAACGTGTGCGAGTGCTGAGGAAATTAAGCTGCTCCCAAAGAGAGTGCAGTGCGTTTCCCTACGCTCGGCATACACAGAGGGGCTCTAAAGGGCTACGGGCCTGGATGTTGCTTAGCAGACCCAGGTGGGCCTGGGGGTACTCAGTGTTCCTGCCGGGAGCAGGGTGCCCACGCTAGCCTCCTAGGTGTCCAGAAAACTGTGCTGCCGTGGAAGTTACCCAGAGCAGAGGTCACCGCCTCATGGAAACTGCTGCACGCCTCCGCTTCTGCACGGCAAATCAGGGCCTTACTTCCAGGCATCTGTTCATGCTGGGTGTGCCGTTAGCGACACCGCATGGTGAGATGCTGACTTTCTCCTCAGCCAGAGTGACTTCGGGTACGAGGTCCTCGAAGTACTCAAAGCACACTGTTTTCTCACGGAAGCTCACACAAGGGCCATGACAAAGTCGGACTCGCCAGAAATGTTGTCCTGAGGCTGTTCGAAGACTGTGGAAATGTACCTCTCCTCAAGGAACGTACAGGGTGTTGCCCATCACTCGGCATGCACAGAGGGCCTCCGAGGGATCAACCAACGGGTCTCGAAGTGGCTCAGCAGGCCCACGGGGGTGTGGAGGTACTCAGTGAACTTGGAGGAAAGTGATGCCTACCCGAGAGGCCTACAAGTCCTCAAAAGTGTACTTCCTTTCACATAAAGCATGTAAGCGACTAAGAACTGATGGAAACAGCTGCCTGCCTCCCTTTCTGCACGGCTACTTGTGACCTAACCTGGAGGCAAGTTTTCACGTTGAGATTCCCTTTAGCTCTAGAGCTTGTCAGGCAGACCACAACCGCGGCCACGGAAGCACCTGGTTCAGACAGAACAGACTCATACTTTTCCGTGAAGCATTCTTACAGGGTTGACAGGCCTGTCAAGAGCAGGGAATGTCAGGTAGCTTCAAGGCAGCATGAATGCAGCCTTCCAAATGGGACAGCAAGGCTAGTTCCAGCAGGAACCCGTTTCCATGGGCACACTCAGCATACACCCCTGTGGTTTCTACCAAGTCTAAAGAGACACAGGTTACCCTGTGTTTCCTCCCCTGAATCAACTTCTCGAAGTAGGGTGTTCTGCATCAAGCGAACTGCCTCAACCAAGGAACGCCGCAGCTGCTCCTCTGGGCCAGTGGCTATCCAAAAGCCTGCAGTGTCACAGGAAGAGCAGGACTGTCGTAAATGGCAGTTAGAACGCACGCCCACTATCTCTGGGAGGCACGGTGACTTCAGGCAGGAGCTCCTAGATGGAATGCGAAGCCGAGGGTTACTCTGAGTTCAGGTCAGACTAGGGCAATGCGTCAGACTTCGACGCCATGAGGGACGTGCCACAACGGTGTTCGTGAACGTGTGCGAGTGCTGAGGAAATTAAGCTGCTCCCAAAGAGAGTGCAGTGCGTTTCCCTACGCTCGGCATACACAGAGGGGCTCTAAAGGGCTACGGGCCTGGATGTTGCTTAGCAGACCCAGGTGGGCCTGGGGGTACTCAGTGTTCCTGCCGGGAGCAGGGTGCCCACGCTAGCCTCCTAGGTGTCCAGAAAACTGTGCTGCCGTGGAAGTTACCCAGAGCAGAGGCCACCGCCTCATGGAAACTGCTGCACGCCTCCACTTCTGCACGGCAGGTCAGGGCCTTACTTCCAGACATCTGTTCATGCTGGGTGTGCCGTCAGCGACACCGCATGGTGAGATGCTGACTTTCTCCTCAGGCACAGTGACTTCGGGTACGAGGTCCTCGAAGTACTCAAAGCACACTGTTTTCTCACGGAAGCTCACACAAGGGCCATGACAAAGTCGGACTCGCCAGAAATGTTGTCCTGAGGCTGTTCGAAGACTGTGGAAATGTACCTCTCCTCAAGGAACGTACAGGGTGTTGCCCATCACTCGGCATGCACAGAGGGCCTCTGAGGGATCAACCAACGGGTCTCGAAGTGGCTCAGCAGGCCCACGGGGGTGTGGAGGTACTCAGTGAACTTGGAGCGAAAGTGATGCATACCGGAGAGGCCTAAGAGTCCTCAAAAGTGTACTTCCTTTCACATCAAGCATATAAGCGACTAAGAACTCATGGAAACAGCTGCCCGCTTCCCTTTCTGCACGGCTACTAGGGGCCTAACGTGGAGGCAAGTTTTCACGTTGAGATTCCCTATAGCGCTAGAGCTTGTCAGGCGGACCACAACCGCGGTCACGGAAGCACCTGATTCAGACAGAACGGACGCATACTTTTCCGCAAAGCATTCTTACAGGGTTGACAGGCCTGTCAAGAGCAGGGAATGTCAGGTAGCTTCAAGGCAGCATGAATGCAGCCTTCCAAATGGGACAGCAAGGCTAGTTCCAGCAGGAACCCGTTTCCATGGGCACACTCAGCATACACCCCTGTGGTTTCTACCAAGTCTAAAGAGACACAGGTTACCCTGTGTTTCCTCCCCTGAATCAACTTCTCGAAGTAGGGTGTTCTGCATCAAGCGAACTGCCTCAACCAAGGAACGCCGCAGCTGCTCCTCTGGGCCTGTGGCTATCCAAAAGCCTGCAGTGTCACAGGAAGAGCAGGACTGTCTTAAATGGCAGTTAGAACGCACGCCCACTATCTCTGGGAGGCACGGTGACTTCAGGCAGGAGCTCCTAGATGGAATGCGAAGCCGAGGGTTACTCTGAGTTCAGGTCAGACTAGGGCAATGCGTCAGACTTCGACGCCATGAGGGACGTGCCACAACGGTGTTCGTGAACGTGTGCGAGTGCTGAGGAAATTAAGCTGCTCCCAAAGAGAGTGCAGTGCGTTTCCCTACGCTCGGCATACACAGAGGGGCTCTAAAGGGCTACGGGCCTGGATGTTGCTTAGCAGACCCAGGTGGGCCTGGGGGTACTCAGTGTTCCTGCCGGGAGCAGGGTGCCCACGCTAGCCTCCTAGGTGTCCAGAAAACTGTGCTGCCGTGGAAGTTACCCAGAGCAGAGGCCACCGCCTCATGGAAACTGCTGCACGCCTCCGCTTCTGCACGGCAAATCAGGGCCTTACTTCCAGGCATCTGTTCAGGCTGGGTGTGCCGTTAGCGACACCGCATAGTGAGATGCTGACTTTCTCCTCAGCCAGAGTGACTTCGGGTACGAGGTCCTCGAAGTACTCAAAGCACACTGTTTTCTCACGGAAGCTCACACAAGGGCCATGACAAAGTCGGACTCGCCAGAAATGTTGTCCTGAGGCTGTTCGAAGACTGTGGAAATGTACCTCTCCTCAAGGAACGTACAGGGTGTTGCCCATCACTCGGCATGCACAGAGGGCCTCCGAGGGATCAACCAACGGGTCTCGAAGTGGCTCAGCAGGCCCACGGGGGTGTGGAGGTACTCAGTGAACTTGGAGGAAAGTGATGCGTACCCGAGAGGCCTACAAGTCCTCAAAAGTGTACTTCCTTTCACATAAAGCATGTAAGCGACTAAGAACTGATGGAAACAGCTGCCTGCCTCCCTTTCTGCACGGCTACTAGTGACCTAACCTGGAGGCAAGTTTTCACGTTGAGATTCCCTTTAGCTCTAGAGCTTGTCAGGCAGACCACAACCGCGGCCACGGAAGCACCTGGTTCAGACAGAACAGACTCATACTTTTCAGCGAAGCATTCTTACAGGGTTGACAGGCCTGTCAAGAGCAGGGAATGTCAGGTAGCTTCAAGGCAGCATGAATGCAGCCTTCCAAATGGGAAAGCAAGGCTAGTTCCAGCAGGCCCCCGTTTCCATGGGCACATGCAGCAAACACCCCTGTGGTTTCTACCAAGTCTAAAGAGACACAGGTTACCCTGTGTTTCCTCCCCTGAATCAACTTCTCGAAGTAGGGTGTTCTGCATCAAGCGAACTGCCTCAACCAAGGAACGCCGCAGCTGCTCCTCTGGGCCAGTGGCTATCCAAAAGCCTGCAGTGTCACAGGAAGAGCAGGACTGTCGTAAATGGCAGTTAGAACGCACGCCCACTATCTCTGGGAGGCACGGTGACTTCAGGCAGGAGCTTCTAGATGGAATGCGAAGCCGACGGTTACTCTGAGTTCAGCTCAGTCAGACTCGGGCAATGCGTCAGACTTCGTCTCCATGAGGGACGTGCCACAATGGTGTTCGTGAACGTGTGTGAGTGCTGAGGAAATTAAGCTGCTCCCAAAGAGAGTGCAGTGCGTTTCCCTACGCTCGGCATACACAGAGGGGCTCTAAAGGGCTACGGGCCTGGATGTTGCTTAGCAGACCCAGGTGGGCCTGGGGGTACTCAGTGTTCCTGCCGGGAGCAGGGTGCCCACGCTAGCCTCCTAGGTGTCCAGAAAACTGTGCTGCCGTGGAAGTTACCCAGAGCAGAGGCCACCGCCTCATGGAAACTGCTGCACGCCTCCGCTTCTGCACGGCAGGTCAGGGCCTTACTTCCAGACATCTGTTCATGCTGGGTGTGCCGTCAGCGACACCGCATGGTGAGATGCTGACTTTCTCCTCAGGCACAGTGACTTCGGGTACGAGGTCCTCGAAGTACTCAAAGCACACTGTTTTCTCACGGAAGCTCACACAAGGGCCATGACAAAGTCGGACTCGCCAGAAATGTTGTCCTGAGGCTGTTCGAGGACTCTGGAAATGTACCTCTCCTCAAGGAACGTACAGGGTGTTGCCCATCACTCGGCATGCACAGAGGGCCTCCGAGGGATCAAGCAACGGGTCTCGAAGTGGCTCAGCAGGCCCACGGGGGTGTGGAGGTACTCAGTGAACTTGGAGCGAAAGTGATGCATACCGGAGAGGCCTAAGAGTCCTCAAAAGTGTACTTCCTTTCACATCAAGCATATAAGCGACTAAGAACTCATGGAAACAGCTGCCCGCTTCCCTTTCTGCACGGCTACTAGGGGCCTAACGTGGAGGCAAGTTTTCACGTTGAGATTCCCTATAGCGCTAGAGCTTGTCAGGCGGACCACAACCGCGGCCACGGAAGCACCTGATTCAGACTGAACGGACGCATACTTTTCCGCAAAGCATTGTTATAGGGTTGACAGGCCTGTCAAGAGCAGGGAATGTCAGGTAGCTTCAAGGCAGCATGAATGCAGCCTTCCAAATGGGACAGCAAGGCTAGTTCCACCAGGCCCCCTTTTCCATGGGCACACTCAGCATACACCCCTGTGGTTTCTACCAAGTCTAAAGACACACAGGTTACCCTGTGTTTCCTCCCCCGAATCAACTTCTCGAAGTAGGGTGTTCTGCATCAAGCGAACTGCCTCAACCAAGGAACGCCGCAGCTGCTCCTCTGGGCCTGTGGCTATTCCAAAGCCTGCAGTGTCACAGGAAGAGCAGGACTGTCGTAAATGGCAGTTAGAACGCACGCCCACTATCTCTGGGAGGCACGGTGACTTCAGGCAGGAGCTCCTAGATGGAATGCGAAGCCGAGGGTTACTCTGAGTTCAGGTCAGACTAGGGCAATGCGTCAGACTTCGACGCCATGAGGGACGTGCCACAACGGTGTTCGTGAACGTGTGCGAGTGCTGAGGAAATTAAGCTGCTCCCAAAGAGAGTGCAGTGCGTTTCCCTACTCTCGGCATACACAGAGGGGCTCTAAAGGGCTACGGGCCTGGATGTTGCTTAGCAGACCCAGGTGGGCCTGGGGGTACTCAGTGTTCCTGCCGGGAGCAGGGTGCCCACGCTAGCCTCCTAGGTGTCCAGAAAATTGTGCTGCCGTGGAAGTTACCCAGAGCAGAGGCCACCGCCTCATGGAAACTGCTGCACGCCTCCGCTTCTGCACGGCAAATCAGGGCCTTACTTCCAGGCATCTGTTCAGGCTGGGTGTGCCGTTAGCGACACCGCATGGTGAGATGCTGACTTTCTCCTCAGGCACAGTGACTTCGGGTACGAGGTCCTCGAAGTACTCAAAGCACACTGTTTTCTCACGGAAGCTCACACAAGGGCCATGACAAAGTCGGACTCGCCAGAAATGTTGTCCTGAGGCTGTTCGAAGACTGTGGAAATGTACCTCTCCTCAAGGAACGTACAGGGTGTTGCCCATCACTCGGCATGCACAGAGGGCCTCCGAGGGATCAACCAACGGGTCTCGAAGTGGCTCAGCAGGCCCACGGGGGTGTGGAGGTACTCAGTGAACTTGGAGGAAAGTGATGCCTACCCGAGAGGCCTACAAGTCCTCAAAAGTGTACTTCCTTTCACATAAAGCATGTAAGCGACTAAGAACTGATGGAAACAGCTGCCTGCCTCCCTTTCTGCACGGCTACTAGTGACCTAACCTGGAGGCAAGTTTTCACGTTGAGATTCCCTTTAGCTCTAGAGCTTGTCAGGCAGACCACAACCGCGGCCACGGAAGCACCTGGTTCAGACAGAACAGACTCATACTTTTCCGCGAAGCATTCTTACAGGGTTGACAGGCCTGTCAAGAGCAGGGAATGTCAGGTAGCTTCAAGGCAGCATGAATGCAGCCTTCCAAATGGGAAAGCAAGGCTAGTTCCAGCAGGCCCCCGTTTCCATGGGCACATGTAGAAAACACCCCTGTGGTTTCTACCAAGTCTAAAGAGACACAGGTTACCCTGTGTTTCCTCCCCTGAATCAACTTCTCGAAGTAGGGTGTTCTGCATCAAGCGAACTGCCTCAACCAAGGAACGCCGCAGCTGCTCCTCTGGGCCAGTGGCTATCCAAAAGCCTGCAGTGTCACAGGAAGAGCAGGACTGTCGTAAATGGCAGTTAGAACGCACGCCCACTATCTCTGGGAGGCACGGTGACTTCAGGCAGGAGCTTCTAGATGGAATGCGAAGCCGAGGGTTACTCTGAGTTCAGCTCAGTCAGACTCGGGCAATGCGTCAGACTTCGTCTCCATGAGGGACGTGCCACAATGGTGTTCGTGAACGTGTGTGAGTGCTGAGGAAATTAAGCTGCTCCCAAAGAGAGTGCAGTGCGTTTCCCTACGCTCGGCATACACAGAGGGGCTCTAAAGGGCTACGGGCCTGGATGTTGCTTAACAGACCCAGGTGGGCCTGGGGGTACTCAGTGTTCCTGCCGGGAGCAGGGTGCCCACGCTAGCCTCCTAGGTGTCCAGAAAACTGTGCTGCCGTGGAAGTTACCCAGAGCAGAGGCCACCGCCTCATGGAAACTGCTGCACGCCTCCGCTTCTGCACGGCAGGTCAGGGCCTTACTTCCAGACATCTGTTCATGCTGGGTGTGCCGTCAGCGACACCGCATGGTGAGATGCTGACTTTCTCCTCAGGCACAGTGACTTCGGGTACGAGGTCCTCGAAGTACTCAAAGCACACTGTTTTCTCACGGAAGCTCACACAAGGGCCATGACAAAGTCGGACTCGCCAGAAATGTTGTCCTGAGGCTGTTCGAGGACTCTGGAAATGTACCTCTCCTCAAGGAACGTACAGGGTGTTGCCCATCACTCGGCATGCACAGAGGGCCTCCGAGGGATCAAGCAACGGGTCTCGAAGTGGCTCAGCAGGCCCACGGGGGTGTGGAGGTACTCAGTGAACTTGGAGCGAAAGTGATGCATACCGGAGAGGCCTAAGAGTCCTCAAAAGTGTACTTCCTTTCACATCAAGCATATAAGCGACTAAGAACTCATGGAAACAGCTGCCCGCTTCCCTTTCTGCACGGCTACTAGGGGCCTAACCTAGAGGCAAGTTTTCACGTTGAGATTCCCTATAGCGCTAGAGCTTGTCAGGCGGACCACAACCGCGGCCACGGAAGCACCTGGTTCAGACAGAACAGACTCATACTTTTCAGCGAAGCATTCTTACAGGGTTGACAGGCCTGTCAAGAGCAGGGAATGTCAGGTAGCTTCAAGGCAGCATGAATGCAGCCTTCCAAATGGGAAAGCAAGGCTAGTTCCAGCAGGCCCCCGTTTCCATGGGCACATGCAGCAAACACCCCTGTGGTTTCTACCAAGTCTAAAGAGACACAGGTTACCCTGTGTTTCCTCCCCTGAATCAACTTCTCGAAGTAGGGTGTTCTGCATCAAGCGAACTGCCTCAACCAAGGAACGCCGCAGCTGCTCCTCTGGGCCAGTGGCTATCCAAAAGCCTGCAGTGTCACAGGAAGAGCAGGACTGTCGTAAATGGCAGTTAGAACGCACGCCCACTATCTCTGGGAGGCACGGTGACTTCAGGCAGGAGCTTCTAGATGGAATGCGAAGCCGAGGGTTACTCTGAGTTCAGCTCAGTCAGACTCGGGCAATGCGTCAGACTTCGTCTCCATGAGGGACGTGCCACAATGGTGTTCGTGAACGTGTGTGAGTGCTGAGGAAATTAAGCTGCTCCCAAAGAGAGTGCAGTGCGTTTCCCTACGCTCGGCATACACAGAGGGGCTCTAAAGGGCTACGGGCCTGGATGTTGCTTAGCAGACCCAGGTGGGCCTGGGGGTACTCAGTGTTCCTGCCGGGAGCAGGGTGCCCACGCTAGCCTCCTAGGTGTCCAGAAAACTGTGCTGCCGTGGAAGTTACCCAGAGCAGAGGCCACCGCCTCATGGAAACTGCTGCACGCCTCCGCTTCTGCACGGCAGGTCAGGGCCTTACTTCCAGACATCTGTTCATGCTGGGTGTGCCGTCAGCGACACCGCATGGTGAGATGCTGACTTTCTCCTCAGGCACAGTGACTTCGGGTAGGAGGTCCTCGAAGTACTCAAAGCACACTGTTTTCTCACGGAAGCTCACACAAGGGCCATGACAAAGTCGGACTCGCCAGAAATGTTGTCCTGAGGCTGTTCGAAGACTGTGGAAATGTACCTCTCCTCAAGGAACGTACAGGGTGTTGCCCATCATTCGGCATGCACAGAGGGCCTCTGAGGGATCAACCAACGGGTCTCGAAGTGGCTCAGCAGGCCCACGGGGGTGTGGAGGTACTCAGTGAACTTGGAGCGAAAGTGATGCATACCGGAGAGGCCTAAGAGTCCTCAAAAGTGTACTTCCTTTCACATCAAGCATATAAGCGACTAAGAACTCATGGAAACAGCTGCCCGCTTCCCTTTCTGCACGGCTACTAGGGGCCTAACGTGGAGGCAAGTTTTCACGTTGAGATTCCCTATAGCGCTAGAGCTTGTCAGGCGGACCACAACCGCGGTCACGGAAGCACCTGATTCAGACAGAACGGACGCATACATTTCCGCAAAGCATTCTTATAGGGTTGACAGGCCTGTGAAGAGCAGGGAATGTCAGGTAGCTTCAAGGCAGCATGAATGCAGCCTTCCAAATGGGAAAGCAAGGCTAGTTCCACCAGGCCCCCTTTTCCATGGGCACACTCAGCATACACCCCTGTGGTTTCTACCAAGTCTAAAGACACACAGGTTACCCTGTGTTTCCTCCCCCGAATCAACTTCTCGAAGTAGGGTGTTCTGCATCAAGCGAACTGCCTCAACCAAGGAACGCCGCAGCTGCTCCTCTGGGCCTGTGGCTATTCCAAAGCCTGCAGTGTCACAGGAAGAGCAGGACTGTCGTAAATGGCAGTAAGAACGCACGCCCACTATCTCTGGGAGGCACGGTGACTTCAGGCAGGAGCTCCTAGATGGAATGCGAAGCCGAGGGTTACTCTGAGTTCAGGTCAGACTAGGGCAATGCGTCAGACTTCGACGCCATGAGGGACGTGCCACAACGGTGTTCGTGAACGTGTGCGAGTGCTGAGGAAATTAAGCTGCTCCCAAAGAGAGTGCAGTGCGTTTCCCTACGCTCGGCATACACAGAGGGGCTCTAAAGGGCTACGGGCCTGGATGTTGCTTAGCAGACCCAGGTGGGCCTGGGGGTACTCAGTGTTCCTGCCGGGAGCAGGGTGCCCACGCTAGCCTCCTAGGTGTCCAGAAAACTGTGCTGCCGTGGAAGTTACCCAGAGCAGAGGCCACCGCCTCATGGAAACTGCTGCACGCCTCCGCTTCTGCACGGCAAATCAGGGCCTTACTTTCAGCCATCTGTTCAGGCTGGGTGTGCCGGTAGCGACACCGCATGGTGAGATGCTGACTTTCTCCTCAGGCAGAGTGACTTCGGGTAGGAGGTCCTCGAAGTACTCAAAGCACACTGTTTTCTCACGGAAGCTCACACAAGGGCCATGACAAAGTCGGACTCGCCAGAAATGTTGTCCTGAGGCTGTTCGAAGACTGTGGAAATGTACCACTCCTCAAGGAACGTACAGGGTGTTGCCCATCACTCGGCATGCACAGAGGGCCTCTGAGGGATCAACCAACGGGTCTCGAAGTGGCTCAGCAGGCCCACGGGGGTGTGGAGGTACTCAGTGAACTTGGAGCGAAAGTGATGCATACCGGAGAGGCCTAAGAGTCCTCAAAAGTGTACTTCCTTTCACATCAAGCATATAAGCGACTAAGAACTCATGGAAACAGCTGCCCGCTTCCCTTTCTGCACGGCTACTAGGGGCCTAACGTGGAGGCAAGTTTTCACGTTGAGATTCCCTATAGCGCTAGAGCTTGTCAGGCGGACCACAACCGCGGCCACGGAAGCACCTGATTCAGACTGAACGGACGCATACTTTGCGCAAAGCATTGTTATAGGGTTGACAGGCCTGTCAAGAGCAGGGAATGTCAGGTAGCTTCAAGGCAGCATGAATGCAGCCTTCCAAATGGGACAGCAAGGCTAGTTCCACCAGGCCCCCTTTTCCATGGGCACACTCAGCATACACCCCTGTGGTTTCTACCAAGTCTAAAGACACACAGGTTACCCTGTGTTTCCTCCCCCGAATCAACTTCTCGAAGTAGGGTGTTCTGCATCAAGCGAACTGCCTCAACCAAGGAACGCCGCAGCTGCTCCTCTGGGCCTGTGGCTATTCCAAAGCCTGCAGTGTCACAGGAAGAGCAGGACTGTCTTAAATGGCAGTTAGAACGCACGCCCACTATCTCTGGGAGGCACGGTGACTTCAGGCAGGAGCTCCTAGATGGAATGCGAAGCCGAGGGTTACTCTGAGTTCAGGTCAGACTAGGGCAATGCGTCAGACTTCGACGCCATGAGGGACGTGCCACAACGGTGTTCGTGAACGTGTGCGAGTGCTGAGGAAATTAAGCTGCTCCCAAAGAGAGTGCAGTGCGTTTCCCTACTCTCGGCATACACAGAGGGGCTCTAAAGGGCTACGGGCCTGGATGTTGCTTAGCAGACCCAGGTGGGCCTGGGGGTACTCAGTGTTCCTGCCGGGAGCAGGGTGCCCACGCTAGCCTCCTAGGTGTCCAGAAAACTGTGATGCCGTGGAAGTTACCCAGAGCAGAGGCCACCGCCTCATGGAAACTGCTGCACGCCTCCGCTTCTGCACGGCAAATCAGGGCCTTACTTCCAGGCATCTGTTCAGGCTGGGTGTGCCGTTAGCGACACCGCATGGTGAGATGCTGACTTTCTCCTCAGGCAGAGTGACTTCGGGTACGAGGTCCTCGAAGTACTCAAAGCACACTGTTTTCTCACGGAAGCTCACACAAGGGCCATGACAAAGTCGGACTCGCCAGAAATGTTGTCCTGAGGCTGTTCGAAGACTGTGGAAATGTACCTCTCCTCAAGGAACGTACAGGGTGTTGCCCATCACTCGGCATGCACAGAGGGCCTCCGAGGGATCAACCAACGGGTCTCGAAGTGGCTCAGCAGGCCCACGGGGGTGTGGAGGTACTCAGTGAACTTGGAGGAAAGTGATGCGTACCCGAGAGGCCTACAAGTCCTCAAAAGTGTACTTCCTTTCACATAAAGCATGTAAGCGACTAAGAACTGATGGAAACAGCTGCCTGCCTCCCTTTCTGCACGGCTACTAGTGACCTAACCTGGAGGCAAGTTTTCACGTTGAGATTCCCTTTAGCTCTAGAGCTTGTCAGGCAGACCACAACCGCGGCCACGGAAGCACCTGGTTCAGACAGAACAGACTCATACTTTTCCGCGAAGCATTCTTACAGGGTTGACAGGCCTGTCAAGAGCAGGGAATGTCAGGTAGCTTCAAGGCAGCATGAATGCAGCCTTCCAAATGGGAAAGCAAGGCTAGTTCCAGCAGGCCCCCGTTTCCATGGGCACATGTAGAAAACACCCCTGTGGTTTCTACCAAGTCTAAAGAGACACAGGTTACCCTGTGTTTCCTCCCCTGAATCAACTTCTCGAAGTAGGGTGTTCTGCATCAAGCGAACTGCCTCAACCAAGGAACGCCGCAGCTGCTCCTCTGGGCCAGTGGCTATCCAAAAGCCTGCAGTGTCACAGGAAGAGCAGGACTGTCGTAAATGGCAGTTAGAACGCACGCCCACTATCTCTGGGAGGCACGGTGACTTCAGGCAGGAGCTTCTAGATGGAATGCGAAGCCGAGGGTTACTCTGAGTTCAGCTCAGTCAGACTCGGGCAATGCGTCAGACTTCGTCTCCATGAGGGACGTGCCACAATGGTGTTCGTGAACGTGTGTGAGTGCTGAGGAAATTAAGCTGCTCCCAAAGAGAGTGCAGTGCGTTTCCCTACGCTCGGCATACACAGAGGGGCTCTAAAGGGCTACGGGCCTGGATGTTGCTTAACAGACCCAGGTGGGCCTGGGGGTACTCAGTGTTCCTGCCGGGAGCAGGGTGCCCACGCTAGCCTCCTAGGTGTCCAGAAAACTGTGCTGCCGTGGAAGTTACCCAGAGCAGAGGCCACCGCCTCATGGAAACTGCTGCACGCCTCCGCTTCTGCACGGCAGGTCAGGGCCTTACTTCCAGACATCTGTTCATGCTGGGTGTGCCGTCAGCGACACCGCATGGTGAGATGCTGACTTTCTCCTCAGGCACAGTGACTTCGGGTACGAGGTCCTCGAAGTACTCAAAGCACACTGTTTTCTCACGGAAGCTCACACAAGGGCCATGACAAAGTCGGACTCGCCAGAAATGTTGTCCTGAGGCTGTTCGAGGACTCTGGAAATGTACCTCTCCTCAAGGAACGTACAGGGTGTTGCCCATCACTCGGCATGCACAGAGGGCCTCCGAGGGATCAAGCAACGGGTCTCGAAGTGGCTCAGCAGGCCCACGGGGGTGTGGAGGTACTCAGTGAACTTGGAGCGAAAGTGATGCATACCGGAGAGGCCTAAGAGTCCTCAAAAGTGTACTTCCTTTCACATCAAGCATATAAGCGACTAAGAACTCATGGAAACAGCTGCCCGCTTCCCTTTCTGCACGGCTACTAGGGGCCTAACCTAGAGGCAAGTTTTCACGTTGAGATTCCCTATAGCGCTAGAGCTTGTCAGGCGGACCACAACCGCGGCCATGGAAGCACCTGGTTCAGACAGAACAGACTCATACTTTTCAGCGAAGCATTCTTACAGGGTTGACAGGCCTGTCAAGAGCAGGGAATGTCAGGTAGCTTCAAGGCAGCATGAATGCAGCCTTCCAAATGGGAAAGCAAGGCTAGTTCCAGCAGGCCCCCGTTTCCATGGGCACATGCAGCAAACACCCCTGTGGTTTCTACCAAGTCTAAAGAGACACAGGTTACCCTGTGTTTCCTCCCCTGAATCAACTTCTCGAAGTAGGGTGTTCTGCATCAAGCGAACTGCCTCAACCAAGGAACGCCGCAGCTGCTCCTCTGGGCCAGTGGCTATCCAAAAGCCTGCAGTGTCACAGGAAGAGCAGGACTGTCGTAAATGGCAGTTAGAACGCACGCCCACTATCTCTGGGAGGCACGGTGACTTCAGGCAGGAGCTTCTAGATGGAATGCGAAGCCGAGGGTTACTCTGAGTTCAGCTCAGTCAGACTCGGGCAATGCGTCAGACTTCGTCTCCATGAGGGACGTGCCACAATGGTGTTCGTGAACGTGTGTGAGTGCTGAGGAAATTAAGCTGCTCCCAAAGAGAGTGCAGTGCGTTTCCCTACGCTCGGCATACACAGAGGGGCTCTAAAGGGCTACGGGCCTGGATGTTGCTTAGCAGACCCAGGTGGGCCTGGGGGTACTCAGTGTTCCTGCCGGGAGCAGGGTGCCCACGCTAGCCTCCTAGGTGTCCAGAAAACTGTGCTGCCGTGGAAGTTACCCAGAGCAGAGGCCACCGCCTCATGGAAACTGCTGCACGCCTCCGCTTCTGCACGGCAGGTCAGGGCCTTACTTCCAGACATCTGTTCATGCTGGGTGTGCCGTCAGCGACACCGCATGGTGAGATGCTGACTTTCTCCTCAGGCACAGTGACTTCGGGTAGGAGGTCCTCGAAGTACTCAAAGCACACTGTTTTCTCACGGAAGCTCACACAAGGGCCATGACAAAGTCGGACTCGCCAGAAATGTTGTCCTGAGGCTGTTCGAAGACTGTGGAAATGTACCTCTCCTCAAGGAACGTACAGGGTGTTGCCCATCATTCGGCATGCACAGAGGGCCTCTGAGGGATCAACCAACGGGTCTCGAAGTGGCTCAGCAGGCCCACGGGGGTGTGGAGGTACTCAGTGAACTTGGAGCGAAAGTGATGCATACCGGAGAGGCCTAAGAGTCCTCAAAAGTGTACTTCCTTTCACATCAAGCATATAAGCGACTAAGAACTCATGGAAACAGCTGCCCGCTTCCCTTTCTGCACGGCTACTAGGGGCCTAACGTGGAGGCAAGTTTTCACGTTGAGATTCCCTATAGCGCTAGAGCTTGTCAGGCGGACCACAACCGCGGTCACGGAAGCACCTGATTCAGACAGAACGGACGCATACATTTCCGCAAAGCATTCTTATAGGGTTGACAGGCCTGTGAAGAGCAGGGAATGTCAGGTAGCTTCAAGGCAGCATGAATGCAGCCTTCCAAATGGGAAAGCAAGGCTAGTTCCACCAGGCCCCCTTTTCCATGGGCACACTCAGCATACACCCCTGTGGTTTCTACCAAGTCTAAAGACACACAGGTTACCCTGTGTTTCCTCCCCCGAATCAACTTCTCGAAGTAGGGTGTTCTGCATCAAGCGAACTGCCTCAACCAAGGAACGCCGCAGCTGCTCCTCTGGGCCTGTGGCTATTCCAAAGCCTGCAGTGTCACAGGAAGAGCAGGACTGTCGTAAATGGCAGTAAGAACGCACGCCCACTATCTCTGGGAGGCACGGTGACTTCAGGCAGGAGCTCCTAGATGGAATGCGAAGCCGAGGGTTACTCTGAGTTCAGGTCAGACTAGGGCAATGCGTCAGACTTCGACGCCATGAGGGACGTGCCACAACGGTGTTCGTGAACGTGTGCGAGTGCTGAGGAAATTAAGCTGCTCCCAAAGAGAGTGCAGTGCGTTTCCCTACGCTCGGCATACACAGAGGGGCTCTAAAGGGCTACGGGCCTGGATGTTGCTTAGCAGACCCAGGTGGGCCTGGGGGTACTCAGTGTTCCTGCCGGGAGCAGGGTGCCCACGCTAGCCTCCTAGGTGTCCAGAAAACTGTGCTGCCGTGGAAGTTACCCAGAGCAGAGGCCACCGCCTCATGGAAACTGCTGCACGCCTCCGCTTCTGCACGGCAAATCAGGGCCTTACTTTCAGCCATCTGTTCAGGCTGGGTGTGCCGGTAGCGACACCGCATGGTGAGATGCTGACTTTCTCCTCAGGCAGAGTGACTTCGGGTAGGAGGTCCTCGAAGTACTCAAAGCACACTGTTTTCTCACGGAAGCTCACACAAGGGCCATGACAAAGTCGGACTCGCCAGAAATGTTGTCCTGAGGCTGTTCGAAGACTGTGGAAATGTACCACTCCTCAAGGAACGTACAGGGTGTTGCCCATCACTCGGCATGCACAGAGGGCCTCTGAGGGATCAACCAACGGGTCTCGAAGTGGCTCAGCAGGCCCACGGGGGTGTGGAGGTACTCAGTGAACTTGGAGCGAAAGTGATGCATACCGGAGAGGCCTAAGAGTCCTCAAAAGTGTACTTCCTTTCACATCAAGCATATAAGCGACTAAGAACTCATGGAAACAGCTGCCCGCTTCCCTTTCTGCACGGCTACTAGGGGCCTAACGTGGAGGCAAGTTTTCACGTTGAGATTCCCTATAGCGCTAGAGCTTGTCAGGCGGACCACAACCGCGGCCACGGAAGCACCTGATTCAGACTGAACGGACGCATACTTTGCGCAAAGCATTGTTATAGGGTTGACAGGCCTGTCAAGAGCAGGGAATGTCAGGTAGCTTCAAGGCAGCATGAATGCAGCCTTCCAAATGGGACAGCAAGGCTAGTTCCACCAGGCCCCCTTTTCCATGGGCACACTCAGCATACACCCCTGTGGTTTCTACCAAGTCTAAAGACACACAGGTTACCCTGTGTTTCCTCCCCCGAATCAACTTCTCGAAGTAGGGTGTTCTGCATCAAGCGAACTGCCTCAACCAAGGAACGCCGCAGCTGCTCCTTTGGGCCTGTGGCTATTCCAAAGCCTGCAGTGTCACAGGAAGAGCAGGACTGTCTTAAATGGCAGTTAGAACGCACGCCCACTATCTCTGGGAGGCACGGTGACTTCAGGCAGGAGCTCCTAGATGGAATGCGAAGCCGAGGGTTACTCTGAGTTCAGGTCAGACTAGGGCAATGCGTCAGACTTCGACGCCATGAGGGACGTGCCACAACGGTGTTCGTGAACGTGTGCGAGTGCTGAGGAAATTAAGCTGCTCCCAAAGAGAGTGCAGTGCGTTTCCCTACTCTCGGCATACACAGAGGGGCTCTAAAGGGCTACGGGCCTGGATGTTGCTTAGCAGACCCAGGTGGGCCTGGGGGTACTCAGTGTTCCTGCCGGGAGCAGGGTGCCCACGCTAGCCTCCTAGGTGTCCAGAAAACTGTGCTGCCGTGGAAGTTACCCAGAGCAGAGGCCACCGCCTCATGGAAACTGCTGCACGCCTCCGCTTCTGCACGGCAAATCAGGGCCTTACTTCCAGGCATCTGTTCAGGCTGGGTGTGCCGTTAGCGACACCGCATGGTGAGATGCTGACTTTCTCCTCAGGCAGAGTGACTTCGGGTACGAGGTCCTCGAAGTACTCAAAGCACACTGTTTTCTCACGGAAGCTCACACAAGGGCCATGACAAAGTCGGACTCGCCAGAAATGTTGTCCTGAGGCTGTTCGAAGACTGTGGAAATGTACCTCTCCTCAAGGAACGTACAGGGTGTTGCCCATCACTCGGCATGCACAGAGGGCCTCCGAGGGATCAACCAACGGGTCTCGAAGTGGCTCAGCAGGCCCACGGGGGTGTGGAGGTACTCAGTGAACTTGGAGGAAAGTGATGCCTACCCGAGAGGCCTACAAGTCCTCAAAAGTGTACTTCCTTTCACATAAAGCATGTAAGCGACTAAGAACTGATGGAAACAGCTGCCTGCCTCCCTTTCTGCACGGCTACTAGTGACCTAACCTGGAGGCAAGTTTTCACGTTGAGATTCCCTTTAGCTCTAGAGCTTGTCAGGCAGACCACAACCGCGGCCACGGAAGCACCTGGTTCAGACAGAACAGACTCATACTTTTCCGCGAAGCATTCTTACAGGGTTGACAGGCCTGTCAAGAGCAGGGAATGTCAGGTAGCTTCAAGGCAGCATGAATGCAGCCTTCCAAATGGGAAAGCAAGGCTAGTTCCAGCAGGCCCCCGTTTCCATGGGCACATGTAGAAAACACCCCTGTGGTTTCTACCAAGTCTAAAGAGACACAGGTTACCCTGTGTTTCCTCCCCTGAATCAACTTCTCGAAGTAGGGTGTTCTGCATCAAGCGAACTGCCTCAACCAAGGAACGCCGCAGCTGCTCCTCTGGGCCAGTGGCTATCCAAAAGCCTGCAGTGTCACAGGAAGAGCAGGACTGTCGTAAATGGCAGTTAGAACGCACGCCCACTATCTCTGGGAGGCACGGTGACTTCAGGCAGGAGCTTCTAGATGGAATGCGAAGCCGAGGGTTACTCTGAGTTCAGCTCAGTCAGACTCGGGCAATGCGTCAGACTTCGTCTCCATGAGGGACGTGCCACAATGGTGTTCGTGAACGTGTGTGAGTGCTGAGGAAATTAAGCTGCTCCCAAAGAGAGTGCAGTGCGTTTCCCTACGCTCGGCATACACAGAGGGGCTCTAAAGGGCTACGGGCCTGGATGTTGCTTAGCAGACCCAGGTGGGCCTGGGGGTACTCAGTGTTCCTGCCGGGAGCAGGGTGCCCACGCTAGCCTCCTAGGTGTCCAGAAAACTGTGCTGCCGTGGAAGTTACCCAGAGCAGAGGCCACCGCCTCATGGAAACTGCTGCACGCCTCCGCTTCTGCACGGCAGGTCAGGGCCTTACTTCCAGACATCTGTTCATGCTGGGTGTGCCGTCAGCGACACCGCATGGTGAGATGCTGACTTTCTCCTCAGGCACAGTGACTTCGGGTACGAGGTCCTCGAAGTACTCAAAGCACACTGTTTTCTCACGGAAGCTCACACAAGGGCCATGACAAAGTCGGACTCGCCAGAAATGTTGTCCTGAGGCTGTTCGAGGACTCTGGAAATGTACCTCTCCTCAAGGAACGTACAGGGTGTTGCCCATCACTCGGCATGCACAGAGGGCCTCCGAGGGATCAAGCAACGGGTCTCGAAGTGGCTCAGCAGGCCCACGGGGGTGTGGAGGTACTCAGTGAACTTGGAGCGAAAGTGATGCATACCGGAGAGGCCTAAGAGTCCTCAAAAGTGTACTTCCTTTCACATCAAGCATATAAGCGACTAAGAACTCATGGAAACAGCTGCCCGCTTCCCTTTCTGCACGGCTACTAGGGGCCTAACCTAGAGGCAAGTTTTCACGTTGAGATTCCCTATAGCGCTAGAGCTTGTCAGGCGGACCACAACCGCGGCCACGGAAGCACCTGGTTCAGACAGAACAGACTCATACTTTTCAGCGAAGCATTCTTACAGGGTTGACAGGCCTGTCAAGAGCAGGGAATGTCAGGTAGCTTCAAGGCAGCATGAATGCAGCCTTCCAAATGGGAAAGCAAGGCTAGTTCCAGCAGGCCCCCGTTTCCATGGGCACATGCAGCAAACACCCCTGTGGTTTCTACCAAGTCTAAAGAGACACAGGTTACCCTGTGTTTCCTCCCCTGAATCAACTTCTCGAAGTAGGGTGTTCTGCATCAAGCGAACTGCCTCAACCAAGGAACGCCGCAGCTGCTCCTCTGGGCCAGTGGCTATCCAAAAGCCTGCAGTGTCACAGGAAGAGCAGGACTGTCGTAAATGGCAGTTAGAACGCACGCCCACTATCTCTGGGAGGCACGGTGACTTCAGGCAGGAGCTTCTAGATGGAATGCGAAGCCGAGGGTTACTCTGAGTTCAGCTCAGTCAGACTCGGGCAATGCGTCAGACTTCGTCTCCATGAGGGACGTGCCACAATGGTGTTCGTGAACGTGTGTGAGTGCTGAGGAAATTAAGCTGCTCCCAAAGAGAGTGCAGTGCGTTTCCCTACGCTCGGCATACACAGAGGGGCTCTAAAGGGCTACGGGCCTGGATGTTGCTTAGCAGACCCAGGTGGGCCTGGGGGTACTCAGTGTTCCTGCCGGGAGCAGGGTGCCCACGCTAGCCTCCTAGGTGTCCAGAAAACTGTGCTGCCGTGGAAGTTACCCAGAGCAGAGGCCACCGCCTCATGGAAACTGCTGCACGCCTCCGCTTCTGCACGGCAGGTCAGGGCCTTACTTCCAGACATCTGTTCATGCTGGGTGTGCCGTCAGCGACACCGCATGGTGAGATGCTGACTTTCTCCTCAGGCAGAGTGACTTCGGGTAGGAGGTCCTCGAAGTACTCAAAGCACACTGTTTTCTCACGGAAGCTCACACAAGGGCCATGACAAAGTCGGACTCGCCAGAAATGTTGTCCTGAGGCTGTTCGAAGACTGTGGAAATGTACCTCTCTTCAAGGAACGTACAGGGTGTTGCCCATCATTCGGCATGCACAGAGGGCCTCTGAGGGATCAACCAACGGGACTCGAAGTGGCTCAGCAGGCCCACGGGGGTGTGGAGGTACTCAGTGAACTTGGAGCGAAAGTGATGCATACCGGAGAGGCCTAAGAGTCCTCAAAAGTGTACTTCCTTTCACATCAAGCATATAAGCGACTAAGAACTCATGGAAACAGCTGCCCGCTTCCCTTTCTGCACGGCTACTAGGGGCCTAACCTGGAGGCAAGTTTTCACGTTGAGATTCCCTATAGCGCTAGAGCTTGTCAGGCGGACCACAACCGCGGTCACGGAAGCACCTGATTCAGACAGAACGGACGCATACTTTTCCGCAAAGCATTCTTATAGGGTTGACAGGCCTGTCAAGAGCAGGGAATGTCAGGTAGCTTCAAGGCAGCATGAATGCAGCCTTCCAAATGGGACAGCAAGGCTAGTTCCACCAGGCCCCCTTTTCCATGGGCACACTCAGCATACACCCCTGTGGTTTCTACCAAGTCTAAAGACACACAGGTTACCCTGTGTTTCCTCCCCCGAATCAACTTCTCGAAGTAGGGTGTTCTGCATCAAGCGAACTGCCTCAACCAAGGAACGCCGCAGCTGCTCCTCTGGGCCTGTGGCTATTCCAAAGCCTGCAGTGTCACAGGAAGAGCAGGACTGTCGTAAATGGCAGTAAGAACGCACGCCCACTATCTCTGGGAGGCACGGTGACTTCAGGCAGGAGCTCCTAGATGGAATGCGAAGCCGAGGGTTACTCTGAGTTCAGGTCAGACTAGGGCAATGCGTCAGACTTCGACGCCATGAGGGACGTGCCACAACGGTGTTCGTGAACGTGTGCGAGTGCTGAGGAAATTAAGCTGCTCCCAAAGAGAGTGCAGTGCGTTTCCCTACGCTCGGCATACACAGAGGGGCTCTAAAGGGCTACGGGCCTGGATGTTGCTTAGCAGACCCAGGTGGGCCTGGGGGTACTCAGTGTTCCTGCCGGGAGCAGGGTGCCCACGCTAGCCTCCTAGGTGTCCAGAAAACTGTGCTGCCGTGGAAGTTACCCAGAGCAGAGGCCACCGCCTCATGGAAACTGCTGCACGCCTCCGCTTCTGCACGGCAAATCAGGGCCTTACTTCCAGGCATCTGTTCAGGCTGGGTGTGCCGTTAGCGACACCGCATGGTGAGATGCTGACTTTCTCCTCAGCCAGAGTGACTTCGGGTACGAGGTCCTCGAAGTACTCAAAGCACACTGTTTTCTCACGGAAGCTCACACAAGGGCCATGACAAAGTCGGACTCGCCAGAAATGTTGTCCTGAGGCTGTTCGAAGACTGTGGAAATGTACCTCTCCTCAAGGAACGTACAGGGTGTTGCCCATCACTCGGCATGCACAGAGGGCCTCCGAGGGATCAACCAACGGGTCTCGAAGTGGCTCAGCAGGCCCACGGGGGTGTGGAGGTACTCAGTGAACTTGGAGGAAAGTGATGCGTACCCGAGAGGCCTACAAGTCCTCAAAAGTGTACTTCCTTTCACATAAAGCATGTAAGCGACTAAGAACTGATGGAAACAGCTGCCTGCCTCCCTTTCTGCACGGCTACTAGTGACCTAACCTGGAGGCAAGTTTTCACGTTGAGATTCCCTTTAGCTCTAGAGCTTGTCAGGCAGACCACAACCGCGGCCACGGAAGCACCTGGTTCAGACAGAACAGACTCATACTTTTCCGCGAAGCATTCTTACAGGGTTGACAGGCCTGTCAAGAGCAGGGAATGTCAGGTAGCTTCAAGGCAGCATGAATGCAGCCTTCCAAATGGGACAGCAAGGCTAGTTCCAGCAGGAACCCGTTTCCATGGGCACACTCAGCATACACCCCTGTGGTTTCTACCAAGTCTAAAGAGACACAGGTTACCCTGTGTTTCCTCCCCTGAATCAACTTCTCGAAGTAGGGTGTTCTGCATCAAGCGAACTGCCTCAACCAAGGAACGCCGCAGCTGCTCCTCTGGGCCAGTGGCTATCCAAAAGCCTGCAGTGTCACAGGAAGAGCAGGACTGTCGTAAATGGCAGTTAGAACGCACGCCCACTATCTCTGGGAGGCACGGTGACTTCAGGCAGGAGCTCCTAGATGGAATGCGAAGCCGAGGGTTACTCTGAGTTCAGGTCAGACTAGGGCAATGCGTCAGACTTCGACGCCATGAGGGACGTGCCACAACGGTGTTCGTGAACGTGTGCGAGTGCTGAGGAAATTAAGCTGCTCCCAAAGAGAGTGCAGTGCGTTTCCCTACGCTCGGCATACACAGAGGGGCTCTAAAGGGCTACGGGCCTGGATGTTGCTTAGCCGACCCAGGTGGGCCTGGGGGTACTCAGTGTTCCTGCCGGGAGCAGGGTGCCCACGCTAGCCTCCTAGGTGTCCAGAAAACTGTGCTGCCGTGGAAGTTACCCAGAGCAGAGGCCACCGCCTCATGGAAACTGCTGCACGCCTCCGCTTCTGCACGGCAAATCAGGGCCTTACTTCCAGGCATCTGTTCAGGCTGGGTGTGCCGTTAGCGACACCGCATGGTGAGATGCTGACTTTCTCCTCAGGCAGAGTGACTTCGGGTACGAGGTCCTCGAAGTACTCAAAGCACACTGTTTTCTCACGGAAGCTCACACAAGGGCCATGACAAAGTCGGACTCGCCAGAAATGTTGTCCTGAGGCTGTTCGAAGAATGTGGAAATGTACCTCTCCTCAAGGAACGTACAGGGTGTTGCCCATCACTCGGCATGCACAGAGGGCCTCCGAGGGATCAACCAACGGGTCTCGAAGTGGCTCAGCAGGCCCACGGGGGTGTGGAGGTACTCAGTGAACTTGGAGGAAAGTGATGCGTACCCGAGAGGCCTACAAGTCCTCAAAAGTGTACTTCCTTTCACATAAAGCATGTAAGCGACTAAGAACTGATGGAAACAGCTGCCTGCCTCCCTTTCTGCACGGCTACTAGTGACCTAACCTGGAGGCAAGTTTTCACGTTGAGATTCCCTTTAGCTCTAGAGCTTGTCAGGCAGACCACAACCGCGGCCACGGAAGCACCTGGTTCAGACAGAACAGACTCATACTTTTCCGCGAAGCATTCTTACAGGGTTGACAGGCCTGTCAAGAGCAGGGAATGTCAGGTAGCTTCAAGGCAGCATGAATGCAGCCTTCCAAATGGGACAGCAAGGCTAGTTCCAGCAGGAACCCGTTTCCATGGGCACATGCAGCAAACACCCCTGTGGTTTCTACCAAGTCTAAAGAGACACAGGTTACCCTGTGTTTCCTCCCCTGAATCAACTTCTCGAAGTAGGGTGTTCTGCATCAAGCGAACTGCCTCAACCAAGGAACGCCGCAGCTGCTCCTCTGGGCCAGTGGCTATCCAAAAGCCTGCAGTGTCACAGGAAGAGCAGGACTGTCGTAAATGGCAGTTAGAACGCACGCCCACTATCTCTGGGAGGCACGGTGACTTCAGGCAGGAGCTTCAAGATGGAATGCGAAGCCGAGGGTTACTCTGAGTTCAGCTCAGTCAGACTCGGGCAATGCGTCAGACTTCGTCTCCATGAGGGACGTGCCACACTGGTGTTCGTGAACGTGTGCGAGTGCTGAGGAAATTAAGCTGCTCCCAAAGAGAGTGCAGTGCGTTTCCCTACGCTCGGCATACACAGAGGGGCTCTAAAGGGCTACGGGCCTGGATGTTGCTTAGCAGACCCAGGTGGGCCTGGGGGTACTCAGTGTTCCTGCCGGGAGCAGGGTGCCCACGCTAGCCTCCTAGGTGTCCAGAAAACTGTGCTGCCGTGGAAGTTACCCAGAGCAGAGGCCACCGCCTCATGGAAACTGCTGCACGCCTCCGCTTCTGCACGGCAAATCAGGGCCTTACTTCCAGACATCTGTTCATGCTGGGTGTGCCGTCAGCGACACCGCATGGTGAGATGCTGACTTTCTCCTCAGGCACAGTGACTTCGGGTAGGAGGTCCTCGAAGTACTCAAAGCACACTGTTTTCTCACGGAAGCTCACACAAGGGCCATGACAAAGTCGGACTCGCCAGAAATGTTGTCCTGAGGCTGTTCGAGGACTCTGGAAATGTAGCTCTCTTCAAGGAACGTACAGGGTGTTGCCCATCACTCGGCATGCACAGAGGGCCTCCGAGGGATCAAGCAACGGGTCTCGAAGTGGCTCAGCAGGCCCACGGGGGTGTGGAGGTACTCAGTGAACTTGGAGCGAAAGTGATGCATACCGGAGAGGCCTAAGAGTCCTCAAAAGTGTACTTCCTTTCACATCAAGCATATAAGCGACTGAGAACTCATGGAAACAGCTGCCCGCTTCCCTTTCTGCACGACTACTAGGGGCCTAACCTGGAGGCAAGTTTTCACGTTGAGATTCCCTATAGCGCTAGAGCTTGTCAGGCGGACCACAACCGCGGTCACGGAAGCACCTGATTCAGACAGAACGGACGCATACTTTTCCGCAAAGCATTCTTACAGGGTTGACAGGCCTGTCAAGAGCAGGGAATGTCAGGTAGCTTCAAGGCAGCATGAATGCAGCCTTCCAAATGGGACAGCAAGGCTAGTTCCAGCAGGAACCCGTTTCCATGGGCACACTCAGCATACACCCCTGTGGTTTCTACCAAGTCTAAAGAGACACAGGTTACCCTGTGTTTCCTCCCCTGAATCAACTTCTCGAAGTAGGGTGTTCTGCATCAAGCGAACTGCCTCAACCAAGGAACGCCGCAGCTGCTCCTCTGGGCCTGTGGCTATTCCAAAGCCTGCAGTGTCACAGGAAGAGCAGGACTGTCGTAAATGGCAGTAAGAACGCACGCCCACTATCTCTGGGAGGCACGGTGACTTCAGGCAGGAGCTCCTAGATGGAATGCGAAGCCGAGGGTTACTCTGAGTTCAGGTCAGACTAGGGCAATGCGTCAGACTTCGACGCCATGAGGGACGTGCCACAACGGTGTTCGTGAACGTGTGCGAGTGCTGAGGAAATTAAGCTGCTCCCAAAGAGAGTGCAGTGCGTTTCCCTACGCTCGGCATACACAGAGGGGCTCTAAAGGGCTACGGGCCTGGATGTTGCTTAGCAGACCCAGGTGGGCCTGGGGGTACTCAGTGTTCCTGCCGGGAGCAGGGTGCCCACGCTAGCCTCCTAGGTGTCCAGAAAACTGTGCTGCCGTGGAAGTTACCCAGAGCAGAGGCCACCGCCTCATGGAAACTGCTGCACGCCTCCGCTTCTGCACGGCAAATCAGGGCCTTACTTTCAGGCATCTGTTCAGGCTGGGTGTGCCGGTAGCGACACCGCATGGTGAGATGCTGACTTTCTCCTCAGGCAGAGTGACTTCGGGTAGGAGGTCCTCGAAGTACTCAAAGCACACTGTTTTCTCACGGAAGCTCACACAAGGGCCATGACAAAGTCGGACTCGCCAGAAATGTTGTCCTGAGGCTGTTCGAAGACTGTGGAAATGTACCACACCTCAAGGAACGTACAGGGTGTTGCCCATCACTCGGCATGCACAGAGGGCCTCTGAGGGATCAACCAACGGGTCTCGAAGTGGCTCAGCAGGCCCACGGGGGTGTGGAGGTACTCAGTGAACTTGGAGCGAAAGTGATGCATACCGGAGAGGCCTAAGAGTCCTCAAAAGTGTACTTCCTTTCACATCAAGCATATAAGCGACTAAGAACTCATGGAAACAGCTGCCCGCTTCCCTTTCTGCACGGCTACTAGGGGCCTAACGTGGAGGCAAGTTTTCACGTTGAGATTCCCTATAGCGCAAGAGCTTGTCAGGCGGACCACAACCGCGGCCACGGAAGCACCTGATTCAGACTGAACGGACGCATACTTTTCCGCAAAGCATTGTTATAGGGTTGACAGGCCTGTCAAGAGCAGGGAATGTCAGGTAGCTTCAAGGCAGCATGAATGCAGCCTTCCAAATGGGACAGCAAGGCTAGTTCCACCAGGCCCCCTTTTCCATGGGCACACTCAGCATACACCCCTGTGGTTTCTACCAAGTCTAAAGACACACAGGTTACCCTGTGTTTCCTCCCCCGAATCAACTTCTCGAAGTAGGGTGTTCTGCATCAAGCGAACTGCCTCAACCAAGGAACGCCGCAGCTGCTCCTCTGGGCCTGTGGCTATTCCAAAGCCTGCAGTGTCACAGGAAGAGCAGGACTGTCGTAAATGGCAGTTAGAACGCACGCCCACTATCTCTGGGAGGCACGGTGACTTCAGGCAGGAGCTCCTAGATGGAATGCGAAGCCGAGGGTTACTCTGAGTTCAGGTCAGACTAGGGCAATGCGTCAGACTTCGACGCCATGAGGGACGTGCCACAACGGTGTTCGTGAACGTGTGCGAGTGCTGAGGAAATTAAGCTGCTCCCAAAGAGAGTGCAGTGCGTTTCCCTACTCTCGGCATACACAGAGGGGCTCTAAAGGGCTACGGGCCTGGATGTTGCTTAGCAGACCCAGGTGGGCCTGGGGGTACTCAGTGTTCCTGCCGGGAGCAGGGTGCCCACGCTAGCCTCCTAGGTGTCCAGAAAACTGTGCTGCCGTGGAAGTTACCCAGAGCAGAGGCCACCGCCTCATGGAAACTGCTGCACGCCTCCGCTTCTGCACGGCAAATCAGGGCCTTACTTCCAGGCATCTGTTCAGGCTGGGTGTGCCGTTAGCGACACCGCATGGTGAGATGCTGACTTTCTCCTCAGGCAGAGTGACTTCGGGTACGAGGTCCTCGAAGTACTCAAAGCACACTGTTTTCTCACGGAAGCTCACACAAGGGCCATGACAAAGTCGGACTCGCCAGAGATGTTGTCCTGAGGCTGTTCGAGGACTCTGGAAATGTACCTCTCCTCAAGGAACGTACAGGGTGTTGCCCATCACTCGGCATGCACAGAGGGCCTCCGAGGGATCAAGCAACGGGTCTCGAAGTGGCTCAGCAGGCCCACGGGGGTGTGGAGGTACTCAGTGAACTTGGAGCAAAAGTGATGCATACCGGAGAGGCCTAAGAGTCCTCAAAAGTGTACTTCCTTTCACATCAAGCATATAAGCGACTAAGAACTCATGGAAACAGCTGCCCGCTTCCCTTTCTGCACGGCTACTAGGGGCCTAACCTAGAGGCAAGTTTTCACGTTGAGATTCCCTATAGCGCTAGAGCTTGTCAGGCGGACCACAACCGCGGCCACGGAAGCACCTGGTTCAGACAGAACAGACTCATACTTTTCAGCGAAGCATTCTTACAGGGTTGACAGGCCTGTCAAGAGCAGGGAATGTCAGGTAGCTTCAAGGCAGCATGAATGCAGCCTTCCAAATGGGAAAGCAAGGCTAGTTCCAGCAGGCCCCCGTTTCCATGGGCACATGCAGCAAACACCCCTGTGGTTTCTACCAAGTCTAAAGAGACACAGGTTACCCTGTGTTTCCTCCCCTGAATCAACTTCTCGAAGTAGGGTGTTCTGCATCAAGCGAACTGCCTCAACCAAGGAACGCCGCAGCTGCTCCTCTGGGCCAGTGGCTATCCAAAAGCCTGCAGTGTCACAGGAAGAGCAGGACTGTCGTAAATGGCAGTTAGAACGCACGCCCACTATCTCTGGGAGGCACGGTGACTTCAGGCAGGAGCTTCTAGATGGAATGCGAAGCCGAGGGTTACTCTGAGTTCAGCTCAGTCAGACTCGGGCAATGCGTCAGACTTCGTCTCCATGAGGGACGTGCCACAATGGTGTTCGTGAACGTGTGTGAGTGCTGAGGAAATTAAGCTGCTCCCAAAGAGAGTGCAGTGCGTTTCCCTACGCTCGGCATACACAGAGGGGCTCTAAAGGGCTACGGGCCTGGATGTTGCTTAGCAGACCCAGGTGGGCCTGGGGGTACTCAGTGTTCCTGCCGGGAGCAGGGTGCCCACGCTAGCCTCCTAGGTGTCCAGAAAACTGTGCTGCCGTGGAAGTTACCCAGAGCAGAGGCCACCGCCTCATGGAAACTGCTGCACGCCTCCGCTTCTGCACGGCAGGTCAGGGCCTTACTTCCAGACATCTGTTCATGCTGGGTGTGCCGTCAGCGACACCGCATGGTGAGATGCTGACTTTCTCCTCAGGCAGAGTGACTTCGGGTAGGAGGTCCTCGAAGTACTCAAAGCACACTGTTTTCTCACGGAAGCTCACACAAGGGCCATGACAAAGTCGGACTCGCCAGAAATGTTGTCCTGAGGCTGTTCGAAGACTGTGGAAATGTACCTCTCCTCAAGGAACGTACAGGGTGTTGCCCATCATTCGGCATGCACAGAGGGCCTCTGAGGGATCAACCAACGGGTCTCGAAGTGGCTCAGCAGGCCCACGGGGGTGTGGAGGTACTCAGTGAACTTGGAGCGAAAGTGATGCATACCGGAGAGGCCTAAGAGTCCTCAAAAGTGTACTTCCTTTCACATCAAGCATATAAGCGACTAAGAACTCATGGAAACAGCTGCCCGCTTCCCTTTCTGCACGGCTACTAGGGGCCTAACCTGGAGGCAAGTTTTCACGTTGAGATTCCCTATAGCGCTAGAGCTTGTCAGGCGGACCACAACCGCGGTCACGGAAGCACCTGATTCAGACAGAACGGACGCATACTTTTCCGCAAAGCATTCTTATAGGGTTGACAGGCCTGTCAAGAGCAGGGAATGTCAGGTAGCTTCAAGGCAGCATGAATGCAGCCTTCCAAATGGGACAGCAAGGCTAGTTCCACCAGGCCCCCTTTTCCATGGGCACACTCAGCATACACCCCTGTGGTTTCTACCAAGTCTAAAGACACACAGGTTACCCTGTGTTTCCTCCCCCGAATCAACTTCTCGAAGTAGGGTGTTCTGCATCAAGCGAACTGCCTCAACCAAGGAACGCCGCAGCTGCTCCTCTGGGCCTGTGGCTATTCCAAAGCCTGCAGTGTCACAGGAAGAGCAGGACTGTCGTAAATGGCAGTAAGAACGCACGCCCACTATCTCTGGGAGGCACGGTGACTTCAGGCAGGAGCTCCTAGATGGAATGCGAAGCCGAGGGTTACTCTGAGTTCAGGTCAGACTAGGGCAATGCGTCAGACTTCGACGCCATGAGGGACGTGCCACAACGGTGTTCGTGAACGTGTGCGAGTGCTGAGGAAATTAAGCTGCTCCCAAAGAGAGTGCAGTGCGTTTCCCTACGCTCGGCATACACAGAGGGGCTCTAAAGGGCTACGGGCCTGGATGTTGCTTAGCAGACCCAGGTGGGCCTGGGGGTACTCAGTGTTCCTGCCGGGAGCAGGGTGCCCACGCTAGCCTCCTAGGTGTCCAGAAAACTGTGCTGCCGTGGAAGTTACCCAGAGCAGAGGCCACCGCCTCATGGAAACTGCTGCACGCCTCCGCTTCTGCACGGCAAATCAGGGCCTTACTTCCAGGCATCTGTTCAGGCTGGGTGTGCCGTTAGCGACACCGCATGGTGAGATGCTGACTTTCTCCTCAGCCAGAGTGACTTCGGGTACGAGGTCCTCGAAGTACTCAAAGCACACTGTTTTCTCACGGAAGCTCACACAAGGGCCATGACAAAGTCGGACTCGCCAGAAATGTTGTCCTGAGGCTGTTCGAAGACTGTGGAAATGTACCTCTCCTCAAGGAACGTACAGGGTGTTGCCCATCACTCGGCATGCACAGAGGGCCTCCGAGGGATCAACCAACGGGTCTCGAAGTGGCTCAGCAGGCCCACGGGGGTGTGGAGGTACTCAGTGAACTTGGAGGAAAGTGATGCGTACCCGAGAGGCCTACAAGTCCTCAAAAGTGTACTTCCTTTCACATAAAGCATGTAAGCGACTAAGAACTGATGGAAACAGCTGCCTGCCTCCCTTTCTGCACGGCTACTAGTGACCTAACCTGGAGGCAAGTTTTCACGTTGAGATTCCCTTTAGCTCTAGAGCTTGTCAGGCAGACCACAACCGCGGCCACGGAAGCACCTGGTTCAGACAGAACAGACTCATACTTTTCCGCGAAGCATTCTTACAGGGTTGACAGGCCTGTCAAGAGCAGGGAATGTCAGGTAGCTTCAAGGCAGCATGAATGCAGCCTTCCAAATGGGACAGCAGGCTAGTTCCAGCAGGAACCCGTTTCCATGGGCACACTCAGCATACACCCCTGTGGTTTCTACCAAGTCTAAAGAGACACAGGTTACCCTGTGTTTCCTCCCCTGAATCAACTTCTCGAAGTAGGGTGTTCTGCATCAAGCGAACTGCCTCAACCAAGGAACGCCGCAGCTGCTCCTCTGGGCCAGTGGCTATCCAAAAGCCTGCAGTGTCACAGGAAGAGCAGGACTGTCGTAAATGGCAGTTAGAACGCACGCCCACTATCTCTGGGAGGCACGGTGACTTCAGGCAGGAGCTCCTAGATGGAATGCGAAGCCGAGGGTTACTCTGAGTTCAGGTCAGACTAGGGCAATGCGTCAGACTTCGACGCCATGAGGGACGTGCCACAACGGTGTTCGTGAACGTGTGCGAGTGCTGAGGAAATTAAGCTGCTCCCAAAGAGAGTGCAGTGCGTTTCCCTACGCTCGGCATACACAGAGGGGCTCTAAAGGGCTACGGGCCTGGATGTTGCTTAGCAGACCCAGGTGGGCCTGGGGGTACTCAGTGTTCCTGCCGGGAGCAGGGTGCCCACGCTAGCCTCCTAGGTGTCCAGAAAACTGTGCTGCCGTGGAAGTTACCCAGAGCAGAGGCCACCGCCTCATGGAAACTGCTGCACGCCTCCGCTTCTGCACGGCAAATCAGGGCCTTACTTCCAGGCATCTGTTCAGGCTGGGTGTGCCGTTAGCGACACCGCATGGTGAGATGCTGACTTTCTCCTCAGCCAGAGTGACTTCGGGTACGAGGTCCTCGAAGTACTCAAAGCACACTGTTTTCTCACGGAAGCTCACACAAGGGCCATGACAAAGTCGGACTCGCCAGAAATGTTGTCCTGAGGCTGTTCGAAGACTGTGGAAATGTACCTCTCCTCAAGGAACGTACAGGGTGTTGCCCATCACTCGGCATGCACAGAGGGCCTCCGAGGGATCAACCAACGGGTCTCGAAGTGGCTCAGCAGGCCCACGGGGGTGTGGAGGTACTCAGTGAACTTGGAGGAAAGTGATGCCTACCCGAGAGGCCTACAAGTCCTCAAAAGTGTACTTCCTTTCACATAAAGCATGTAAGCGACTAAGAACTGATGGAAACAGCTGCCTGCCTCCCTTTCTGCACGGCTACTAGTGACCTAACCTGGAGGCAAGTTTTCACGTTGAGATTCCCTTTAGCTCTAGAGCTTGTCAGGCAGACCACAACCGCGGCCACGGAAGCACCTGGTTCAGACAGAACAGACTCATACTTTTCCGCGAAGCATTCTTACAGGGTTGACAGGCCTGTCAAGAGCAGGGAATGTCAGGTAGCTTCAAGGCAGCATGAATGCAGCCTTCCAAATGGGACAGCAAGGCTAGTTCCAGCAGGAACCCGTTTCCATGGGCACATGCAGCAAACACCCCTGTGGTTTCTACCAAGTCTAAAGACACACAGGTTACCCTGTGTTTCCTCCCCTGAATCAACTTCTCGAAGTAGGGTGTTCTGCATCAAGCGAACTGCCTCAACCAAGGAACGCCGCAGCTGCTCCTCTGGGCCAGTGGCTATCCAAAAGCCTGCAGTGTCACAGGAAGAGCAGGACTGTCGTAAATGGCAGTTAGAACGCACGCCCACTATCTCTGGGAGGCACGGTGACTTCAGGCAGGAGCTTCAAGATGGAATGCGAAGCCGAGGGTTACTCTGAGTTCAGCTCAGTCAGACTCGGGCAATGCGTCAGACTTCGTCTCCATGAGGGACGTGCCACACTGGTGTTCGTGAACGTGTGCGAGTGCTGAGGAAATTAAGCTGCTCCCAAAGAGAGTGCAGTGCGTTTCCCTACGCTCGGCATACACAGAGGGGCTCTAAAGGGCTACGGGCCTGGATGTTGCTTAGCAGACCCAGGTGGGCCTGGGGGTACTCAGTGTTCCTGCCGGGAGCAGGGTGCCCACGCTAGCCTCCTAGGTGTCCAGAAAACTGTGCTGCCGTGGAAGTTACCCAGAGCAGTGGCCACCGCCTCATGGAAACTGCTGCACGCCTCCGCTTCTGCAGGGCAAATCAGGGCCTTACTTCCAGACATCTGTTCATGCTGGGTGTGCCGTCAGCGACACCGCATGGTGAGATGCTGACTTTCTCCTCAGGCACAGTGACTTCGGGTACGAGGTCCTCGAAGTACTCAAAGCACACTGTTTTCTCACGGAAGCTCACACAAGGGCCATGACAAAGTCGGACTCGCCAGAAATGTTGTCCTGAGGCTGTTCGAGGACTCTGGAAATGTAGCTCTCTTCAAGGAACGTACAGGGTGTTGCCCATCACTCGGCATGCACAGAGGGCCTCCGAGGGATCAAGCAACGGGTCTCGAAGTGGCTCAGCAGGCCCACGGGGGTGTGGAGGTACTCAGTGAACTTGGAGCGAAAGTGATGCATACCGGAGAGGCCTAAGAGTCCTCAAAAGTGTACTTCCTTTCACATCAAGCATATAAGCGACTAAGAACTCATGGAAACAGCTGCCCGCTTCCCTTTCTGCACGGCTACTAGGGGCCTAACCTGGAGGCAAGTTTTCACGTTGAGATTCCCTATAGCGCTAGAGCTTGTCAGGCAGACCACAACCGCGGTCACGGAAGCACCTGATTCAGACAGAACGGACGCATACTTTTCCGCAAAGCATTCTTACAGGGTTGACAGGCCTGTCAAGAGCAGGGAATGTCAGGTAGCTTCAAGGCAGCATGAATGCAGCCTTCCAAATGGGACAGCAAGGCTAGTTCCAGCAGGAACCCGTTTCCATGGGCACACTCAGCATACACCCCTGTGGTTTCTACCAAGTCTAAAGAGACACAGGTTACCCTGTGTTTCCTCCCCTGAATCAACTTCTCGAAGTAGGGTGTTCTGCATCAAGCGAACTGCCTCAACCAAGGAACGCCGCAGCTGCTCCTCTGGGCCAGTGGCTATCCAAAAGCCTGCAGTGTCACAGGAAGAGCAGGACTGTCGTAAATGGCAGTTAGAACGCACGCCCACTATCTCTGGGAGGCACGGTGACTTCAGGCAGGAGCTCCTAGATGGAATGCGAAGCCGAGGATTACTCTGAGTTCAGGTCAGACTAGGGCAATGCGTCAGACTTCGACGCCATGAGGGACGTGCCACAACGGTGTTCGTGAACGTGTGCGAGTGCTGAGGAAATTAAGCTGCTCCCAAAGAGAGTGCAGTGCGTTTCCCTACGCTCGGCATACACAGAGGGGCTCTAAAGGGCTACGGGCCTGGATGTTGCTTAGCAGACCCAGGTGGGCCTGGGGGTACTCAGTGTTCCTGCCGGGAGCAGGGTGCCCACGCTAGCCTCCTAGGTGTCCAGAAAACTGTGCTGCCGTGGAAGTTACCCAGAGCAGAGGCCACCGCCTCATGGAAACTGCTGCACGCCTCCGCTTCTGCACGGCAAATCAGGGCCTTACTTCCAGGCATCTGTTCAGGCTGGGTGTGCCGTTAGCGACACCGCATGGTGAGATGCTGACTTTCTCCTCAGCCAGAGTGACTTCGGGTACGAGGTCCTCGAAGTACTCAAAGCACACTGTTTTCTCACGGAAGCTCACACAAGGGCCATGACAAAGTCGGACTCGCCAGAAATGTTGTCCTGAGGCTGTTCGAAGACTGTGGAAATGTACCTCTCCTCAAGGAACGTACAGGGTGTTGCCCATCACTCGGCATGCACAGAGGGCCTCCGAGGGATCAACCAACGGGTCTCGAAGTGGCTCAGCAGGCACACGGGGGTGTGGAGGTACTCAGTGAACTTGGAGGAAAGTGATGCCTACCCGAGAGGCCTACAAGTCCTCAAAAGTGTACTTCCTTTCACATAAAGCATGTAAGCGACTAAGAACTGATGGAAACAGCTGCCTGCCTCCCTTTCTGCACGGCTACTAGTGACCTAACCTGGAGGCAAGTTTTCACGTTGAGATTCCCTTTAGCTCTAGAGCTTGTCAGGCAGACCACAACCGCGGCCACGGAAGCACCTGGTTCAGACAGAACAGACTCATACTTTTCCGCGAAGCATTCTTACAGGGTTGACAGGCCTGTCAAGAGCAGGGAATGTCAGGTAGCTTCAAGGCAGCATGAATGCAGCCTTCCAAATGGGACAGCAAGGCTAGTTCCAGCAGGAACCCGTTTCCATGGGCACACTCAGCATACACCCCTGTGGTTTCTACCAAGTCTAAAGAGACACAGGTTACCCTGTGTTTCCTCCCCTGAATCAACTTCTCGAAGTAGGGTGTTCTGCATCAAGCGAACTGCCTCAACCAAGGAACGCCGCAGCTGCTCCTCTGGGCCAGTGGCTATCCAAAAGCCTGCAGTGTCACAGGAAGAGCAGGACTGTCGTAAATGGCAGTTAGAACGCACGCCCACTATCTCTGGGAGGCACGGTGACTTCAGGCAGGAGCTCCTAGATGGAATGCGAAGCCGAGGGTTACTCTGAGTTCAGGTCAGACTAGGGCAATGCGTCAGACTTCGACGCCATGAGGGACGTGCCACAACGGTGTTCGTGAACGTGTGCGAGTGCTGAGGAAATTAAGCTGCTCCCAAAGAGAGTGCAGTGCGTTTCCCTACGCTCGGCATACACAGAGGGGCTCTAAAGGGCTACGGGCCTGGATGTTGCTTAGCAGACCCAGGTGGGCCTGGGGGTACTCAGTGTTCCTGCCGGGAGCAGGGTGCCCACGCTAGCCTCCTAGGTGTCCAGAAAACTGTGCTGCCGTGGAAGTTACCCAGAGCAGAGGCCACCGCCTCATGGAAACTGCTGCACGCCTCCGCTTCTGCACGGCAAATCAGGGCCTTACTTCCAGGCATCTGTTCAGGCTGGGTGTGCCGTTAGCGACACCGCATGGTGAGATGCTGACTTTCTCCTCAGCCAGAGTGACTTCGGGTACGAGGTCCTCGAAGTACTCAAAGCACACTGTTTTCTCACGGAAGCTCACACAAGGGCCATGACAAAGTCGGACTCGCCAGAAATGTTGTCCTGAGGCTGTTCGAAGACTGTGGAAATGTACCTCTCCTCAAGGAACGTACAGGGTGTTGCCCATCACTCGGCATGCACAGAGGGCCTCCGAGGGATCAACCAACGGGTCTCGAAGTGGCTCAGCAGGCACACGGGGGTGTGGAGGTACTCAGTGAACTTGGAGGAAAGTGATGCCTACCCGAGAGGCCTACAAGTCCTCAAAAGTGTACTTCCTTTCACATAAAGCATGTAAGCGACTAAGAACTGATGGAAACAGCTGCCTGCCTCCCTTTCTGCACGGCTACTAGTGACCTAACCTGGAGGCAAGTTTTCACGTTGAGATTCCCTTTAGCTCTAGAGCTTGTCAGGCAGACCACAACCGCGGCCACGGAAGCACCTGGTTCAGACAGAACAGACTCATACTTTTCCGCGAAGCATTCTTACAGGGTTGACAGGCCTGTCAAGAGCAGGGAATGTCAGGTAGCTTCAAGGCAGCATGAATGCAGCCTTCCAAATGGGACAGCAAGGCTAGTTCCAGCAGGAACCCGTTTCCATGGGCACACTCAGCATACACCCCTGTGGTTTCTACCAAGTCTAAAGAGACACAGGTTACCCTGTGTTTCCTCCCCTGAATCAACTTCTCGAAGTAGGGTGTTCTGCATCAAGCGAACTGCCTCAACCAAGGAACGCCGCAGCTGCTCCTCTGGGCCAGTGGCTATCCAAAAGCCTGCAGTGTCACAGGAAGAGCAGGACTGTCGTAAATGGCAGTTAGAACGCACGCCCACTATCTCTGGGAGGCACGGTGACTTCAGGCAGGAGCTTCTAGATGGAATGCGAAGCCAACGGTTACTCTGAGTTCAGCTCAGTCAGACTCGGGCAATGCGTCAGACTTCGTCTCCATGAGGGACGTGCCACACTGGTGTTCGTGAACGTGTGCGAGTGCTGAGGAAATTAAGCTGCTCCCAAAGAGAGTGCAGTGCGTTTCCCTACGCTCGGCATACACAGAGGGGCTCTAAAGGGCTACGGGCCTGGATGTTGCTTAGCAGACCCAGGTGGGCCTGGGGGTACTCAGTGTTCCTGCCGGGAGCAGGGTGCCCACGCTAGCCTCCTAGGTGTCCAGAAAACTGTGCTGCCGTGGAAGTTACCCAGAGCAGAGGCCACCGCCTCATGGAAACTGCTGCACGCCTCCGCTTCTGCACGGCAGGTCAGGGCCTTACTTCCAGACATCTGTTCATGCTGGGTGTGCCGTCAGCGACACCGCATGGTGAGATGCTGACTTTCTCCTCAGGCACAGTGACTTCGGGTACGAGGTCCTCGAAGTACTCAAAGCACACTGTTTTCTCACGGAAGCTCACACAAGGGCCATGACAAAGTCGGACTCGCCAGAAATGTTGTCCTGAGGCTGTTCGAGGACTCTGGAAATGTAGCTCTCTTCAAGGAACGTACAGGGTGTTGCCCATCACTCGGCATGCACAGAGGGCCTCCGAGGGATCAAGCAACGGGTCTCGAAGTGGCTCAGCAGGCCCACGGGGGTGTGGAGGTACTCAGTGAACTTGGAGCGAAAGTGATGCATACCGGAGAGGCCTAAGAGTCCTCAAAAGTGTACTTCCTTTCACATCAAGCATATAAGCGACTAAGAACTCATGGAAACAGCTGCCCGCTTCCCTTTCTGCACGGCTACTAGGGGCCTAACCTGGAGGCAAGTTTTCACGTTGAGATTCCCTATAGCGCTAGAGCTTGTCAGGCGGACCACAACCGCGGTCACGGAAGCACCTGATTCAGACAGAACGGACGCATACTTTTCCGCAAAGCATTCTTACAGGGTTGACAGGCCTGTCAAGAGCAGGGAATGTCAGGTAGCTTCAAGGCAGCATGAATGCAGCCTTCCAAATGGGACAGCAAGGCTAGTTCCAGCAGGAACCCGTTTCCATGGGCACACTCAGCATACACCCCTGTGGTTTCTACCAAGTCTAAAGAGACACAGGTTACCCTGTGTTTCCTCCCCTGAATCAACTTCTCGAAGTAGGGTGTTCTGCATCAAGCGAACTGCCTCAACCAAGGAACGCCGCAGCTGCTCCTCTGGGCCAGTGGCTATCCAAAAGCCTGCAGTGTCACAGGAAGAGCAGGACTGTCGTAAATGGCAGTTAGAACGCACGCCCACTATCTCTGGGAGGCACGGTGACTTCAGGCAGGAGCTTCTAGATGGAATGCGAAGCCGACGGTTACTCTGAGTTCAGCTCAGTCAGACTCGGGCAATGCGTCAGACTTCGTCTCCATGAGGGACGTGCCACACTGGTGTTCGTGAACGTGTGCGAGTGCTGAGGAAATTAAGCTGCTCCCAAAGAGAGTGCAGTGCGTTTCCCTACGCTCGGCATACACAGAGGGGCTCTAAAGGGCTACGGGCCTGGATGTTGCTTAGCAGACCCAGGTGGGCCTGGGGATACTCAGTGTTCCTGCCGGGAGCAGGGTGCCCACGCTAGCCTCCTAGGTGTCCAGAAAACTGTGCTGCCGTGGAAGTTACCCAGAGCAGAGGCCACCGCCTCATGGAAACTGCTGCACGCCTCCGCTTCTGCACGGCAGGTCAGGGCCTTACTTCCAGACATCTGTTCATGCTGGGTGTGCCGTCAGCGACACCGCATGGTGAGATGCTGACTTTCTCCTCAGGCACAGTGACTTCGGGTACGAGGTCCTCGAAGTACTCAAAGCACACTGTTTTCTCACGGAAGCTCACACAAGGGCCATGACAAAGTCGGACTCGCCAGAAATGTTGTCCTGAGGCTGTTCGAGGACTCTGGAAATGTAGCTCTCTTCAAGGAACGTACAGGGTGTTGCCCATCACTCGGCATGCACAGAGGGCCTCCGAGGGATCAAGCAACGGGTCTCGAAGTGGCTCAGCAGGCCCACGGGGGTGTGGAGGTACTCAGTGAACTTGGAGCGAAAGTGATGCATACCGGAGAGGCCTAAGAGTCCTCAAAAGTGTACTTCCTTTCACATCAAGCATATAAGCGACTAAGAACTCATGGAAACAGCTGCCCGCTTCCCTTTCTGCACGGCTACTAGGGGCCTAACCTGGAGGCAAGTTTTCACGTTGAGATTCCCTATAGCGCTAGAGCTTGTCAGGCGGACCACAACCGCGGTCACGGAAGCACCTGATTCAGACAGAACGGACGCATACTTTTCCGCAAAGCATTCTTACAGGGTTGACAGGCCTGTCAAGAGCAGGGAATGTCAGGTAGCTTCAAGGCAGCATGAATGCAGCCTTCCAAATGGGACAGCAAGGCTAGTTCCAGCAGGAACCCGTTTCCATGGGCACACTCAGCATACACCCCTGTGGTTTCTACCAAGTCTAAAGAGACACAGGTTACCCTGTGTTTCCTCCCCTGAATCAACTTCTCGAAGTAGGGTGTTCTGCATCAAGCGAACTGCCTCAACCAAGGAACGCCGCAGCTGCTCCTCTGGGCCAGTGGCTATCCAAAAGCCTGCAGTGTCACAGGAAGAGCAGGACTGTCGTAAATGGCAGTTAGAACGCACGCCCACTATCTCTGGGAGGCACGGTGACTTCAGGCAGGAGCTTCTAGATGGAATGCGAAGCCGACGGTTACTCTGAGTTCAGCTCAGTCAGACTCGGGCAATGCGTCAGACTTCGTCTCCATGAGGGACGTGCCACACTGGTGTTCGTGAACGTGTGCGAGTGCTGAGGAAATTAAGCTGCTCCCAAAGAGAGTGCAGTGCGTTTCCCTACGCTCGGCATACACAGAGGGGCTCTAAAGGGCTACGGGCCTGGATGTTGCTTAGCAGACCCAGGTGGGCCTGGGGGTACTCAGTGTTCCTGCCGGGAGCAGGGTGCCCACGCTAGCCTCCTAGGTGTCCAGAAAACTGTGCTGCCGTGGAAGTTACCCAGAGCAGAGGCCACCGCCTCATGGAAACTGCTGCACGCCTCCGCTTCTGCACGGCAGGTCAGGGCCTTACTTCCAGACATCTGTTCATGCTGGGTGTGCCGTCAGCGACACCGCATGGTGAGATGCTGACTTTCTCCTCAGGCACAGTGACTTCGGGTACGAGGTCCTCGAAGTACTCAAAGCACACTGTTTTCTCACGGAAGCTCACACAAGGGCCATGACAAAGTCGGACTCGCCAGAAATGTTGTCCTGAGGCTGTTCGAGGACTCTGGAAATGTAGCTCTCTTCAAGGAACGTACAGGGTGTTGCCCATCACTCGGCATGCACAGAGGGCCTCCGAGGGATCAAGCAACGGGTCTCGAAGTGGCTCAGCAGGCCCACGGGGGTGTGGAGGTACTCAGTGAACTTGGAGCGAAAGTGATGCATACCGGAGAGGCCTAAGAGTCCTCAAAAGTGTACTTCCTTTCACATCAAGCATATAAGCGACTAAGAACTCATGGAAACAGCTGCCCGCTTCCCTTTCTGCACGGCTACTAGGGGCCTAACCTGGAGGCAAGTTTTCACGTTGAGATTCCCTATAGCGCTAGAGCTTGTCAGGCGGACCACAACCGCGGTCACGGAAGCACCTGATTCAGACAGAACGGACGCATACTTTTCCGCAAAGCATTCTTACAGGGTTGACAGGCCTGTCAAGAGCAGGGAATGTCAGGTAGCTTCAAGGCAGCATGAATGCAGCCTTCCAAATGGGACAGCAAGGCTAGTTCCAGCAGGAACCCGTTTCCATGGGCACACTCAGCATACACCCCTGTGGTTTCTACCAAGTCTAAAGAGACACAGGTTACCCTGTGTTTCCTCCCCTGAATCAACTTCTCGAAGTAGGGTGTTCTGCATCAAGCGAACTGCCTCAACCAAGGAACGCCGCAGCTGCTCCTCTGGGCCTGTGGCTATCCAAAAGCCTGCAGTGTCACAGGAAGAGCAGGACTGTCTTAAATGGCAGTTAGAACGCACGCCCACTATCTCTGGGAGGCACGGTGACTTCAGGCAGGAGCTCCTAGATGGAATGCGAAGCCGAGGGTTACTCTGAGTTCAGGTCAGATTAGGGCAATGCGTCAGACTTCGACGCCATGAGGGACGTGCCACAACGGTGTTCGTGAACGTGTGCGAGTGCTGAGGAAATTAAGCTGCTCCCAAAGAGAGTGCAGTGCGTTTCCCTACGCTCGGCATACACAGAGGGGCTCTAAAGGGCTACGGGCCTGGATGTTGCTTAGCAGACCCAGGTGGGCCTGGGGGTACTCAGTGTTCCTGCCGGGAGCAGGGTGCCCACGCTAGCCTCCTAGGTGTCCAGAAAACTGTGCTGCCGTGGAAGTTACCCAGAGCAGAGGCCACCGCCTCATGGAAACTGCTGCACGCCTCCGCTTCTGCACGGCAAATCAGGGCCTTACTTCCAGGCATCTGTTCAGGCTGGGTGTGCCGTTAGCGACACCACATGGTGAGATGCTGACTTTCTCCTCAGCCAGAGTGACTTCGGGTACGAGGTCCTCGAAGTACTCAAAGCACACTGTTTTCTCACGGAAGCTCACACAAGGGCCATGACAAAGTCGGACTCGCCAGAAATGTTGTCCTGAGGCTGTTCGAAGACTGTGGAAATGTACCTCTCCTCAAGGAACGTACAGGGTGTTGCCCATCACTCGGCATGCACAGAGGGCCTCCGAGGGATCAACCAACGGGTCTCGAAGTGGCTCAGCAGGCCCACGGGGGTGTGGAGGTACTCAGTGAACTTGGAGGAAAGTGATGCCTACCCGAGAGGCCTACAAGTCCTCAAAAGTGTACTTCCTTTCACATAAAGCATGTAAGCGACTAAGAACTGATGGAAACAGCTGCCTGCCTCCCTTTCTGCACGGCTACTAGTGACCTAACCTGGAGGCAAGTTTTCACGTTGAGATTCCCTTTAGCTCTAGAGCTTGTCAGGCAGACCACAACCGCGGCCACGGAAGCACCTGGTTCAGACAGAACAGACTCATACTTTTCCGCGAAGCATTCTTACAGGGTTGACAGGCCTGTCAAGAGCAGGGAATGTCAGGTAGCTTCAAGGCAGCATGAATGCAGCCTTCCAAATGGGACAGCAAGGCTAGTTCCAGCAGGAACCCGTTTCCATGGGCACACTCAGCATACACCCCTGTGGTTTCTACCAAGTCTAAAGAGACACAGGTTACCCTGTGTTTCCTCCCCTGAATCAACTTCTCGAAGTAGGGTGTTCTGCATCAAGCGAACTGCCTCAACCAAGGAACGCCGCAGCTGCTCCTCTGGGCCAGTGGCTATCCAAAAGCCTGCAGTGTCACAGGAAGAGCAGGACTGTCGTAAATGGCAGTTAGAACGCACGCCCACTATCTCTGGGAGGCACGGTGACTTCAGGCAGGAGCTCCTAGATGGAATGCGAAGCCGAGGGTTACTCTGAGTTCAGGTCAGACTAGGGCAATGCGTCAGACTTCGACGCCATGAGGGACGTGCCACAACGGTGTTCGTGAACGTGTGCGAGTGCTGAGGAAATTAAGCTGCTCCCAAAGAGAGTGCAGTGCGTTTCCCTACGCTCGGCATACACAGAGGGGCTCTAAAGGGCTACGGGCCTGGATGTTGCTTAGCAGACCCAGGTGGGCCTGGGGGTACTCAGTGTTCCTGCCGGGAGCAGGGTGCCCACGCTAGCCTCCTAGGTGTCCAGAAAACTGTGCTGCCGTGGAAGTTACCCAGAGCAGAGGCCACCGCCTCATGGAAACTGCTGCACGCCTCCGCTTCTGCACGGCAAATCAGGGCCTTACTTCCAGGCATCTGTTCAGGCTGGGTGTGCCGTTAGCGACACCGCATGGTGAGATGCTGACTTTCTCCTCAGGCACAGTGACTTCGGGTACGAGGTCCTCGAAGTACTCAAAGCACACTGTTTTCTCACGGAAGCTCACACAAGGGCCATGACAAAGTCGGACTCGCCAGAAATGTTGTCCTGAGGCTGTTCGAAGACTGTGGAAATGTACCTCTCCTCAAGGAACGTACAGGGTGTTGCCCATCACTCGGCATGCACAGAGGGCCTCCGAGGGATCAACCAACGGGTCTCGAAGTGGCTCAGCAGGCCCACGGGGGTGTGGAGGTACTCAGTGAACTTGGAGGAAAGTGATGCCTACCCGAGAGGCCTACAAGTCCTCAAAAGTGTACTTCCTTTCACATAAAGCATGTAAGCGACTAAGAACTGATGGAAACAGCTGCCTGCTTCCCTTTCTGCACGGCTACTAGTGACCTAACCTGGAGGCAAGTTTTCACGTTGAGATTCCCTTTAGCTCTAGAGCTTGTCAGGCAGACCACAACCGCGGCCACGGAAGCACCTGGTTCAGACAGAACAGACTCATACTTTTCCGCGAAGCATTCTTACAGGGTTGACAGGCCTGTCAAGAGCAGGGAATGTCAGGTAGCTTCAAGGCAGCATGAATGCAGCCTTCCAAATGGGACAGCAAGGCTAGTTCCAGCAGGAACCCGTTTCCATGGGCACACTCAGCATACACCCCTGTGGTTTCTACCAAGTCTAAAGAGACACAGGTTACCCTGTGTTTCCTCCCCTGAATCAACTTCTCGAAGTAGGGTGTTCTGCATCAAGCGAACTGCCTCAACCAAGGAACGCCGCAGCTGCTCCTCTGGGCCAGTGGCTATCCAAAAGCCTGCAGTGTCACAGGAAGAGCAGGACTGTCGTAAATGGCAGTTAGAACGCACGCCCACTATCTCTGGGAGGCACGGTGACTTCAGGCAGGAGCTCCTAGATGGAATGCGAAGCCGAGGGTTACTCTGAGTTCAGGTCAGACTAGGGCAATGCGTCAGACTTCGACGCCATGAGGGACGTGCCACAACGGTGTTCGTGAACGTGTGCGAGTGCTGAGGAAATTAAGCTGCTCCCAAAGAGAGTGCAGTGCGTTTCCCTACGCTCGGCATACACAGAGGGGCTCTAAAGGGCTACGGGCCTGGATGTTGCTTAGCAGACCCAGGTGGGCCTGGGGGTACTCAGTGTTCCTGCCGGGAGCAGGGTGCCCACGCTAGCCTCCTAGGTGTCCAGAAAACTGTGCTGCCGTGGAAGTTACCCAGAGCAGAGGCCACCGCCTCATGGAAACTGCTGCACGCCTCCGCTTCTGCACGGCAAATCAGGGCCTTACTTCCAGGCATCTGTTCAGGCTGGGTGTGCCGTTAGCGACACCGCATGGTGAGATGCTGACTTTCTCCTCAGGCACACTGACTTCGGGTACGAGGTCCTCGAAGTACTCAAAGCACACTGTTTTCTCACGGAAGCTCACACAAGGGCCATGACAAAGTCGGACTCGCCAGAAATGTTGTCCTGAGGCTGTTCGAAGACTGTGGAAATGTACCTCTCCTCAAGGAACGTACAGGGTGTTGCCCATCACTCGGCATGCACAGAGGGCCTCCGAGGGATCAACCAACGGGTCTCGAAGTGGCTCAGCAGGCCCACGGGGGTGTGGAGGTACTCAGTGAACTTGGAGGAAAGTGATGCCTACCCGAGAGGCCTACAGGTCCTCAAAAGTGTACATCCTTTCACATAAAGCATGTAAGCGACTAAGAACTGATGGAAACAGCTGCCTGCCTCCCTTTCTGCACGGCTACTACTGACCTAACCTGGAGGCAAGTTTTCACGTTGAGATTCCCTTTAGCTCTAGAGCTTGTCAGGCAGACCACAACCGCGGCCACGGAAGCACCTGGTTCAGACAGAACAGACTCATACTTTTCCGCGAAGCATTCTTACAGGGTTGACAGGCCTGTCAAGAGCAGGGAATGTCAGGTAGCTTCAAGGCAGCATGAATGCAGCCTTCCAAATGGGACAGCAAGGCTAGTTCCAGCAGGAACCCGTTTCCATGGGCACACTCAGCATACACCCCTGTGGTTTCTACCAAGTCTAAAGAGACACAGGTTACCCTGTGTTTCCTCCCCTGAATCAACTTCTCGAAGTAGGGTGTTCTGCATCAAGCGAACTGCCTCAACCAAGGAACGCCGCAGCTGCTCCTCTGGGCCTGTGGCTATCCAAAAGCCTGCAGTGTCACAGGAAGAGCAGGACTGTCTTAAATGGCAGTTAGAACGCACGCCCACTATCTCCGGGAGGCACGGTGACTTCAGGCAGGAGCTCCTAGATGGAATGCGAAGCCGAGGGTTACTCTGAGTTCAGGTCAGACTAGGGCAATGCGTCAGACTTCGACGCCATGAGGGACGTGCCACAACGGTGTTCGTGAACGTGTGCGAGTGCTGAGGAAATTAAGCTGCTCCCAAAGAGAGTGCAGTGCGTTTCCCTACGCTCGGCATACACAGAGGGGCTCTAAAGGGCTACGGGCCTGGATGTTGCTTAGCAGACCCAGGTGGGCCTGGGGGTACTCAGTGTTCCTGCCGGGAGCAGGGTGCCCACGCTAGCCTCCTAGGTGTCCAGAAAACTGTGCTGCCGTGGAAGTTACCCAGAGCAGAGGCCACCGCCTCATGGAAACTGCTGCACGCCTCCGCTTCTGCACGGCAAATCAGGGCCTTACTTCCAGGCATCTGTTCAGGCTGGGTGTGCCGTTAGCGACACCGCATGGTGAGATGCTGACTTTCTCCTCAGGCACAGTGACTTCGGGTAGGAGGTCCTCGAAGTACTCAAAGCACACTGTTTTCTCACGGAAGCTCACACAAGGGCCATGACAAAGTCGGACTCGCCAGAAATGTTGTCCTGAGGCTGTTCGAAGACTGTGGAAATGTACCTCTCCTCAAGGAACGTACAGGGTGTTGCCCATCACTCGGCATGCACAGAGGGCCTCCGAGGGATCAACCAACGGGTCTCGAAGTGGCTCAGCAGGCCCACGGGGGTGTGGAGGTACTCAGTGAACTTGGAGGAAAGTGATGCCTACCCGAGAGGCCTACAAGTCCTCAAAAGTGTACTTCCTTTCACATAAAGCATGTAAGCGACTAAGAACTGATGGAAACAGCTGCCTGCCTCCCTTTCTGCACGGCTACTAGTGACCTAACCTGGAGGCAAGTTTTCACGTTGAGATTCCCTTTAGCTCTAGAGCTTGTCAGGCAGACCACAACCGCGGCCACGGAAGCACCTGGTTCAGACAGAACAGACTCATACTTTTTCGCGAAGCATTCTTACAGGGTTGACAGGCCTGTCAAGAGCAGGGAATGTCAGGTAGCTTCAAGGCAGCATGAATGCAGCCTTCCAAATGGGACAGCAAGGCTAGTTCCAGCAGGAACCCGTTTCCATGGGCACACTCAGCATACACCCCTGTGGTTTCTACCAAGTCTAAAGAGACACAGGTTACCCTGTGTTTCCTCCCCTGAATCAACTTCTCGAAGTAGGGTGTTCTGCATCAAGCGAACTGCCTCAACCAAGGAACGCCGCAGCTGCTCCTCTGGGCCAGTGGCTATCCAAAAGCCTGCAGTGTCACAGGAAGAGCAGGACTGTCGTAAATGGCAGTTAGAACGCACGCCCACTATCTCTGGGAGGCACGGTGACTTCAGGCAGGAGCTTCAAGATGGAATGCGAAGCCGAGGGTTACTCTGAGTTCAGCTCAGTCAGACTCGGGCAATGCGTCAGACTTCGTCTCCATGAGGGACGTGCCACACTGGTGTTCGTGAACGTGTGCGAGTGCTGAGGAAATTAAGCTGCTCCCAAAGAGAGTGCAGTGCGTTTCCCTACGCTCGGCATACACAGAGGGGCTCTAAAGGGCTACGGGCCTGGATGTTGCTTAGCAGACCCAGGTGGGCCTGGGGGTACTCAGTGTTCCTGCCGGGAGCAGGGTGCCCACGCTAGCCTCCTAGGTGTCCAGAAAACTGTGCTGCCGTGGAAGTTACCCAGAGCAGAGGCCACCGCCTCATGGAAACTGCTGCACGCCTCCGCTTCTGCACGGCAGGTCAGGGCCTTACTTCCAGACATCTGTTCATGCTGGGTGTGCCGTCAGCGACACCGCATGGTGAGATGCTGACTTTCTCCTCAGGCGCAGTGACTTCGGGTACGAGGTCCTCGAAGTACTCAAAGCACACTGTTTTCTCACGGAAGCTCACACAAGGGCCATGACAAAGTCGGACTCGCCAGAAATGTTGTCCTGAGGCTGTTCGAGGACTCTGGAAATGTAGCTCTCTTCAAGGAACGTACAGGGTGTTGCCCATCACTCGGCATGCACAGAGGGCCTCCGAGGGATCAAGCAACGGGTCTCGAAGTGGCTCAGCAGGCCCACGGGGGTGTGGAGGTACTCAGTGAACTTGGAGCGAAAGTGATGCATACCGGAGAGGCCTAAGAGTCCTCAAAAGTGTACTTCCTTTCACATCAAGCATATAAGCGACTAAGAACTCATGGAAACAGCTGCCCGCTTCCCTTTCTGCACGGCTACTAGGGGCCTAACCTGGAGGCAAGTTTTCACGTTGAGATTCCCTATAGCACTAGAGCTTGTCAGGCGGACCACAACCGCGGTCACGGAAGCACCTGATTCAGACAGAACGGACGCATACTTTTCCGCAAAGCATTCTTACAGGGTTGACAGGCCTGTCAAGAGCAGGGAATGTCAGGTAGCTTCAAGGCAGCATGAATGCAGCCTTCCAAATGGGACAGCAAGGCTAGTTCCAGCAGGAACCCGTTTCCATGGGCACACTCAGCATACACCCCTGTGGTTTCTACCAAGTCTAAAGAGACACAGGTTACCCTGTGTTTCCTCCCCTGAATCAACTTCTCGAAGTAGGGTGTTCTGCATCAAGCGAACTGCCTCAACCAAGGAACGCCGCAGCTGCTCCTCTGGGCCTGTGGCTATCCAAAAGCCTGCAGTGTCACAGGAAGAGCAGGACTGTCTTAAATGGCAGTTAGAACGCACGCCCACTATCTCTGGGAGGCACGGTGACTTCAGGCAGGAGCTCCTAGATGGAATGCGAAGCCGAGGGTTACTCTGAGTTCAGCTCAGTCAGACTCGGGCAATGCGTCAGACTTCGTCTCCATGAGGGACGTGCCACAACGGTGTTCGTGAACGTGTGCGAGTGCTGAGGAAATTAAGCTGCTCCCAAAGAGAGTGCAGTGCGTTTCCCTACGCTCGGCATACACAGAGGGGCTCTAAAGGGCTACGGGCCTGGATGTTGCTTAGCAGACCCAGGTGGGCCTGGGGGTACTCAGTGTTCCTGCCGGGAGCAGGGTGCCCACGCTAGCCTCCTAGGTGTCCAGAAAACTGTGCTGCCGTGGAAGTTACCCAGAGCAGAGGCCACCGCCTCATGGAAACTGCTGCACGCCTCCGCTTCTGCACGGCAGGTCAGGGCCTTACTTCCAGACATCTGTTCATGCTGGGTGTGCCGTCAGCGACACCGCATGGTGAGATGCTGACTTTCTCCTCAGGCACAGTGACTTCGGGTACGAGGTCCTCGAAGTACTCAAAGCACACTGTTTTCTCACGGAAGCTCACACAAGGGCCATGACAAAGTCGGACTCGCCAGAAATGTTGTCCTGAGGCTGTTCGAGGACTCTGGAAATGTAGCTCTCTTCAAGGAACGTACAGGGTGTTGCCCATCACTCGGCATGCACAGAGGGCCTCCGAGGGATCAACCAACGGGTCTCGAAGTGGCTCAGCAGGCCCACGGGGGTGTGGAGGTACTCAGTGAACTTGGAGGAAAGTGATGCGTACCCGAGAGGCCTACAAGTCCTCAAAAGTGTACTTCCTTTCACATAAAGCATGTAAGCGACTAAGAACTGATGGAAACAGCTGCCTGCCTCCCTTTCTGCACGGCTACTAGTGACCTAACCTGGAGGCAAGTTTTCACGTTGAGATTCCCTTTAGCTCTAGAGCTTGTCAGGCAGACCACAACCGCGGCCACGGAAGCACCTGGTTCAGACAGAACAGACTCATACTTTTCCGCGAAGCATTCTTACAGGGTTGACAGGCCTGTCAAGAGCAGGGAATGTCAGGTAGCTTCAAGGCAGCATGAATGCAGCCTTCCAAATGGGACAGCAAGGCTAGTTCCAGCAGGAACCCGTTTCCATGGGCACACTCAGCATACACCCCTGTGGTTTCTACCAAGTCTAAAGAGACACAGGTTACCCTGTGTTTCCTCCCCTGAATCAACTTCTCGAAGTAGGGTGTTCTGCATCAAGCGAACTGCCTCAACCAAGGAACGCCGCAGCTGCTCCTCTGGGCCAGTGGCTATCCAAAAGCCTGCAGTGTCACAGGAAGAGCAGGACTGTCGTAAATGGCAGTTAGAACGCACGCCCACTATCTCTGGGAGGCACGGTGACTTCAGGCAGGAGCTTCAAGATGGAATGCGAAGCCGAGGGTTACTCTGAGTTCAGCTCAGTCAGACTCGGGCAATGCGTCAGACTTCGTCTCCATGAGGGACGTGCCACACTGGTGTTCGTGAACGTGTGCGAGTGCTGAGGAAATTAAGCTGCTCCCAAAGAGAGTGCAGTGCGTTTCCCTACGCTCGGCATACACAGAGGGGCTCTAAAGGGCTACGGGTCTGGATGTTGCTTAGCAGACCCAGGTGGGCCTGGGGGTACTCAGTGTTCCTGCCGGGAGCAGGGTGCCCACGCTAGCCTCCTAGGTGTCCAGAAAACTGTGCTGCCGTGGAAGTTACCCAGAGCAGAGGCCACCGCCTCATGGAAACTGCTGCACACCTCCGCTTCTGCACGGCAGGTCAGGGCCTTACTTCCAGACATCTGTTCATGCTGGGTGTGCCGTTAGCGACACCGCATGGTGAGATGCTGACTTTCTCCTCAGGCATAGTGACTTCGGGTACGAGGTCCTCGAAGTACTCAAAGCACACTGTTTTCTCACGGAAGCTCACACAAGGGCCATGACAAAGTCGGACTCGCCAGAAATGTTGTCCTGAGGCTGTTCGAGGACTCTGGAAATGTAGCTCTCTTCAAGGAACGTACAGGGTGTTGCCCATCACTCGGCATGCACAGAGGGCCTCCGAGGGATCAACCAACGGGTCTCGAAGTGGCTCAGCAGGCCCACGGGGGTGTGGAGGTACTCAGTGAACTTGGAGGAAAGTGATGCGTACCCGAGAGGCCTACAAGTCCTCAAAAGTGTACTTCCTTTCACATAAAGCATGTAAGCGACTAAGAACTCATGGAAACAGCTGCCTGCCTCCCTTTCTGCACGGCTACTAGTGACCTAACCTGGAGACAAGTTTTCACGTTGAGATTCCCTTTAGCTCTAGAGCTTGTCAGGCAGACCACAACCGCGGCCACGGAAGCACCTGGTTCAGACAGAACAGACTCATACTTTTCCGCGAAGCATTCTTACAGGGTTGACAGGCCTGTCAAGAGCAGGGAATGTCAGGTAGCTTCAAGGCAGCATGAATGCAGCCTTCCAAATGGGACAGCAAGGCTAGTTCCAGCAGGAACCCGTTTCCATGGGCACACTCAGCATACACCCCTGTGGTTTCTACCAAGTCTAAAGAGACACAGGTTACCCTGTGTTTCCTCCCCTGAATCAACTTCTCGAAGTAGGGTGTTCTGCATCAAGCGAACTGCCTCAACCAAGGAACGCCGCAGCTGCTCCTCTGGGCCTGTGGCTATCCAAAAGCCTGCAGTGTCACAGGAAGAGCAGGACTGTCTTAAATGGCAGTTAGAACGCACGCCCACTATCTCTGGGAGGCACGGTGACTTCAGGCAGGAGCTCCTAGATGGAATGCGAAGCCGAGGGTTACTCTGAGTTCAGGTCAGACTAGGGCAATGCGTCAGACTTCGACGCCATGAGGGACGTGCCACAACGGTGTTCGTGAACGTGTGCGAGTGCTGAGGAAATTAAGCTGCTCCCAAAGAGAGTGCAGTGCGTTTCCCTACTCTCGGCATACACAGAGGGGCTCTAAAGGGCTACGGGCCTGGATGTTGCTTAGCAGACCCAGGTGGGCCTGGGGGTACTCAGTGTTCCTGCCGGGAGCAGGGTGCCCACGCTAGCCTCCTAGGTGTCCAGAAAACTGTGCTGCCGTGGAAGTTACCCAGAGCAGAGGCCACCGCCTCATGGAAACTGCTGCACGCCTCCGCTTCTGCACGGCAAATCAGGGCCTTACTTCCAGGCATCTGTTCAGGCTTGGTGTGCCGTTAGCGACAACGCATGGTGAGATGCTGACTTTCTCCTCAGGCAGAGTGACTTCGGGTACGAGGTCCTCGAAGTACTCAAAGCACACTGTTTTCTCACGGAAGCTCACACAAGGGCCATGACAAAGTCGGACTCGCCAGAAATGTTGTCCTGAGGCTGTTCGAGGACTCTGGAAATGTAGCTCTCTTCAAGGAACGTACAGGGTGTTGCCCATCACTCGGCATGCACAGAGGGCCTCCGAGGGATCAACCAACGGGTCTCGAAGTGGCTCAGCAGGCCCACGGGGGTGTGGAGGTACTCAGTGAACTTGGAGGAAAGTGATGCGTACCCGAGAGGCCTACAAGTCCTCAAAAGTGTACTTCCTTTCACATAAAGCATGTAAGCGACTAAGAACTGATGGAAACAGCTGCCTGCCTCCCTTTCTGCACGGCTACTAGTGACCTAACCTGGAGGCAAGTTTTCACGTTGAGATTCCCTTTAGCTCTAGAGCTTGTCAGGCAGACCACAACCGCGGCCACGGAAGCACCTGGTTCAGACAGAACAGACTCATACTTTTCCGCGAAGCATTCTTACAGGGTTGACAGGCCTGTCAAGAGCAGGGAATGTCAGGTAGCTTCAAGGCAGCATGAATGCAGCCTTCCAAATGGGACAGCAAGGCTAGTTCCAGCAGGAACCCGTTTCCATGGGCACACTCAGCATACACCCCTGTGGTTTCTACCAAGTCTAAAGAGACACAGGTTACCCTGTGTTTCCTCCCCTGAATCAACTTCTCGAAGTAGGGTGTTCTGCATCAAGCGAACTGCCTCAACCAAGGAACGCCGCAGCTGCTCCTCTGGGCCAGTGGCTATCCAAAAGCCTGCAGTGTCACAGGAAGAGCAGGACTGTCGTAAATGGCAGTTAGAACGCACGCCCACTATCTCTGGGAGGCACGGTGACTTCAGGCAGGAGCTTCAAGATGGAATGCGAAGCCGAGGGTTACTCTGAGTTCAGCTCAGTCAGACTCGGGCAATGCGTCAGACTTCGACGCCATGAGGGACGTGCCACACTGGTGTTCGTGAACGTGTGCGAGTGCTGAGGAAATTAAGCTGCTCCCAAAGAGAGTGCAGTGCGTTTCCCTACGCTCGGCATACACAGAGGGGCTCTAAAGGGCTACGGGCCTGGATGTTGCTTAGCAGACCCAGGTGGGCCTGGGGGTACTCAGTGTTCCTGCCGGGAGCAGGGTGCCCACGCTAGCCTCCTAGGTGTCCAGAAAACTGTGCTGCCGTGGAAGTTACCCAGAGCAGAGGCCACCGCCTCATGGAAACTGCTGCACGCCTCCGCTTCTGCACGGCAGGTCAGGGCCTTACTTCCAGACATCTGTTCATGCTGGGTGTGCCGTCAGCGACACCGCATGGTGAGATGCTGACTTTCTCCTCAGGCACACTGACTTCGGGTACGAGGTCCTCGAAGTACTCAAAGCACACTGTTTTCTCACGGAAGCTCACACAAGGGCCATGACAAAGTCGGACTCGCCAGAAATGTTGTCCTGAGGCTGTTCGAAGACTGTGGAAATGTACCTCTCCTCAAGGAACGTACAGGGTGTTGCCCATCACTCGGCATGCACAGAGGGCCTCCGAGGGATCAACCAACGGGTCTCGAAGTGGCTCAGCAGGCCCACGGGGGTGTGGAGGTACTCAGTGAACTTGGAGGAAAGTGATGCCTACCCGAGAGGCCTACAGGTCCTCAAAAGTGTACATCCTTTCACATAAAGCATGTAAGCGACTAAGAACTGATGGAAACAGCTGCCTGCCTCCCTTTCTGCACGGCTACTACTGACCTAACCTGGAGGCAAGTTTTCACGTTGAGATTCCCTTTAGCTCTAGAGCTTGTCAGGCAGACCACAACCGCGGCCACGGAAGCACCTGGTTCAGACAGAACAGACTCATACTTTTCCGCGAAGCATTCTTACAGGGTTGACAGGCCTGTCAAGAGCAGGGAATGTCAGGTAGCTTCAAGGCAGCATGAATGCAGCCTTCCAAATGGGACAGCAAGGCTAGTTCCAGCAGGAACCCGTTTCCATGGGCACACTCAGCATACACCCCTGTGGTTTCTACCAAGTCTAAAGAGACACAGGTTACCCTGTGTTTCCTCCCCTGAATCAACTTCTCGAAGTAGGGTGTTCTGCATCAAGCGAACTGCCTCAACCAAGGAACGCCGCAGCTGCTCCTCTGGGCCTGTGGCTATCCAAAAGCCTGCAGTGTCACAGGAAGAGCAGGACTGTCTTAAATGGCAGTTAGAACGCACGCCCACTATCTCCGGGAGGCACGGTGACTTCAGGCAGGAGCTCCTAGATGGAATGCGAAGCCGAGGGTTACTCTGAGTTCAGGTCAGACTAGGGCAATGCGTCAGACTTCGACGCCATGAGGGACGTGCCACAACGGTGTTCGTGAACGTGTGCGAGTGCTGAGGAAATTAAGCTGCTCCCAAAGAGAGTGCAGTGCGTTTCCCTACGCTCGGCATACACAGAGGGGCTCTAAAGGGCTACGGGCCTGGATGTTGCTTAGCAGACCCAGGTGGGCCTGGGGGTACTCAGTGTTCCTGCCGGGAGCAGGGTGCCCACGCTAGCCTCCTAGGTGTCCAGAAAACTGTGCTGCCGTGGAAGTTACCCAGAGCAGAGGCCACCGCCTCATGGAAACTGCTGCACGCCTCCGCTTCTGCACGGCAAATCAGGGCCTTACTTCCAGGCATCTGTTCAGGCTGGGTGTGCCGTTAGCGACACCGCATGGTGAGATGCTGACTTTCTCCTCAGGCACAGTGACTTCGGGTAGGAGGTCCTCGAAGTACTCAAAGCACACTGTTTTCTCACGGAAGCTCACACAAGGGCCATGACAAAGTCGGACTCGCCAGAAATGTTGTCCTGAGGCTGTTCGAAGAATGTGGAAATGTACCTCTCCTCAAGGAACGTACAGGGTGTTGCCCATCACTCGGCATGCACAGAGGGCCTCCGAGGGATCAACCAACGGGTCTCGAAGTGGCTCAGCAGACCCACGGGGGTGTGGAGGTACTCAGTGAACTTGGAGGAAAGTGATGCCTACCCGAGAGGCCTACAAGTCCTCAAAAGTGTACTTCCTTTCACATAAAGCATGTAAGCGACTAAGAACTGATGGAAACAGCTGCCTGCCTCCCTTTCTGCACGGCTACTAGTGACCTAACCTGGAGGCAAGTTTTCACGTTGAGATTCCCTTTAGCTCTAGAGCTTGTCAGGCAGACCACAACCGCGGCCACGGAAGCACCTGGTTCAGACAGAACAGACTCATACTTTTTCGCGAAGCATTCTTACAGGGTTGACAGGCCTGTCAAGAGCAGGGAATGTCAGGTAGCTTCAAGGCAGCATGAATGCAGCCTTCCAAATGGGACAGCAAGGCTAGTTCCAGCAGGAACCCGTTTCCATGGGCACACTCAGCATACACCCCTGTGGTTTCTACCAAGTCTAAAGAGACACAGGTTACCCTGTGTTTCCTCCCCTGAATCAACTTCTCGAAGTAGGGTGTTCTGCATCAAGCGAACTGCCTCAACCAAGGAACGCCGCAGCTGCTCCTCTGGGCCAGTGGCTATCCAAAAGCCTGCAGTGTCACAGGAAGAGCAGGACTGTCGTAAATGGCAGTTAGAACGCACGCCCACTATCTCTGGGAGGCACGGTGACTTCAGGCAGGAGCTTCAAGATGGAATGCGAAGCCGAGGGTTACTCTGAGTTCAGCTCAGTCAGACTCGGGCAATGCGTCAGACTTCGTCTCCATGAGGGACGTGCCACACTGGTGTTCGTGAACGTGTGCGAGTGCTGAGGAAATTAAGCTGCTCCCAAAGAGAGTGCAGTGCGTTTCCCTACGCTCGGCATACACAGAGGGGCTCTAAAGGGCTACGGGCCTGGATGTTGCTTAGCAGACCCAGGTGGGCCTGGGGGTACTCAGTGTTCCTGCCGGGAGCAGGGTGCCCACGCTAGCCTCCTAGGTGTCCAGAAAACTGTGCTGCCGTGGAAGTTACCCAGAGCAGAGGCCACCGCCTCATGGAAACTGCTGCACGCCTCCGCTTCTGCACGGCAGGTCAGGGCCTTACTTCCAGACATCTGTTCATGCTGGGTGTGCCGTCAGCGACACCGCATGGTGAGATGCTGACTTTCTCCTCAGGCGCAGTGACTTCGGGTACGAGGTCCTCGAAGTACTCAAAGCACACTGTTTTCTCACGGAAGCTCACACAAGGGCCATGACAAAGTCGGACTCGCCAGAAATGTTGTCCTGAGGCTGTTCGAGGACTCTGGAAATGTAGCTCTCTTCAAGGAACGTACAGGGTGTTGCCCATCACTCGGCATGCACAGAGGGCCTCCGAGGGATCAAGCAACGGGTCTCGAAGTGGCTCAGCAGGCCCACGGGGGTGTGGAGGTACTCAGTGAACTTGGAGCGAAAGTGATGCATACCGGAGAGGCCTAAGAGTCCTCAAAAGTGTACTTCCTTTCACATCAAGCATATAAGCGACTAAGAACTCATGGAAACAGCTGCCCGCTTCCCTTTCTGCACGGCTACTAGGGGCCTAACCTGGAGGCAAGTTTTCACGTTGAGATTCCCTATAGCACTAGAGCTTGTCAGGCGGACCACAACCGCGGTCACGGAAGCACCTGATTCAGACAGAACGGACGCATACTTTTCCGCAAAGCATTCTTACAGGGTTGACAGGCCTGTCAAGAGCAGGGAATGTCAGGTAGCTTCAAGGCAGCATGAATGCAGCCTTCCAAATGGGACAGCAAGGCTAGTTCCAGCAGGAACCCGTTTCCATGGGCACACTCAGCATACACCCCTGTGGTTTCTACCAAGTCTAAAGAGACACAGGTTACCCTGTGTTTCCTCCCCTGAATCAACTTCTCGAAGTAGGGTGTTCTGCATCAAGCGAACTGCCTCAACCAAGGAACGCCGCAGCTGCTCCTCTGGGCCTGTGGCTATCCAAAAGCCTGCAGTGTCACAGGAAGAGCAGGACTGTCTTAAATGGCAGTTAGAACGCACGCCCACTATCTCTGGGAGGCACGGTGACTTCAGGCAGGAGCTCCTAGATGGAATGCGAAGCCGAGGGTTACTCTGAGTTCAGGTCAGACTAGGGCAATGCGTCAGACTTCGACGCCATGAGGGACGTGCCACAACGGTGTTCGTGAACGTGTGCGAGTGCTGAGGAAATTAAGCTGCTCCCAAAGAGAGTGCAGTGCGTTTCCCTACGCTCGGCATACACAGAGGGGCTCTAAAGGGCTACGGGCCTGGATGTTGCTTAGCAGACCCAGGTGGGCCTGGGGGTACTCAGTGTTCCTGCCGGGAGCAGGGTGCCCACGCTAGCCTCCTAGGTGTCCAGAAAACTGTGCTGCCGTGGAAGTTACCCAGAGCAGAGGCCACCGCCTCATGGAAACTGCTGCACGCCTCCGCTTCTGCACGGCAGGTCAGGGCTTTTCTTCCAGACATCTGTTCATGCTGGGTGTGCCGTCAGCGACACCGCATGGTGAGATGCTGACTTTCTCCTCAGGCGCAGTGACTTCGGGTACGAGGTCCTCGAAGTACTCAAAGCACACTGTTTTCTCACGGAAGCTCACACAAGGGCCATGACAAAGTCGGACTCGCCAGAAATGTTGTCCTGAGGCTGTTCGAGGACTCTGGAAATGTAGCTCTCTTCAAGGAACGTACAGGGTGTTGCCCATCACTCGGCATGCACAGAGGGCCTCCGAGGGATCAACCAACGGGTCTCGAAGTGGCTCAGCAGGCCCACGGGGGTGTGGAGGTACTCAGTGAACTTGGAGGAAAGTGATGCGTACCCGAGAGGCCTACAAGTCCTCAAAAGTGTACTTCCTTTCACATAAAGCATGTAAGCGACTAAGAACTGATGGAAACAGCTGCCTGCCTCCCTTTCTGCACGGCTACTAGTGACCTAACCTGGAGGCAAGTTTTCACGTTGAGATTCCCTTTAGCTCTAGAGCTTGTCAGGCAGACCACAACCGCGGCCACGGAAGCACCTGGTTCAGACAGAACAGACTCATACTTTTCCGCGAAGCATTCTTACAGGGTTGACAGGCCTGTCAAGAGCAGGGAATGTCAGGTAGCTTCAAGGCAGCATGAATGCAGCCTTCCAAATGGGACAGCAAGGCTAGTTCCAGCAGGAACCCGTTTCCATGGGCACACTCAGCATACACCCCTGTGGTTTCTACCAAGTCTAAAGAGACACAGGTTACCCTGTGTTTCCTCCCCTGAATCAACTTCTCGAAGTAGGGTGTTCTGCATCAAGCGAACTGCCTCAACCAAGGAACGCCGCAGCTGCTCCTCTGGGCCAGTGGCTATCCAAAAGCCTGCAGTGTCACAGGAAGAGCAGGACTGTCGTAAATGGCAGTTAGAACGCACGCCCACTATCTCTGGGAGGCACGGTGACTTCAGGCAGGATCTTCAAGATGGAATGCGAAGCCGAGGGTTACTCTGAGTTCAGCTCAGTCAGACTCGGGCAATGCGTCAGACTTCGTCTCCATGAGGGACGTGCCACACTGGTGTTCGTGAACGTGTGCGAGTGCTGAGGAAATTAAGCTGCTCCCAAAGAGAGTGCAGTGCGTTTCCCTACGCTCGGCATACACAGAGGGGCTCTAAAGGGCTACGGGCCTGGATGTTGCTTAGCAGACCCAGGTGGGCCTGGGGGTACTCAGTGTTCCTGCCGGGAGCAGGGTGCCCACGCTAGCCTCCTAGGTGTCCAGAAAACTGTGCTGCCGTGGAAGTTACCCAGAGCAGAGGCCACCGCCTCATGGAAACTGCTGCACGCCTCCGCTTCTGCACGGCAGGTCAGGGCCTTACTTCCAGACATCTGTTCATGCTGGGTGTGCCGTCAGCGACACCGCATGGTGAGATGCTGACTTTCTCCTCAGGCACAGTGACTTCGGGTACGAGGTCCTCGAAGTACTCAAAGCACACTGTTTTCTCACGGAAGCTCACACAAGGGCCATGACAAAGTCGGACTCGCCAGAAATGTTGTCCTGAGGCTGTTCGAGGACTCTGGAAATGTAGCTCTCTTCAAGGAACGTACAGGGTGTTGCCCATCACTCGGCATGCACAGAGGGCCTCCGAGGGATCAACCAACGGGTCTCGAAGTGGCTCAGCAGGCCCACGGGGGTGTGGAGGTACTCAGTGAACTTGGAGGAAAGTGATGCGTACCCGAGAGGCCTACAAGTCCTCAAAAGTGTACTTCCTTTCACATAAAGCATGTAAGCGACTAAGAACTGATGGAAACAGCTGCCTGCCTCCCTTTCTGCACGGCTACTAGTGACCTAACCTGGAGGCAAGTTTTCACGTTGAGATTCCCTTTAGCTCTAGAGCTTGTCAGGCAGACCACAACCGCGGCCACGGAAGCACCTGGTTCAGACAGAACAGACTCATACTTTTCCGCGAAGCATTCTTACAGGGTTGACAGGCCTGTCAAGAGCAGGGAATGTCAGGTAGCTTCAAGGCAGCATGAATGCAGCCTTCCAAATGGGACAGCAAGGCTAGTTCCAGCAGGAACCCGTTTCCATGGGCACACTCAGCATACACCCCTGTGGTTTCTACCAAGTCTAAAGAGACACAGGTTACCCTGTGTTTCCTCCCCTGAATCAACTTCTCGAAGTAGGGTGTTCTGCATCAAGCGAACTGCCTCAACCAAGGAACGCCGCAGCTGCTCCTCTGGGCCAGTGGCTATCCAAAAGCCTGCAGTGTCACAGGAAGAGCAGGACTGTCGTAAATGGCAGTTAGAACGCACGCCCACTATCTCTGGGAGGCACGGTGACTTCAGGCAGGAGCTTCAAGATGGAATGCGAAGCCGAGGGTTACTCTGAGTTCAGCTCAGTCAGACTCGGGCAATGCGTCAGACTTCGTCTCCATGAGGGACGTGCCACACTGGTGTTCGTGAACGTGTGCGAGTGCTGAGGAAATTAAGCTGCTCCCAAAGAGAGTGCAGTGCGTTTCCCTACGCTCGGCATACACAGAGGGGCTCTAAAGGGCTACGGGTCTGGATGTTGCTTAGCAGACCCAGGTGGGCCTGGGGGTACTCAGTGTTCCTGCCGGGAGCAGGGTGCCCACGCTAGCCTCCTAGGTGTCCAGAAAACTGTGCTGCCGTGGAAGTTACCCAGAGCAGAGGCCACCGCCTCATGGAAACTGCTGCACACCTCCGCTTCTGCACGGCAGGTCAGGGCCTTACTTCCAGACATCTGTTCATGCTGGGTGTGCCGTTAGCGACACCGCATGGTGAGATGCTGACTTTCTCCTCAGGCATAGTGACTTCGGGTACGAGGTCCTCGAAGTACTCAAAGCACACTGTTTTCTCACGGAAGCTCACACAAGGGCCATGACAAAGTCGGACTCGCCAGAAATGTTGTCCTGAGGCTGTTCGAGGACTCTGGAAATGTAGCTCTCTTCAAGGAACGTACAGGGTGTTGCCCATCACTCGGCATGCACAGAGGGCCTCCGAGGGATCAACCAACGGGTCTCGAAGTGGCTCAGCAGGCCCACGGGGGTGTGGAGGTACTCAGTGAACTTGGAGGAAAGTGATGCGTACCCGAGAGGCCTACAAGTCCTCAAAAGTGTACTTCCTTTCACATAAAGCATGTAAGCGACTAAGAACTCATGGAAACAGCTGCCTGCCTCCCTTTCTGCACGGCTACTAGTGACCTAACCTGGAGACAAGTTTTCACGTTGAGATTCCCTTTAGCTCTAGAGCTTGTCAGGCAGACCACAACCGCGGCCACGGAAGCACCTGGTTCAGACAGAACAGACTCATACTTTTCCGCGAAGCATTCTTACAGGGTTGACAGGCCTGTCAAGAGCAGGGAATGTCAGGTAGCTTCAAGGCAGCATGAATGCAGCCTTCCAAATGGGACAGCAAGGCTAGTTCCAGCAGGAACCCGTTTCCATGGGCACACTCAGCATACACCCCTGTGGTTTCTACCAAGTCTAAAGAGACACAGGTTACCCTGTGTTTCCTCCCCTGAATCAACTTCTCGAAGTAGGGTGTTCTGCATCAAGCGAACTGCCTCAACCAAGGAACGCCGCAGCTGCTCCTCTGGGCCTGTGGCTATCCAAAAGCCTGCAGTGTCACAGGAAGAGCAGGACTGTCTTAAATGGCAGTTAGAACGCACGCCCACTATCTCTGGGAGGCACGGTGACTTCAGGCAGGAGCTCCTAGATGGAATGCGAAGCCGAGGGTTACTCTGAGTTCAGGTCAGACTAGGGCAATGCGTCAGACTTCGACGCCATGAGGGACGTGCCACAACGGTGTTCGTGAACGTGTGCGAGTGCTGAGGAAATTAAGCTGCTCCCAAAGAGAGTGCAGTGCGTTTCCCTACTCTCGGCATACACAGAGGGGCTCTAAAGGGCTACGGGCCTGGATGTTGCTTAGCAGACCCAGGTGGGCCTGGGGGTACTCAGTGTTCCTGCCGGGAGCAGGGTGCCCACGCTAGCCTCCTAGGTGTCCAGAAAACTGTGCTGCCGTGGAAGTTACCCAGAGCAGAGGCCACCGCCTCATGGAAACTGCTGCACGCCTCCGCTTCTGCACGGCAAATCAGGGCCTTACTTCCAGGCATCTGTTCAGGCTTGGTGTGCCGTTAGCGACAACGCATGGTGAGATGCTGACTTTCTCCTCAGGCAGAGTGACTTCGGGTACGAGGTCCTCGAAGTACTCAAAGCACACTGTTTTCTCACGGAAGCTCACACAAGGGCCATGACAAAGTCGGACTCGCCAGAAATGTTGTCCTGAGGCTGTTCGAGGACTCTGGAAATGTAGCTCTCTTCAAGGAACGTACAGGGTGTTGCCCATCACTCGGCATGCACAGAGGGCCTCCGAGGGATCAACCAACGGGTCTCGAAGTGGCTCAGCAGGCCCACGGGGGTGTGGAGGTACTCAGTGAACTTGGAGGAAAGTGATGCGTACCCGAGAGGCCTACAAGTCCTCAAAAGTGTACTTCCTTTCACATAAAGCATGTAAGCGACTAAGAACTGATGGAAACAGCTGCCTGCCTCCCTTTCTGCACGGCTACTAGTGACCTAACCTGGAGGCAAGTTTTCACGTTGAGATTCCCTTTAGCTCTAGAGCTTGTCAGGCAGACCACAACCGCGGCCACGGAAGCACCTGGTTCAGACAGAACAGACTCATACTTTTCCGCGAAGCATTCTTACAGGGTTGACAGGCCTGTCAAGAGCAGGGAATGTCAGGTAGCTTCAAGGCAGCATGAATGCAGCCTTCCAAATGGGACAGCAAGGCTAGTTCCAGCAGGAACCCGTTTCCATGGGCACACTCAGCATACACCCCTGTGGTTTCTACCAAGTCTAAAGAGACACAGGTTACCCTGTGTTTCCTCCCCTGAATCAACTTCTCGAAGTAGGGTGTTCTGCATCAAGCGAACTGCCTCAACCAAGGAACGCCGCAGCTGCTCCTCTGGGCCAGTGGCTATCCAAAAGCCTGCAGTGTCACAGGAAGAGCAGGACTGTCGTAAATGGCAGTTAGAACGCACGCCCACTATCTCTGGGAGGCACGGTGACTTCAGGCAGGAGCTTCAAGATGGAATGCGAAGCCGAGGGTTACTCTGAGTTCAGCTCAGTCAGACTCGGGCAATGCGTCAGACTTCGACGCCATGAGGGACGTGCCACACTGGTGTTCGTGAACGTGTGCGAGTGCTGAGGAAATTAAGCTGCTCCCAAAGAGAGTGCAGTGCGTTTCCCTACGCTCGGCATACACAGAGGGGCTCTAAAGGGCTACGGGCCTGGATGTTGCTTAGCAGACCCAGGTGGGCCTGGGGGTACTCAGTGTTCCTGCCGGGAGCAGGGTGCCCACGCTAGCCTCCTAGGTGTCCAGAAAACTGTGCTGCCGTGGAAGTTACCCAGAGCAGAGGCCACCGCCTCATGGAAACTGCTGCACGCCTCCGCTTCTGCACGGCAGGTCAGGGCCTTACTTCCAGACATCTGTTCATGCTGGGTGTGCCGTCAGCGACACCGCATGGTGAGATGCTGACTTTCTCCTCAGGCACAGTGACTTCGGGTACGAGGTCCTCGAAGTACTCAAAGCACACTGTTTTCTCACGGAAGCTCACACAAGGGCCATGACAAAGTCGGACTCGCCAGAAATGTTGTCCTGAGGCTGTTCGAGGACTCTGGAAATGTAGCTCTCTTCAAGGAACGTACAGGGTGTTGCCCATCACTCGGCATGCACAGAGGGCCTCCGAGGGATCAAGCAACGGGTCTCGAAGTGGCTCAGCAGGCCCACGGGGGTGTGGAGGTACTCAGTGAACTTGGAGCGAAAGTGATGCATACCGGAGAGGCCTAAGAGTCCTCAAAAGTGTACTTCCTTTCACATCAAGCATATAAGCGACTAAGAACTCATGGAAACAGCTGCCCGCTTCCCTTTCTGCACGGCTACTAGGGGCCTAACCTGGAGGCAAGTTTTCACGTTGAGATTCCCTATAACGCTAGAGCTTGTCAGGCGGACCACAACCGCGGTCACGGAAGCACCTGATTCAGACAGAACGGACGCATACTTTTCCGCAAAGCATTCTTACAGGGTTGACAGGCCTGTCAAGAGCAGGGAATGTCAGGTAGCTTCAAGGCAGCATGAATGCAGCCTTCCAAATGGGACAGCAAGGCTAGTTCCAGCAGGAACCCGTTTCCATGGGCACACTCAGCATACACCCCTGTGGTTTCTACCAAGTCTAAAGAGACACAGGTTACCCTGTGTTTCCTCCCCTGAATCAACTTCTCGAAGTAGGGTGTTCTGCATCAAGCGAACTGCCTCAACCAAGGAACGCCGCAGCTGCTCCTCTGGGCCTGTGGCTATCCAAATGCCTGCAGTGTCACAGGAAGAGCAGGACCGTCTTAAATGGCAGTTAGAACGCACGCCCACTATCTCTGGGAGGCACGGTGACTTCAGGCGGGAGCTCCTAGATGGAATGCGAAGCCGAGGGTTACTCTGAGTTCAGGTCAGACTAGGGCAATGCGTCAGACTTCGACGCCATGAGGGACGTGCCACAACGGTGTTCGTGAACGTGTGCGAGTGCTGAGGAAATTAAGCTGCTCCCAAAGAGAGTGCAGTGCGTTTCCCTACGCTCGGCATACACAGAGGGGCTCTAAAGGGCTACGGGCCTGGATGTTGCTTAGCAGACCCAGGTGGGCCTGGGGGTACTCAGTGTTCCTGCCGGGAGCAGGGTGCCCACGCTAGCCTCCTAGGTGTCCAGAAAACTGTGCTGCCGTGGAAGTTACCCAGAGCAGAGGCCACCGCCTCATGGAAACTGCTGCACGCCTCCGCTTCTGCACGGCAAATCAGGGCCTTACTTCCAGGCATCTGTTCAGGCTGGGTGTGCCGTTAGCGACACCGCATGGTGAGATGCTGACTTTCTCCTCAGGCACAGTGACTTCGGGTACGAGGTCCTCGAAGTACTCAAAGCACACTGTTTTCTCACGGAAGCTCACACAAGGGCCATGACAAAGTCGGACTCGCCAGAAATGTTGTCCTGAGGCTGTTCGAAGACTGTGGAAATGTACCTCTCCTCAAGGAACGTACAGGGTGTTGCCCATCACTCGGCATGCACAGAGGGCCTCCGAGGGATCAACCAACGGGTCTCGAAGTGGCTCAGCAGGCCCACGGGGGTGTGGAGGTACTCAGTGAACTTGGAGGAAAGTGATGCGTACCCGAGAGGCCTACAAGTCCTCAAAAGTGTACTTCCTTTCACATAAAGCATGTAAGCGACTAAGAACTGATGGAAACAGCTGCCTGCCTCCCTTTCTGCACGGCTACTAGTGACCTAACCTGGAGGCAAGTTTTCACGTTGAGATTCCCTTTAGCTCTAGAGCTTGTCAGGCAGACCACAACCGCGGCCACGGAAGCACCTGGTTCAGACAGAACAGACTCATACTTTTCCGCGAAGCATTCTTACAGGGTTGACAGGCCTGTCAAGAGCAGGGAATGTCAGGTAGCTTCAAGGCAGCATGAATGCAGCCTTCCAAATGGGACAGCAAGGCTAGTTCCAGCAGGAACCCGTTTCCATGGGCACACTCAGCATACACCCCTGTGGTTTCTACCAAGTCTAAAGAGACACAGGTTACCCTGTGTTTCCTCCCCTGAATCAACTTCTCGAAGTAGGGTGTTCTGCATCAAGCGAACTGCCTCAACCAAGGAACGCCGCAGCTGCTCCTCTGGGCCAGTGGCTATCCAAAAGCCTGCAGTGTCACAGGAAGAGCAGGACTGTCGTAAATGGCAGTTAGAACGCACGCCCACTATCTCTGGGAGGCACGGTGACTTCAGGCAGGAGCTTCAAGATGGAATGCGAAGCCGAGGGTTACTCTGAGTTCAGCTCAGTCAGACTCGGGCAATGCGTCAGACTTCGTCTCCATGAGGGACGTGCCACACTGGTGTTCGTGAACGTGTGCGAGTGCTGAGGAAATTAAGCTGCTCCCAAAGAGAGTGCAGTGCGTTTCCCTACGCTCGGCATACACAGAGGGGCTCTAAAGGGCTACGGGCCTGGATGTTGCTTAGCAGACCCAGGTGGGCCTGGGGGTACTCAGTGTTCCTGCCGGGAGCAGGGTGCCCACGCTAGCCTCCTAGGTGTCCAGAAAACTGTGCTGCCGTGGAAGTTACCCAGAGCAGAGGCCACCGCCTCATGGAAACTGCTGCACGCCTCCGCTTCTGCACGGCAGGTCAGGGCCTTACTTCCAGGCATCTGTTCATGCTGGGTGTGCCGTCAGCGACACCGCATGGTGAGATGCTGACTTTCTCCTCAGGCACAGTGACTTCGGGTACGAGGTCCTCGAAGTACTCAAAGCACACTGTTTTCTCACGGAAGCTCACACAAGGGCCATGACAAAGTCGGACTCGCCAGAAATGTTGTCCTGAGGCTGTTCGAGGACTCTGGAAATGTAGCTCTCTTCAAGGAACGTACAGGGTGTTGCCCATCACTCGGCATGCACAGAGGGCCTCCGAGGGATCAACCAACGGGTCTCGAAGTGGCTCAGCAGGCCCACGGGGGTGTGGAGGTACTCAGTGAACTTGGAGGAAAGTGATGCGTACCCGAGAGGCCTACAAGTCCTCAAAAGTGTACTTCCTTTCACATAAAGCATGTAAGCGACTAAGAACTGATGGAAACAGCTGCCTGCCTCCCTTTCTGCACGGCTACTAGTGACCTAACCTGGAGGCAAGTTTTCACGTTGAGATTCCCTTTAGCTCTAGAGCTTGTCAGGCAGACCACAACCGCGGCCACGGAAGCACCTGGTTCAGACAGAACAGACTCATACTTTTCCGCGAAGCATTCTTACAGGGTTGACAGGCCTGTCAAGAGCAGGGAATGTCAGGTAGCTTCAAGGCAGCATGAATGCAGCCTTCCAAATGGGACAGCAAGGCTAGTTCCAGCAGGAACCCGTTTCCATGGGCACACTCAGCATACACCCCTGTGGTTTCTACCAAGTCTAAAGAGACACAGGTTACCCTGTGTTTCCTCCCCTGAATCAACTTCTCGAAGTAGGGTGTTCTGCATCAAGCGAACTGCCTCAACCAAGGAACGCCGCAGCTGCTCCTCTGGGCCAGTGGCTATCCAAAAGCCTGCAGTGTCACAGGAAGAGCAGGACTGTCGTAAATGGCAGTTAGAACGCACGCCCACTATCTCTGGGAGGCACGGTGACTTCAGGCAGGAGCTTCAAGATGGAATGCGAAGCCGAGGGTTACTCTGAGTTCAGCTCAGTCAGACTCGGGCAATGCGTCAGACTTCGTCTCCATGAGGGACGTGCCACACTGGTGTTCGTGAACGTGTGCGAGTGCTGAGGAAATTAAGCTGCTCCCAAAGAGAGTGCAGTGCGTTTCCCTACGCTCGGCATACACAGAGGGGCTCTAAAGGGCTACGGGTCTGGATGTTGCTTAGCAGACCCAGGTGGGCCTGGGGGTACTCAGTGTTCCTGCCGGGAGCAGGGTGCCCACGCTAGCCTCCTAGGTGTCCAGAAAACTGTGCTGCCGTGGAAGTTACCCAGAGCAGAGGCCACCGCCTCATGGAAACTGCTGCACACCTCCGCTTCTGCACGGCAGGTCAGGGCCTTACTTCCAGACATCTGTTCATGCTGGGTGTGCCGTTAGCGACACCGCATGGTGAGATGCTGACTTTCTCCTCAGGCACACTGACTTCGGGTACGAGGTCCTCGAAGTACTCAAAGCACACTGTTTTCTCACGGAAGCTCACACAAGGGCCATGACAAAGTCGGACTCGCCAGAAATGTTGTCCTGAGGCTGTTCGAGGACTCTGGAAATGTAGCTCTCTTCAAGGAACGTACAGGGTGTTGCCCATCACTCGGCATGCACAGAGGGCCTCCGAGGGATCAACCAACGGGTCTCGAAGTGGCTCAGCAGGCCCACGGGGGTGTGGAGGTACTCAGTGAACTTGGAGGAAAGTGATGCGTACCCGAGAGGCCTACAAGTCCTCAAAAGTGTACTTCCTTTCACATAAAGCATGTAAGCGACTAAGAACTCATGGAAACAGCTGCCTGCCTCCCTTTCTGCACGGCTACTAGTGACCTAACCTGGAGACAAGTTTTCACGTTGAGATTCCCTTTAGCTCTAGAGCTTGTCAGGCAGACCACAACCGCGGCCACGGAAGCACCTGGTTCAGACAGAACAGACTCATACTTTTCCGCGAAGCATTCTTACAGGGTTGACAGGCCTGTCAAGAGCAGGGAATGTCAGGTAGCTTCAAGGCAGCATGAATGCAGCCTTCCAAATGGGACAGCAAGGCTAGTTCCAGCAGGAACCCGTTTCCATGGGCACACTCAGCATACACCCCTGTGGTTTCTACCAAGTCTAAAGAGACACAGGTTACCCTGTGTTTCCTCCCCTGAATCAACTTCTCGAAGTAGGGTGTTCTGCATCAAGCGAACTGCCTCAACCAAGGAACGCCGCAGCTGCTCCTCTGGGCCTGTGGCTATCCAAAAGCCTGCAGTGTCACAGGAAGAGCAGGACTGTCTTAAATGGCAGTTAGAACGCACGCCCACTATCTCTGGGAGGCACGGTGACTTCAGGCAGGAGCTCCTAGATGGAATGCGAAGCCGAGGGTTACTCTGAGTTCAGGTCAGACTAGGGCAATGCGTCAGACTTCGACGCCATGAGGGACGTGCCACAACGGTGTTCGTGAACGTGTGCGAGTGCTGAGGAAATTAAGCTGCTCCCAAAGAGAGTGCAGTGCGTTTCCCTACTCTCGGCATACACAGAGGGGCTCTAAAGGGCTACGGGCCTGGATGTTGCTTAGCAGACCCAGGTGGGCCTGGGGGTACTCAGTGTTCCTGCCGGGAGCAGGGTGCCCACGCTAGCCTCCTAGGTGTCCAGAAAACTGTGCTGCCGTGGAAGTTACCCAGAGCAGAGGCCACCGCCTCATGGAAACTGCTGCACGCCTCCGCTTCTGCACGGCAAATCAGGGCCTTACTTCCAGGCATCTGTTCAGGCTTGGTGTGCCGTTAGCGACAACGCATGGTGAGATGCTGACTTTCTCCTCAGGCAGAGTGACTTCGGGTACGAGGTCCTCGAAGTACTCAAAGCACACTGTTTTCTCACGGAAGCTCACACAAGGGCCATGACAAAGTCGGACTCGCCAGAAATGTTGTCCTGAGGCTGTTCGAGGACTCTGGAAATGTAGCTCTCTTCAAGGAACGTACAGGGTGTTGCCCATCACTCGGCATGCACAGAGGGCCTCCGAGGGATCAACCAACGGGTCTCGAAGTGGCTCAGCAGGCCCACGGGGGTGTGGAGGTACTCAGTGAACTTGGAGGAAAGTGATGCGTACCCGAGAGGCCTACAAGTCCTCAAAAGTGTACTTCCTTTCACATAAAGCATGTAAGCGACTAAGAACTGATGGAAACAGCTGCCTGCCTCCCTTTCTGCACGGCTACTAGTGACCTAACCTGGAGGCAAGTTTTCACGTTGAGATTCCCTTTAGCTCTAGAGCTTGTCAGGCAGACCACAACCGCGGCCACGGAAGCACCTGGTTCAGACAGAACAGACTCATACTTTTCCGCGAAGCATTCTTACAGGGTTGACAGGCCTGTCAAGAGCAGGGAATGTCAGGTAGCTTCAAGGCAGCATGAATGCAGCCTTCCAAATGGGACAGCAAGGCTAGTTCCAGCAGGAACCCGTTTCCATGGGCACACTCAGCATACACCCCTGTGGTTTCTACCAAGTCTAAAGAGACACAGGTTACCCTGTGTTTCCTCCCCTGAATCAACTTCTCGAAGTAGGGTGTTCTGCATCAAGCGAACTGCCTCAACCAAGGAACGCCGCAGCTGCTCCTCTGGGCCAGTGGCTATCCAAAAGCCTGCAGTGTCACAGGAAGAGCAGGACTGTCGTAAATGGCAGTTAGAACGCACGCCCACTATCTCTGGGAGGCACGGTGACTTCAGGCAGGAGCTTCAAGATGGAATGCGAAGCCGAGGGTTACTCTGAGTTCAGCTCAGTCAGACTCGGGCAATGCGTCAGACTTCGACGCCATGAGGGACGTGCCACACTGGTGTTCGTGAACGTGTGCGAGTGCTGAGGAAATTAAGCTGCTCCCAAAGAGAGTGCAGTGCGTTTCCCTACGCTCGGCATACACAGAGGGGCTCTAAAGGGCTACGGGCCTGGATGTTGCTTAGCAGACCCAGGTGGGCCTGGGGGTACTCAGTGTTCCTGCCGGGAGCAGGGTGCCCACGCTAGCCTCCTAGGTGTCCAGAAAACTGTGCTGCCGTGGAAGTTACCCAGAGCAGAGGCCACCGCCTCATGGAAACTGCTGCACGCCTCCGCTTCTGCACGGCAGGTCAGGGCCTTACTTCCAGACATCTGTTCATGCTGGGTGTGCCGTCAGCGACACCGCATGGTGAGATGCTGACTTTCTCCTCAGGCACAGTGACTTCGGGTACGAGGTCCTCGAAGTACTCAAAGCACACTGTTTTCTCACGGAAGCTCACACAAGGGCCATGACAAAGTCGGACTCGCCAGAAATGTTGTCCTGAGGCTGTTCGAGGACTCTGGAAATGTAGCTCTCTTCAAGGAACGTACAGGGTGTTGCCCATCACTCGGCATGCACAGAGGGCCTCCGAGGGATCAAGCAACGGGTCTCGAAGTGGCTCAGCAGGCCCACGGGGGTGTGGAGGTACTCAGTGAACTTGGAGCGAAAGTGATGCATACCGGAGAGGCCTAAGAGTCCTCAAAAGTGTACTTCCTTTCACATCAAGCATATAAGCGACTAAGAACTCATGGAAACAGCTGCCCGCTTCCCTTTCTGCACGGCTACTAGGGGCCTAACCTGGAGGCAAGTTTTCACGTTGAGATTCCCTATAACGCTAGAGCTTGTCAGGCGGACCACAACCGCGGTCACGGAAGCACCTGATTCAGACAGAACGGACGCATACTTTTCCGCAAAGCATTCTTACAGGGTTGACAGGCCTGTCAAGAGCAGGGAATGTCAGGTAGCTTCAAGGCAGCATGAATGCAGCCTTCCAAATGGGACAGCAAGGCTAGTTCCAGCAGGAACCCGTTTCCATGGGCACACTCAGCATACACCCCTGTGGTTTCTACCAAGTCTAAAGAGACACAGGTTACCCTGTGTTTCCTCCCCTGAATCAACTTCTCGAAGTAGGGTGTTCTGCATCAAGCGAACTGCCTCAACCAAGGAACGCCGCAGCTGCTCCTCTGGGCCTGTGGCTATCCAAATGCCTGCAGTGTCACAGGAAGAGCAGGACCGTCTTAAATGGCAGTTAGAACGCACGCCCACTATCTCTGGGAGGCACGGTGACTTCAGGCGGGAGCTCCTAGATGGAATGCGAAGCCGAGGGTTACTCTGAGTTCAGGTCAGACTAGGGCAATGCGTCAGACTTCGACGCCATGAGGGACGTGCCACAACGGTGTTCGTGAACGTGTGCGAGTGCTGAGGAAATTAAGCTGCTCCCAAAGAGAGTGCAGTGCGTTTCCCTACGCTCGGCATACACAGAGGGGCTCTAAAGGGCTACGGGCCTGGATGTTGCTTAGCAGACCCAGGTGGGCCTGGGGGTACTCAGTGTTCCTGCCGGGAGCAGGGTGCCCACGCTAGCCTCCTAGGTGTCCAGAAAACTGTGCTGCCGTGGAAGTTACCCAGAGCAGAGGCCACCGCCTCATGGAAACTGCTGCACGCCTCCGCTTCTGCACGGCAAATCAGGGCCTTACTTCCAGGCATCTGTTCAGGCTGGGTGTGCCGTTAGCGACACCGCATGGTGAGATGCTGACTTTCTCCTCAGGCACAGTGACTTCGGGTACGAGGTCCTCGAAGTACTCAAAGCACACTGTTTTCTCACGGAAGCTCACACAAGGGCCATGACAAAGTCGGACTCGCCAGAAATGTTGTCCTGAGGCTGTTCGAAGACTGTGGAAATGTACCTCTCCTCAAGGAACGTACAGGGTGTTGCCCATCACTCGGCATGCACAGAGGGCCTCCGAGGGATCAACCAACGGGTCTCGAAGTGGCTCAGCAGGCCCACGGGGGTGTGGAGGTACTCAGTGAACTTGGAGGAAAGTGATGCGTACCCGAGAGGCCTACAAGTCCTCAAAAGTGTACTTCCTTTCACATAAAGCATGTAAGCGACTAAGAACTGATGGAAACAGCTGCCTGCCTCCCTTTCTGCACGGCTACTAGTGACCTAACCTGGAGGCAAGTTTTCACGTTGAGATTCCCTTTAGCTCTAGAGCTTGTCAGGCAGACCACAACCGCGGCCACGGAAGCACCTGGTTCAGACAGAACAGACTCATACTTTTCCGCGAAGCATTCTTACAGGGTTGACAGGCCTGTCAAGAGCAGGGAATGTCAGGTAGCTTCAAGGCAGCATGAATGCAGCCTTCCAAATGGGACAGCAAGGCTAGTTCCAGCAGGAACCCGTTTCCATGGGCACACTCAGCATACACCCCTGTGGTTTCTACCAAGTCTAAAGAGACACAGGTTACCCTGTGTTTCCTCCCCTGAATCAACTTCTCGAAGTAGGGTGTTCTGCATCAAGCGAACTGCCTCAACCAAGGAACGCCGCAGCTGCTCCTCTGGGCCTGTGGCTATCCAAAAGCCTGCAGTGTCACAGGAAGAGCAGGACTGTCTTAAATGGCAGTTAGAACGCACGCCCACTATCTCTGGGAGGCACGGTGACTTCAGGCAGGAGCTCCTAGATGGAATGCGAAGCCGAGGGTTACTCTGAGTTCAGGTCAGACTAGGGCAATGCGTCAGACTTCGACGCCATGAGGGACGTGCCACAACGGTGTTCGTGAACGTGTGCGAGTGCTGAGGAAATTAAGCTGCTCCCAAAGAGAGTGCAGTGCGTTTCCCTACGCTCGGCATACACAGAGGGGCTCTAAAGGGCTACGGGCCTGGATGTTGCTTAGCAGACCCAGGTGGGCCTGGGGGTACTCAGTGTTCCTGCCGGGAGCAGGGTGCCCACGCTAGCCTCCTAGGTGTCCAGAAAACTGTGCTGCCGTGGAAGTTACCCAGAGCAGAGGGCACCGCCTCATGGAAACTGCTGCACGCCTCCGCTTCTGCACGGCAAATCAGGGCCTTACTTCCAGGCATCTGTTCAGGCTGGGTGTGCCGTTAGCGACACCGCATGGTGAGATGCTGACTTTCTCCTCAGGCACAGTGACTTCGGGTACGAGGTCCTCGAAGTACTCAAAGCACACTGTTTTCTCACGGAAGCTCACACAAGAGCCATGACAAAGTCGGACTCGCCAGAAATGTTGTCCTGAGGCTGTTCGAAGACTGTGGAAATGTACCTCTCCTCAAGGAACGTACAGGGTGTTGCCCATCACTCGGCATGCACAGAGGGCCTCCGAGGGATCAACCAACGGGTCTCGAAGTGGCTCAGCAGGCCCACGGGGGTGTGGAGGTACTCAGTGAACTTGGAGGAAAGTGATGCCTACCCGAGAGGCCTACAAGTCCTCAAAAGTGTACTTCCTTTCACATAAAGCATGTAAGCGACTAAGAACTGATGGAAACAGCTGCCTGCCTCCCTTTCTGCACGGCTACTAGTGACCTAACCTGGAGGCAAGTTTTCACGTTGAGATTCCCTTTAGCTCTAGAGCTTGTCAGGCAGACCACAACCGCGGCCACGGAAGCACCTGGTTCAGACAGAACAGACTCATACTTTTCCGCGAAGCATTCTTACAGGGTTGACAGGCCTGTCAAGAGCAGGGAATGTCAGGTAGCTTCAAGGCAGCATGAATGCAGCCTTCCAAATGGGAAAGCAAGGCTAGTTCCAGCAGGCCCCCGTTTCCATGGGCACATGCAGCAAACACCCCTGTGGTTTCTACCAAGTCTAAAGAGACACAGGTTACCCTGTGTTTCCTCCCCTGAATCAACTTCTCGAAGTAGGGTGTTCTGCATCAAGCGAACTGCCTCAACCAAGGAACGCCGCAGCTGCTCCTCTGGGCCTGTGGCTATCCAAAAGCCTGCAGTGTCACAGGAAGAGAAGGACTGTCGTAAATGGCAGTTAGAACGCACGCCCACTATCTCTGGGAGGCACGGTGACTTCAGGCAGGAGCTCCTAGATGGAATGCGAAGCCGAGGGTTACTCTGAGTTCAGGTCAGACTAGGGCAATGCGTCAGACTTCGACGCCATGAGGGACGTGCCACAACGGTGTTCGTGAACGTGTGCGAGTGCTGAAGAAATTAAGCTGCTCCCAAAGAGAGTGCAGTGCGTTTCCCTACGCTCGGCATACACAGAGGGGCTCTAAAGGGCTACGGGCCTGGATGTTGCTTAGCAGACCCAGGTGGGCCTGGGGGTACTCAGTGTTCCTGCCGGGAGCAGGGTGCCCACGCTAGCCTCCTAGGTGTCCAGAAAACTGTGCTGCCGTGGAAGTTACCCAGAGCAGAGGCCACCGCCTCATGGAAACTGCTGCACGCCTCCGCTTCTGCACGGCAAATCAGGGCCTTACTTCCAGGCATCTGTTCAGGCTGGGTGTGCCGTCAGCGACACCGCATGGTGAGATGCAGACTTTCTCCTCAGGCACAGTGACTTCGGGTACGAGGTCCTCGAAGTACTCAAAGCACACTGTTTTCTCACGGAAGCTCACACAAGGGCCATGACAAAGTCGGACTCGCCAGAAATGTTGTCCTGAGGCTGTTCGAAGACTGTGGAAATGTACCTCTCCTCAAGGAACGTACAGGGTGTTGCCCATCACTCGGCATGCACAGAGGGCCTCCGAGGGATCAAGCAACGGGTCTCGAAGTGGCTCAGCAGGCCCACGGGGGTGTGGAGGTACTCAGTGAACTTGGAGGAAAGTGATGCCTACCCGAGAGGCCTACAAGTCCTCAAAAGTGTACTTCCTTTCACATAAAGCATGTAAGCGACTAAGAACTGATGGAAACAGCTGCCTGCCTCCCTTTCTGCACGGCTACTAGTGACCTAACCTGGAGGCAAGTTTTCACGTTGAGATTCCCTTTAGCTCTAGAGCTTGTCAGGCAGACCACAACCGCGGCCACGGAAGCACCTGGTTCAGACAGAACAGACTCATACTTTTCCGCGAAGCATTCTTACAGGGTTGACAGGCCTGTCAAGAGCAGGGAATGTCAGGTAGCTTCAAGGCAGCATGAATGCAGCCTTCCAAATGGGACAGCAAGGCTAGTTCCAGCAGGAACCCGTTTCCATGGGCACACTCAGCATACACCCCTGTGGTTTCTACCAAGTCTAAAGAGACACAGGTTACCCTGTGTTTCCTCCCCTGAATCAACTTCTCGAAGTAGGGTGTTCTGCATCAAGCGAACTGCCTCAACCAAGGAACGCCGCAGCTGCTCCTCTGGGCCAGTGGCTATCCAAAAGCCTGCAGTGTCACAGGAAGAGCAGGACTGTCGTAAATGGCAGTTAGAACGCACGCCCACTATCTCTGGGAGGCACGGTGACTTCAGGCAGGAGCTTCAAGATGGAATGCGAAGCCGAGGGTTACTCTGAGTTCAGCTCAGTCAGACTCGGGCAATGCGTCAGACTTCGTCTCCATGAGGGACGTGCCACACTGGTGTTCGTGAACGTGTGCGAGTGCTGAGGAAATTAAGCTGCTCCCAAAGAGAGTGCAGTGCGTTTCCCTACGCTCGGCATACACAGAGGGGCTCTAAAGGGCTACGGGCCTGGATGTTGCTTAGCAGACCCAGGTGGGCCTGGGGGTACTCAGTGTTCCTGCCGGGAGCAGGGTGCCCACGCTAGCCTCCTAGGTGTCCAGAAAACTGTGCTGCCGTGGAAGTTACCCAGAGCAGAGGCCACCGCCTCATGGAAACTGCTGCACGCCTCCGCTTCTGCACGGCAGGTCAGGGCCTTACTTCCAGACATCTGTTCATGCTGGGTGTGCCGTCAGCGACACCGCATGGTGAGATGCTGACTTTCTCCTCAGGCACAGTGACTTCGGGTACGAGGTCCTCGAAGTACTCAAAGCACACTGTTTTCTCACGGAAGCTCACACAAGGGCCATGACAAAGTCGGACTCGCCAGAAATGTTGTCCTGAGGCTGTTCGAGGACTCTGGAAATGTAGCTCTCTTCAAGGAACGTACAGGGTGTTGCCCATCACTCGGCATGCACAGAGGGCCTCCGAGGGATCAAGCAACGGGTCTCGAAGTGGCTCAGCAGGACCACGGGGGTGTGGAGGTACTCAGTGAACTTGGAGCGAAAGTGATGCATACCGGAGAGGCCTAAGAGTCCTCAAAAGTGTACTTCCTTTCACATCAAGCATATAAGCGACTAAGAACTCATGGAAACAGCTGCCCGCTTCCCTTTCTGCACGGATACTAGGGGCCTAACCTGGAGGCAAGTTTTCACGTTGAGATTCCCTATAGCGCTAGAGCTTGTCAGGCGGACCACAACCGCGGTCACGGAAGCACCTGATTCAGACAGAACGGACGCATACTTTTCCGCAAAGCATTCTTACAGGGTTGACAGGCCTGTCAAGAGCAGGGAATGTCAGGTAGCTTCAAGGCAGCATGAATGCAGCCTTCCAAATGGGACAGCAAGGCTAGTTCCAGCAGGAACCCGTTTCCATGGGCACACTCAGCATACACCCCTGTGGTTTCTACCAAGTCTAAAGAGACACAGGTTACCCTGTGTTTCCTCCCCTGAATCAACTTCTCGAAGTAGGGTGTTCTGCATCAAGCGAACTGCCTCAACCAAGGAACGCCGCAGCTGCTCCTCTGGGCCTGTGGCTATCCAAAAGCCTGCAGTGTCACAGGAAGAGCAGGACTGTCTTAAATGGCAGTTAGAACGCACGCCCACTATCTCTGGGAGGCACGGTGACTTCAGGCAGGAGCTCCTAGATGGAATGCGAAGCCGAGGGTTACTCTGAGTTCAGGTCAGACTAGGGCAATGCGTCAGACTTCGACGCCATGAGGGACGTGCCACAACGGTGTTCGTGAACGTGTGCGAGTGCTGAGGAAATTAAGCTGCTCCCAAAGAGAGTGCAGTGCGTTTCCCTACGCTCGGCATACACAGAGGGGCTCTAAAGGGCTACGGGCCTGGATGTTGCTTAGCAGACCCAGGTGGGCCTGGGGGTACTCAGTGTTCCTGCCGGGAGCAGGGTGCCCACGCTAGCCTCCTAGGTGTCCAGAAAACTGTGCTGCCGTGGAAGTTACCCAGAGCAGAGGCCACCGCCTCATGGAAACTGCTGCACGCCTCCGCTTCTGCACGGCAAATCAGGGCCTTACTTCCAGGCATCTGTTCAGGCTGGGTGTGCCGTTAGCGACACCGCATGGTGAGATGCTGACTTTCTCCTCAGCCAGAGTGACTTCGGGTACGAGGTCCTCGAAGTACTCAAAGCACACTGTTTTCTCACGGAAGCTCACACAAGGGCCATGACAAAGTCGGACTCGCCAGAAATGTTGTCCTGAGGCTGTTCGAAGACTGTGGAAATGTACCTCTCCTCAAGGAACGTACAGGGTGTTGCCCATCACTCGGCATGCACAGAGGGCCTCCGAGGGATCAAGCAACGGGTCTCGAAGTGGCTCAGCAGGCCCACGGGGGTGTGGAGGTACTCAGTGAACTTGGAGGAAAGTGATGCCTACCCGAGAGGCCTACAAGTCCTCAAAAGTGTACTTCCTTTCACATAAAGCATGTAAGCGACTAAGAACTGATGGAAACAGCTGCCTGCCTCCCTTTCTGCACGGCTACTAGTGACCTAACCTGGAGGCAAGTTTTCACGTTGAGATTCCCTTTAGCTCTAGAGCTTGTCAGGCAGACCACAACCGCGGCCACGGAAGCACCTGGTTCAGACAGAACAGACTCATACTTTTCCGCGAAGCATTCTTACAGGGTTGACAGGCCTGTCAAGAGCAGGGAATGTCAGGTAGCTTCAAGGCAGCATGAATGCAGCCTTCCAAATGGGACAGCAAGGCTAGTTCCAGCAGGAACCCGTTTCCATGGGCACACTCAGCATACACCCCTGTGGTTTCTACCAAGTCTAAAGAGACACAGGTTACCCTGTGTTTCCTCCCCTGAATCAACTTCTCGAAGTAGGGTGTTCTGCATCAAGCGAACTGCCTCAACCAAGGAACGCCGCAGCTGCTCCTCTGGGCCAGTGGCTATCCAAAAGCCTGCAGTGTCACAGGAAGAGCAGGACTGTCGTAAATGGCAGTTAGAACGCACGCCCACTATCTCTGGGAGGCACGGTGACTTCAGGCAGGAGCTCCTAGATGGAATGCGAAGCCGAGGGTTACTCTGAGTTCAGGTCAGACTAGGGCAATGCGTCAGACTTCGACGCCATGAGGGACGTGCCACAACGGTGTTCGTGAACGTGTGCGAGTGCTGAGGAAATTAAGCTGCTCCCAAAGAGAGTGCAGTGCGTTTCCCTACGCTCGGCATACACAGAGGGGCTCTAAAGGGCTACGGGCCTGGATGTTGCTTAGCAGACCCAGGTGGGCCTGGGGGTACTCAGTGTTCCTGCCGGGAGCAGGGTGCCCACGCTAGCCTCCTAGGTGTCCAGAAAACTGTGCTGCCGTGGAAGTTACCCAGAGCAGAGGCCACCGCCTCATGGAAACTGCTGCACGCCTCCGCTTCTGCACGGCAAATCAGGGCCTTACTTCCAGGCATCTGTTCAGGCTGGGTGTGCCGTTAGCGACACCGCATGGTGAGATGCTGACTTTCTCCTCAGCCAGAGTGACTTCGGGTACGAGGTCCTCGAAGTACTCAAAGCACACTGTTTTCTCACGGAAGCTCACACAAGGGCCATGACAAAGTCGGACTCGCCAGAAATGTTGTCCTGAGGCTGTTCGAAGACTGTGGAAATGTACCTCTCCTCAAGGAACGTACAGGGTGTTGCCCATCACTCGGCATGCACAGAGGGCCTCCGAGGGATCAACCAACGGGTCTCGAAGTGGCTCAGCAGGCCCACGGGGGTGTGGAGGTACTCAGTGAACTTGGAGGAAAGTGATGCCTACCCGAGAGGCCTACAAGTCCTCAAAAGTGTACTTCCTTTCACATAAAGCATGTAAGCGACTAAGAACTGATGGAAACAGCTGCCTGCCTCCCTTTCTGCACGGCTACTAGTGACCTAACCTGGAGGCAAGTTTTCACGTTGAGATTCCCTTTAGCTCTAGAGCTTGTCAGGCAGACCACAACCGCGGCCACGGAAGCACCTGGTTCAGACAGAACAGACTCATACTTTTCCGCGAAGCATTCTTACAGGGTTGACAGGCCTGTCAAGAGCAGGGAATGTCAGGTAGCTTCAAGGCAGCATGAATGCAGCCTTCCAAATGGGACAGCAAGGCTAGTTCCAGCAGGAACCCGTTTCCATGGGCACACTCAGCATACACCCCTGTGGTTTCTACCAAGTCTAAAGAGACACAGGTTACCCTGTGTTTCCTCCCCTGAATCAACTTCTCGAAGTAGGGTGTTCTGCATCAAGCGAACTGCCTCAACCAAGGAACGCCGCAGCTGCTCCTCTGGGCCAGTGGCTATCCAAAAGCCTGCAGTGTCACAGGAAGAGCAGGACTGTCGTAAATGGCAGTTAGAACGCACGCCCACTATCTCTGGGAGGCACGGTGACTTCAGGCAGGAGCTCCTAGATGGAATGCGAAGCCGAGGGTTACTCTGAGTTCAGGTCAGACTAGGGCAATGCGTCAGACTTCGACGCCATGAGGGACGTGCCACAACGGTGTTCGTGAACGTGTGCGAGTGCTGAGGAAATTAAGCTGCTCCCAAAGAGAGTGCAGTGCGTTTCCCTACGCTCGGCATACACAGAGGGGCTCTAAAGGGCTACGGGCCTGGATGTTGCTTAGCAGACCCAGGTGGGCCTGGGGGTACTCAGTGTTCCTGCCGGGAGCAGGGTGCCCACGCTAGCCTCCTAGGTGTCCAGAAAACTGTGCTGCCGTGGAAGTTACCCAGAGCAGAGGCCACCGCCTCATGGAAACTGCTGCACGCCTCCGCTTCTGCACGGCAAATCAGGGCCTTACTTCCAGGCATCTGTTCAGGCTGGGTGTGCCGTTAGCGACACCGCATGGTGAGATGCTGACTTTCTCCTCAGCCAGAGTGACTTCGGGTACGAGGTCCTCGAAGTACTCAAAGCACACTGTTTTCTCACGGAAGCTCACACAAGGGCCATGACAAAGTCGGACTCGCCAGAAATGTTGTCCTGAGGCTGTTCGAAGACTGTGGAAATGTACCTCTCCTCAAGGAACGTACAGGGTGTTGCCCATCACTCGGCATGCACAGAGGGCCTCCGAGGGATCAAGCAACGGGTCTCGAAGTGGCTCAGCAGGCCCACGGGGGTGTGGAGGTACTCAGTGAACTTGGAGGAAAGTGATGCCTACCCGAGAGGCCTACAAGTCCTCAAAAGTGTACTTCCTTTCACATAAAGCATGTAAGCGACTAAGAACTGATGGAAACAGCTGCCTGCCTCCCTTTCTGCACGGCTACTAGTGACCTAACCTGGAGGCAAGTTTTCACGTTGAGATTCCCTTTAGCTCTAGAGCTTGTCAGGCAGACCACAACCGCGGCCACGGAAGCACCTGGTTCAGACAGAACAGACTCATACTTTTCCGCGAAGCATTCTTACAGGGTTGACAGGCCTGTCAAGAGCAGGGAATGTCAGGTAGCTTCAAGGCAGCATGAATGCAGCCTTCCAAATGGGACAGCAAGGCTAGTTCCAGCAGGAACCCGTTTCCATGGGCACACTCAGCATACACCCCTGTGGTTTCTACCAAGTCTAAAGAGACACAGGTTACCCTGTGTTTCCTCCCCTGAATCAACTTCTCGAAGTAGGGTGTTCTGCATCAAGCGAACTGCCTCAACCAAGGAACGCCGCAGCTGCTCCTCTGGGCCAGTGGCTATCCAAAAGCCTGCAGTGTCACAGGAAGAGCAGGACTGTCGTAAATGGCAGTTAGAACGCACGCCCACTATCTCTGGGAGGCACGGTGACTTCAGGCAGGAGCTCCTAGATGGAATGCGAAGCCGAGGGTTACTCTGAGTTCAGGTCAGACTAGGGCAATGCGTCAGACTTCGACGCCATGAGGGACGTGCCACAACGGTGTTCGTGAACGTGTGCGAGTGCTGAGGAAATTAAGCTGCTCCCAAAGAGAGTGCAGTGCGTTTCCCTACGCTCGGCATACACAGAGGGGCTCTAAAGGGCTACGGGCCTGGATGTTGCTTAGCAGACCCAGGTGGGCCTGGGGGTACTCAGTGTTCCTGCCGGGAGCAGGGTGCCCACGCTAGCCTCCTAGGTGTCCAGAAAACTGTGCTGCCGTGGAAGTTACCCAGAGCAGAGGCCACCGCCTCATGGAAACTGCTGCACGCCTCCGCTTCTGCACGGCAAATCAGGGCCTTACTTCCAGGCATCTGTTCAGGCTGGGTGTGCCGTTAGCGACACCGCATGGTGAGATGCTGACTTTCTCCTCAGCCAGAGTGACTTCGGGTACGAGGTCCTCGAAGTACTCAAAGCACACTGTTTTCTCACGGAAGCTCACACAAGGGCCATGACAAAGTCGGACTCGCCAGAAATGTTGTCCTGAGGCTGTTCGAAGACTGTGGAAATGTACCTCTCCTCAAGGAACGTACAGGGTGTTGCCCATCACTCGGCATGCACAGAGGGCCTCCGAGGGATCAAGCAACGGGTCTCGAAGTGGCTCAGCAGGCCCACGGGGGTGTGGAGGTACTCAGTGAACTTGGAGGAAAGTGATGCCTACCCGAGAGGCCTACAAGTCCTCAAAAGTGTACTTCCTTTCACATAAAGCATGTAAGCGACTAAGAACTGATGGAAACAGCTGCCTGCCTCCCTTTCTGCACGGCTACTAGTGACCTAACCTGGAGGCAAGTTTTCACGTTGAGATTCCCTTTAGCTCTAGAGCTTGTCAGGCAGACCACAACCGCGGCCACGGAAGCACCTGGTTCAGACAGAACAGACTCATACTTTTCCGCGAAGCATTCTTACAGGGTTGACAGGCCTGTCAAGAGCAGGGAATGTCAGGTAGCTTCAAGGCAGCATGAATGCAGCCTTCCAAATGGGACAGCAAGGCTAGTTCCAGCAGGAACCCGTTTCCATGGGCACACTCAGCATACACCCCTGTGGTTTCTACCAAGTCTAAAGAGACACAGGTTACCCTGTGTTTCCTCCCCTGAATCAACTTCTCGAAGTAGGGTGTTCTGCATCAAGCGAACTGCCTCAACCAAGGAACGCCGCAGCTGCTCCTCTGGGCCAGTGGCTATCCAAAAGCCTGCAGTGTCACAGGAAGAGCAGGACTGTCGTAAATGGCAGTTAGAACGCACGCCCACTATCTCTGGGAGGCACGGTGACTTCAGGCAGGAGCTCCTAGATCGAATGCGAAGCCGAGGGTTACTCTGAGTTCAGGTCAGACTAGGGCAATGCGTCAGACTTCGACGCCATGAGGGACGTGCCACACTGGTGTTCGTGAACGTGTGCGAGTGCTGAGGAAATTAAGCTGCTCCCAAAGAGAGTGCAGTGCGTTTCCCTACGCTCGGCATACACAGAGGGGCTCTAAAGGGCTACGGGCCTGGATGTTGCTTAGCAGACCCAGGTGGGCCTGGGGGTACTCAGTGTTCCTGCCGGGAGCAGGGTGCCCACGCTAGCCTCCTAGGTGTCCAGAAAACTGTGCTGCCGTGGAAGTTACCCAGAGCAGAGGCCACCGCCTCATGGAAACTGCTGCACGCCTCCGCTTCTGCACGGCAAATCAGGGCCTTACTTCCAGGCATCTGTTCAGGCTGGGTGTGCCGTTAGCGACACCGCATGGTGAGATGCTGACTTTCTCCTCAGGCACAGTGACTTCGGGTACGAGGTCCTCGAAGTACTCAAAGCACACTGTTTTCTCACGGAAGCTCACACAAGGGCCATGACAAAGTCGGACTCGCCAGAAATGTTGTCCTGAGGCTGTTCGAAGACTGTGGAAATGTACCTCTCCTCAAGGAACGTACAGGGTGTTGCCCATCACTCGGCATGCACAGAGGGCCTCCGAGGGATCAACCAACGGGTCTCGAAGTGGCTCAGCAGGCCCACGGGGGTGTGGAGGTACTCAGTGAACTTGGAGGAAAGTGATGCGTACCCGAGAGGCCTACAAGTCCTCAAAAGTGTACTTCCTTTCACATAAAGCATGTAAGCGACTAAGAACTGATGGAAACAGCTGCCTGCCTCCCTTTCTGCACGGCTACTAGTGACCTAACCTGGAGGCAAGTTTTCACGTTGAGATTCCCTTTAGCTCTAGAGCTTGTCAGGCAGACCACAACCGCGGCCACGGAAGCACCTGGTTCAGACAGAACAGACTCATACTTTTCCGCGAAGCATTCTTACAGGGTTGACAGGCCTGTCAAGAGCAGGGAATGTCAGGTAGCTTCAAGGCAGCATGAATGCAGCCTTCCAAATGGGACAGCAAGGCTAGTTCCAGCAGGAACCCGTTTCCATGGGCACACTCAGCATACACCCCTGTGGTTTCTACCAAGTCTAAAGAGACACAGGTTACCCTGTGTTTCCTCCCCTGAATCAACTTCTCGAAGTAGGGTGTTCTGCATCAAGCGAACTGCCTCAACCAAGGAACGCCGCAGCTGCTCCTCTGGGCCAGTGGCTATCCAAAAGCCTGCAGTGTCACAGGAAGAGCAGGACTGTCGTAAATGGCAGTTAGAACGCACGCCCACTATCTCTGGGAGGCACGGTGACTTCAGGCAGGAGCTTCAAGATGGAATGCGAAGCCGAGGGTTACTCTGAGTTCAGCTCAGTCAGACTCGGGCAATGCGTCAGACTTCGTCTCCATGAGGGACGTGCCACACTGGTGTTCGTGAACGTGTGCGAGTGCTGAGGAAATTAAGCTGCTCCCAAAGAGAGTGCAGTGCGTTTCCCTACGCTCGGCATACACAGAGGGGCTCTAAAGGGCTACGGGCCTGGATGTTGCTTAGCAGACCCAGGTGGGCCTGGGGGTACTCAGTGTTCCTGCCGGGAGCAGGGTGCCCACGCTAGCCTCCTAGGTGTCCAGAAAACTGTGCTGCCGTGGAAGTTACCCAGAGCAGAGGCCACCGCCTCATGGAAACTGCTGCACGCCTCCGCTTCTGCACGGCAGGTCAGGGCCTTACTTCCAGACATCTGTTCATGCTGGGTGTGCCGTCAGCGACACCGCATGGTGAGATGCTGACTTTCTCCTCAGGCACAGTGACTTCGGGTACGAGGTCCTCGAAGTACTCAAAGCACACTGTTTTCTCACGGAAGCTCACACAAGGGCCATGACAAAGTCGGACTCGCCAGAAATGTTGTCCTGAGGCTGTTCGAGGACTCTGGAAATGTAGCTCTCTTCAAGGAACGTACAGGGTGTTGCCCATCACTCGGCATGCACAGAGGGCCTCCGAGGGATCAAGCAACGGGTCTCGAAGTGGCTCAGCAGGCCCACGGGGGTGTGGAGGTACTCAGTGAACTTGGAGCGAAAGTGATGCATACCGGAGAGGCCTAAGAGTCCTCAAAAGTGTACTTCCTTTCACATCAAGCATATAAGCGACTAAGAACTCATGGAAACAGCTGCCCGCTTCCCTTTCTGCAAGGGTACTAGGGGCCTAACCTGGAGGCAAGTTTTCACGTTGAGATTCCCTATAGCGCTAGAGCTTGTCAGGCGGACCACAACCGCGGTCACGGAAGCACCTGATTCAGACAGAACGGACGCATACTTTTCCGCAAAGCATTCTTACAGGGTTGACAGGCCTGTCAAGAGCAGGGAATGTCAGGTAGCTTCAAGGCAGCATGAATGCAGCCTTCCAAATGGGACAGCAAGGCTAGTTCCAGCAGGAACCCGTTTCCATGGGCACACTCAGCATACACCCCTGTGGTTTCTACCAAGTCTAAAGAGACACAGGTTACCCTGTGTTTCCTCCCCTGAATCAACTTCTCGAAGTAGGGTGTTCTGCATCAAGCGAACTGCCTCAACCAAGGAACGCCGCAGCTGCTCCTCTGGGCCTGTGGCTATCCAAAAGCCTGCAGTGTCACAGGAAGAGCAGGACTGTCTTAAATGGCAGTTAGAACGCACGCCCACTATCTCTGGGAGGCACGGTGACTTCAGGCAGGAGCTCCTAGATGGAATGCGAAGCCGAGGGTTACTCTGAGTTCAGGTCAGACTAGGGCAATGCGTCAGACTTCGACGCCATGAGGGACGTGCCACAACGGTGTTCGTGAACGTGTGCGAGTGCTGAGGAAATTAAGCTGCTCCCAAAGAGAGTGCAGTGCGTTTCCCTACGCTCGGCATACACAGAGGGGCTCTAAAGGGCTACGGGCCTGGATGTTGCTTAGCAGACCCAGGTGGGCCTGGGGGTACTCAGTGTTCCTGCCGGGAGCAGGGTGCCCACGCTAGCCTCCTAGGTGTCCAGAAAACTGTGCTGCCGTGGAAGTTACCCAGAGCAGAGGCCACCGCCTCATGGAAACTGCTGCACGCCTCCGCTTCTGCACGGCAAATCAGGGCCTTACTTCCAGGCATCTGTTCAGGCTGGGTGTGCCGTTAGCGACACCGCATGGTGAGATGCTGACTTTCTCCTCAGCCAGAGTGACTTCGGGTACGAGGTCCTCGAAGTACTCAAAGCACACTGTTTTCTCACGGAAGCTCACACAAGGGCCATGACAAAGTCGGACTCGCCAGAAATGTTGTCCTGAGGCTGTTCGAAGACTGTGGAAATGTACCTCTCCTCAAGGAACGTACAGGGTGTTGCCCATCACTCGGCATGCACAGAGGGCCTCCGAGGGATCAAGCAACGGGTCTCGAAGTGGCTCAGCAGGCCCACGGGGGTGTGGAGGTACTCAGTGAACTTGGAGGAAAGTGATGCCTACCCGAGAGGCCTACAAGTCCTCAAAAGTGTACTTCCTTTCACATAAAGCATGTAAGCGACTAAGAACTGATGGAAACAGCTGCCTGCCTCCCTTTCTGCACGGCTACTAGTGACCTAACCTGGAGGCAAGTTTTCACGTTGAGATTCCCTATAGCGCTAGAGCTTGTCAGGCGGACCACAACCGCGGTCACGGAAGCACCTGATTCAGACAGAACGGACGCATACTTTTCCGCAAAGCATTCTTACAGGGTTGACAGGCCTGTCAAGAGCAGGGAATGTCAGGTAGCTTCAAGGCAGCATGAATGCAGCCTTCCAAATGGGACAGCAAGGCTAGTTCCAGCAGGAACCCGTTTCCATGGGCACACTCAGCATACACCCCTGTGGTTTCTACCAAGTCTAAAGAGACACAGGTTACCCTGTGTTTCCTCCCCTGAATCAACTTCTCGAAGTAGGGTGTTCTGCATCAAGCGAACTGCCTCAACCAAGGAACGCCGCAGCTGCTCCTCTGGGCCTGTGGCTATCCAAAAGCCTGCAGTGTCACAGGAAGAGCAGGACTGTCTTAAATGGCAGTTAGAACGCACGCCCACTATCTCTGGGAGGCACGGTGACTTCAGGCAGGAGCTCCTAGATGGAATGCGAAGCCGAGGGTTACTCTGAGTTCAGGTCAGACTAGGGCAATGCGTCAGACTTCGACGCCATGAGGGACGTGCCACAACGGTGTTCGTGAACGTGTGCGAGTGCTGAGGAAATTAAGCTGCTCCCAAAGAGAGTGCAGTGCGTTTCCCTACGCTCGGCATACACAGAGGGGCTCTAAAGGGCTACGGGCCTGGATGTTGCTTAGCAGACCCAGGTGGGCCTGGGGGTACTCAGTGTTCCTGCCGGGAGCAGGGTGCCCACGCTAGCCTCCTAGGTGTCCAGAAAACTGTGCTGCCGTGGAAGTTACCCAGAGCAGAGGCCACCGCCTCATGGAAACTGCTGCACGCCTCCGCTTCTGCACGGCAAATCAGGGCCTTACTTCCAGGCATCTGTTCAGGCTGGGTGTGCCGTTAGCGACACCGCATGGTGAGATGCTGACTTTCTCCTCAGCCAGAGTGACTTCGGGTACGAGGTCCTCGAAGTACTCAAAGCACACTGTTTTCTCACGGAAGCTCACACAAGGGCCATGACAAAGTCGGACTCGCCAGAAATGTTGTCCTGAGGCTGTTCGAAGACTGTGGAAATGTACCTCTCCTCAAGGAACGTACAGGGTGTTGCCCATCACTCGGCATGCACAGAGGGCCTCCGAGGGATCAACCAACGGGTCTCGAAGTGGCTCAGCAGGCCCACGGGGGTGTGGAGGTACTCAGTGAACTTGGAGGAAAGTGATGCGTACCCGAGAGGCCTACAAGTCCTCAAAAGTGTACTTCCTTTCACATAAAGCATGTAAGCGACTAAGAACTGATGGAAACAGCTGCCTGCCTCCCTTTCTGCACGGCTACTAGTGACCTAACCTGGAGGCAAGTTTTCACGTTGAGATTCCCTTTAGCTCTAGAGCTTGTCAGGCAGACCACAACCGCGGCCACGGAAGCACCTGGTTCAGACAGAACAGACTCATACTTTTCCGCGAAGCATTCTTACAGGGTTGACAGGCCTGTCAAGAGCAGGGAATGTCAGGTAGCTTCAAGGCAGCATGAATGCAGCCTTCCAAATGGGAAAGCAAGGCTAGTTCCTGCAGGCCCCCGTTTCCATGGGCACATGCAGCAAACCCCCCTGTGGTTTCTACCAAGTCTAAAGAGACACAGGTTACCCTGTGTTTCCTCCCCTGAATCAACTTCTCGAAGTAGGGTGTTCTGCATCAAGCGAACTGCCTCAACCAAGGAACGCCGCAGCTGCTCCTCTGGGCCAGTGGCTATCCAAAAGCCTGCAGTGTCACAGGAAGAGCAGGACTGTCGTAAATGGCAGTTAGAACGCACGCCCACTATCTCTGGGAGGCACGGTGACTTCAGGCAGGAGCTTCAAGATGGAATGCGAAGCCGAGGGTTACTCTGAGTTCAGCTCAGTCAGACTCGGGCAATGCGTCAGACTTCGTCTCCATGAGGGACGTGCCACACTGGTGTTCGTGAACGTGTGCGAGTGCTGAGGAAATTAAGCTGCTCCCAAAGAGAGTGCAGTGCGTTTCCCTACGCTCGGCATACACAGAGGGGCTCTAAAGGGCTACGGGCCTGGATGTTGCTTAGCAGACCCAGGTGGGCCTGGGGGTACTCAGTTTTCCTGCCGGGAGCAGGGTGCCCACGCTAGCCTCCTAGGTGTCCAGAAAACTGTGCTGCCGTGGAAGTTACCCAGAGCAGAGGCCACCGCCTCATGGAAACTGCTGCACGCCTCCGCTTCTGCACGGCAGGTCAGGGCCTTACTTCCAGACATCTGTTCATGCTGGGTGTGCCGTCAGCGACACCGCATGGTGAGATGCTGACTTTCTCCTCAGGCACAGTGACTTCGGGTACGAGGTCCTCGAAGTACTCAAAGCACACTGTTTTCTCACGGAAGCTCACACAAGGGCCATGACAAAGTCGGACTCGCCAGAAATGTTGTCCTGAGGCTGTTCGAGGACTCTGGAAATGTAGCTCTCTTCAAGGAACGTACAGGGTGTTGCCCATCACTCGGCATGCACAGAGGGCCTCCGAGGGATCAAGCAACGGGTCTCGAAGTGGCTCAGCAGGCCCACGGGGGTGTGGAGGTACTCAGTGAACTTGGAGCGAAAGTGATGCATACCGGAGAGACCTAAGAGTCCTCAAAAGTGTACTTCCTTTCACATCAAGCATATAAGCGACTAAGAACTCATGGAAACAGCTGCCCGCTTCCCTTTCTGCACGGCTACTAGGGGCCTAACCTGGAGGCAAGTTTTCACGTTGAGATTCCCTATAGCGCTAGAGCTTGTCAGGCGGACCACAACCGCGGTCACGGAAGCACCTGATTCAGACAGAACGGACGCATACTTTTCCGCAAAGCATTCTTACAGGGTTGACAGGCCTGTCAAGAGCAGGGAATGTCAGGTAGCTTCAAGGCAGCATGAATGCAGCCTTCCAAATGGGACAGCAAGGCTAGTTCCAGCAGGAACCCGTTTCCATGGGCACACTCAGCATACACCCCTGTGGTTTCTACCAAGTCTAAAGAGACACAGGTTACCCTGTGTTTCCTCCCCTGAATCAACTTCTCGAAGTAGGGTGTTCTGCATCAAGCGAACTGCCTCAACCAAGGAACGCCGCAGCTGCTCCTCTGGGCCTGTGGCTATCCAAAAGCCTGCAGTGTCACAGGAAGAGCAGGACTGTCTTAAATGGCAGTTAGAACGCACGCCCACTATCTCTGGGAGGCACGGTGACTTCAGGCAGGAGCTCCTAGATGGAATGCGAAGCCGAGGGTTACTCTGAGTTCAGGTCAGACTAGGGCAATGCGTCAGACTTCGACGCCATGAGGGACGTGCCACAACGGTGTTCGTGAACGTGTGCGAGTGCTGAGGAAATTAAGCTGCTCCCAAAGAGAGTGCAGTGCGTTTCCCTACGCTCGGCATACACAGAGGGGCTCTAAAGGGCTACGGGCCTGGATGTTGCTTAGCAGACCCAGGTGGGCCTGGGGGTACTCAGTGTTCCTGCCGGGAGCAGGGTGCCCACGCTAGCCTCCTAGGTGTCCAGAAAACTGTGCTGCCGTGGAAGTTACCCAGAGCAGAGGCCACCGCCTCATGGAAACTGCTGCACGCCTCCGCTTCTGCACGGCAAATCAGGGCCTTACTTCCAGGCATCTGTTCAGGCTGGGTGTGCCGTTAGCGACACCGCATGGTGAGATGCTGACTTTCTCCTCAGGCAGAGTGACTTCGGGTACGAGGTCCTCGAAGTACTCAAAGCACACTGTTTTCTCACGGAAGCTCACACAAGGGCCATGACAAAGTCGGACTCGCCAGAAATGTTGTCCTGAGGCTGTTCGAAGACTGTGGAAATGTACTTCTCCTCAAGGAACGTACAGGGTGTTGCCCATCACTCGGCATGCACAGAGGGCCTCCGAGGGATCAACCAACGGGTCTCGAAGTGGCTCAGCAGGCCCACGGGGGTGTGGAGGTACTCAGTGAACTTGGAGGAAAGTGATGCGTACCCGAGAGGCCTACAAGTCCTCAAAAGTGTACTTCCTTTCACATAAAGCATGTAAGCGACTAAGAACTGATGGAAACAGCTGCCTGCCTCCCTTTCTGCACGGCTACTAGTGACCTAACCTGGAGGCAAGTTTTCACGTTGAGATTCCCTTTAGCTCTAGAGCTTGTCAGGCAGACCACAACCGCGGCCACGGAAGCACCTGGTTCAGACAGAACAGACTCATACTTTTCCGCGAAGCATTCTTACAGGGTTGACAGGCCTGTCAAGAGCAGGGAATGTCAGGTAGCTTCAAGGCAGCATGAATGCAGCCTTCCAAATGGGAAAGGAAGGCTAGTTCCAGCAGGCCCCCGTTTCCATGGGCACATGCAGCAAACCCCCCTGTGGTTTCTACCAAGTCTAAAGAGACACAGGTTACCCTGTGTTTCCTCCCCTGAATCAACTTCTCGAAGTAGGGTGTTCTGCATCAAGCGAACTGCCTCAACCAAGGAACGCCGCAGCTGCTCCTCTGGGCCAGTGGCTATCCAAAAGCCTGCAGTGTCACAGGAAGAGCAGGACTGTCGTAAATGGCAGTTAGAACGCACGCCCACTATCTCTGGGAGGCACGGTGACTTCAGGCAGGAGCTTCTAGATGGAATGCGAAGCCGAGGGTTACTCTGAGTTCAGCTCAGTCAGACTCGGGCAATGCGTCAGACTTCGTCTCCATGAGGGACGTGCCACAATGGTGTTCGTGAACGTGTGTGAGTGCTGAGGAAATTAAGCTGCTCCCAAAGAGAGTGCAGTGCGTTTCCCTACTCTCGGCATACACAGAGGGGCTCTAAAGGGCTACGGGCCTGGATGTTGCTTAGCAGACCCAGGTGGGCCTGGGGGTACTCAGTGTTCCTGCCGGGAGCAGGGTGCCCACGCTAGCCTCCTAGGTGTCCAGAAAACTGTGCTGCCGTGGAAGTTACCCAGAGCAGAGGCCACCGCCTCATGGAAACTGCTGCACGCCTCCGCTTCTGCACGGCAGGTCAGGGCCTTACTTCCAGACATCTGTTCATGCTGGGTGTGCCGTCAGCGACACCGCATGGTGAGATGCTGACTTTCTCCTCAGGCACAGTGACTTCGGGTACGAGGTCCTCGAAGTACTCAAAGCACACTGTTTTCTCACGGAAGCTCACACAAGGGCCATGACAAAGTCGGACTCGCCAGAAATGTTGTCCTGAGGCTGTTCGAGGACTCTGGAAATGTACCTCTCCTCAAGGAACGTACAGGGTGTTGCCCATCACTCGGCATGCACAGAGGGCCTCCGAGGGATCAAGCAACGGGTCTCGAAGTGGCTCAGCAGGCCCACGGGGGTGTGGAGGTACTCAGTGAACTTGGAGCGAAAGTGATGCATACCGGAGAGGCCTAAGAGTCCTCAAAAGTGTACTTCCTTTCACATCAAGCATATAAGCGACTAAGAACTCATGGAAACAGCTGCCCGCTTCCCTTTCTGCACGGCTACTAGGGGCCTAACCTAGAGGCAAGTTTTCACGTTGAGATTCCCTATAGCGCTAGAGCTTGTCAGGCGAACCACAACCGCGGCCACGGAAGCACCTGGTTCAGACAGAACAGACTCATACTTTTCAGCGAAGCATTCTTACAGGGTTGACAGGCCTGTCAAGAGCAGGGAATGTCAGGTAGCTTCAAGGCAGCATGAATGCAGCCTTCCAAATGGGAAAGCAAGGCTAGTTCCAGCAGGCCCCCGTTTCCATGGGCACATGCAGCAAACACCCCTGTGGTTTCTACCAAGTCTAAAGAGACACAGGTTACCCTGTGTTTCCTCCCCTGAATCAACTTCTCGAAGTAGGGTGTTCTGCATCAAGCGAACTGCCTCAACCAAGGAACGCCGCAGCTGCTCCTCTGGGCCAGTGGCTATCCAAAAGCCTGCAGTGTCACAGGAAGAGCAGGACTGTCGTAAATGGCAGTTAGAACGCACGCCCACTATATCTGGGAGGCACGGTGACTTCAGGCAGGAGCTTCTAGATGGAATGCGAAGCCGAGGGTTACTCTGAGTTCAGCTCAGTCAGACTCGGGCAATGCGTCAGACTTCGTCTCCATGAGGGACGTGCCACAATGGTGTTCGTGAACGTGTGTGAGTGCTGAGGAAATTAAGCTGCTCCCAAAGAGAGTGCAGTGCGTTTCCCTACGCTCGGCATACACAGAGGGGCTCTAAAGGGCTACGGGCCTGGATGTTGCTTAGCAGACCCAGGTGGGCCTGGGGGTACTCAGTGTTCCTGCCGGGAGCAGGGTGCCCACGCTAGCCTCCTAGGTGTCCAGAAAACTGTGCTGCCGTGGAAGTTACCCAGAGCAGAGGCCACCGCCTCATGGAAACTGCTGCACGCCTCCGCTTCTGCACGGCAGGTCAGGGCCTTACTTCCAGACATCTGTTCATGCTGGGTGTGCCGTCAGCGACACCGCATGGTGAGATGCTGACTTTCTCCTCAGGCACAGTGACTTCGGGTAGGAGGTCCTCGAAGTACTCAAAGCACACTGTTTTCTCACGGAAGCTCACACAAGGGCCATGACAAAGTCGGACTCGCCAGAAATGTTGTCCTGAGGCTGTTCGAAGACTGTGGAAATGTACCTCTCCTCAAGGAACGTACAGGGTGTTGCCCATCACTCGGCATGCACAGAGGGCCTCTGAGGGATCAACCAACGGGTCTCGAAGTGGCTCAGCAGGCCCACGGGGGTGTGGAGGTACTCAGTGAACTTGGAGCGAAAGTGATGCATACCGGAGAGGCCTAAGAGTCCTCAAAAGTGTACTTCCTTTCACATCAAGCATATAAGCGACTAAGAACTCATGGAAACAGCTGCCCGCTTCCCTTTCTGCACGGCTACTAGGGGCCTAACCTGGAGGCAAGTTTTCACGTTGAGATTCCCTATAGCGCTAGAGCTTGTCAGGCGGACCACAACCGCGGTCACGGAAGCACCTGATTCAGACAGAACGGACGCATACTTTTCCGCAAAGCATTCTTACAGGGTTGACAGGCCTGTCAAGAGCAGGGAATGTCAGGTAGCTTCAAGGCAGCATGAATGCAGCCTTCCAAATGGGACAGCAAGGCTAGTTCCAGCAGGAACCCGTTTCCATGGGCACACTCAGCATACACCCCTGTGGTTTCTACCAAGTCTAAAGAGACACAGGTTACCCTGTGTTTCCTCCCCTGAATCAACTTCTCGAAGTAGGGTGTTCTGCATCAAGCGAACTGCCTAAACCAAGGAACGCCGCAGCTGCTCCTCTGGGCCTGTGGCTATCCAAAAGCCTGCAGTGTCACAGGAAGAGCAGGACTGTCTTAAATGGCAGTTAGAACGCACGCCCACTATCTCTGGGAGGCACGGTGACTTCAGGCAGGAGCTCCTAGATGGAATGCGAAGCCGAGGGTTACTCTGAGTTCAGGTCAGACTAGGGCAATGCGTCAGACTTCGACGCCATGAGGGACGTGCCACAACGGTGTTCGTGAACGTGTGCGAGTGCTGAGGAAATTAAGCTGCTCCCAAAGAGAGTGCAGTGCGTTTCCCTACGCTCGGCATACACAGAGGGGCTCTAAAGGGCTACGGGCCTGGATGTTGCTTAGCAGACCCAGGTGGGCCTGGGGGTACTCAGTGTTCCTGCCGGGAGCAGGGTGCCCACGCTAGCCTCCTAGGTGTCCAGAAAACTGTGCTGCCGTGGAAGTTACCCAGAGCAGAGGCCACCGCCTCATGGAAACTGCTGCACGCCTCCGCTTCTGCACGGCAAATCAGGGCCTTACTTCCAGGCATCTGTTCAGGCTGGGTGTGCCGTTAGCGACACCGCATGGTGAGATGCTGACTTTCTCCTCAGGCAGAGTGACTTCGGGTACGAGGTCCTCGAAGTACTCAAAGCACACTGTTTTCTCACGGAAGCTCACACAAGGGCCATGACAAAGTCGGACTCGCCAGAAATGTTGTCCTGAGGCTGTTCGAAGACTGTGGAAATGTACCTCTCCTCAAGGAACGTACAGGGTGTTGCCCATCACTCGGCATGCACAGAGGGCCTCCGAGGGATCAAGCAACGGGTCTCGAAGTGGCTCAGCAGGCCCACGGGGGTGTGGAGGTACTCAGTGAACTTGGAGGAAAGTGATGCGTACCCGAGAGGCCTACAAGTCCTCAAAAGTGTACTTCCTTTCACATAAAGCATGTAAGCGACTAAGAACTGATGGAAACAGCTGCCTGCCTCCCTTTCTGCACGGCTACTAGTGACCTAACCTGGAGGCAAGTTTTCACGTTGAGATTCCCTTTAGCTCTAGAGCTTGTCAGGCAGACCACAACCGCGGCCACGGAAGCACCTGGTTCATACAGAACAGACTCATACTTTTCCGCGAAGCATTCTTACAGGGTTGACAGGCCTGTCAAGAGCAGGGAATGTCAGGTAGCTTCAAGGCAGCATGAATGCAGCCTTCCAAATGGGAAAGCAAGGCTAGTTCCAGCAGGCCCCCGTTTCCATGGGCACATGCAGCAAACACCCCTGTGGTTTCTACCAAGTCTAAAGAGACACAGGTTACCCTGTGTTTCCTCCCCTGAATCAACTTCTCGAAGTAGGGTGTTCTGCATCAAGCGAACTGCCTCAACCAAGGAACGCCGCAGCTGCTCCTCTGGGCCAGTGGCTATCCAAAAGCCTGCAGTGTCACAGGAAGAGCAGGACTGTCGTAAATGGCAGTTAGAACGCACGCCCACTATCTCTGGGAGGCACGGTGACTTCAGGCAGGAGCTTCTAGATGGAATGCGAAGCCGAGGGTTACTCTGAGTTCAGCTCAGTCAGACTCGGGCAATGCGTCAGACTTCGTCTCCATGAGGGACGTGCCACAATGGTGTTCGTGAACGTGTGTGAGTGCTGAGGAAATTAAGCTGCTCCCAAAGAGAGTGCAGTGCGTTTCCCTACGCTCGGCATACACAGAGGGGCTCTAAAGGGCTACGGGCCTGGATGTTGCTTAGCAGACCCAGGTGGGCCTGGGGGTACTCAGTGTTCCTGCCGGGAGCAGGGTGCCCACGCTAGCCTCCTAGGTGTCCAGAAAACTGTGCTGCTGTGGAAGTTACCCAGAGCAGAGGCCACCGCCTCATGGAAACTGCTGCACGCCTCCGCTTCTGCACGGCAGGTCAGGGCCTTACTTCCAGACATCTGTTCATGCTGGGTGTGCCGTCAGCGACACCGCATGGTGAGATGCTGACTTTCTCCTCAGGCACAGTGACTTCGGGTAGGAGGTCCTCGAAGTACTCAAAGCACACTGTTTTCTCACGGAAGCTCACACAAGGGCCATGACAAAGTCGGACTCGCCAGAAATGTTGTCCTGAGGCTGTTCGAAGACTGTGGAAATGTACCTCTCCTCAAGGAACGTACAGGGTGTTGCCCATCACTCGGCATGCACAGAGGGCCTCTGAGGGATCAACCAACGGGTCTCGAAGTGGCTCAGCAGGCCCACGGGGGTGTGGAGGTACTCAGTGAACTTGGAGCGAAAGTGATGCATACCGGAGAGGCCTAAGAGTCCTCAAAAGTGTACTTCCTTTCACATCAAGCATATAAGCGACTAAGAACTCATGGAAACAGCTGCCCGCTTCCCTTTCTGCACGGCTACTAGGGGCCTAACGTGGAGGCAAGTTTTCACGTTGAGATTCCCTATAGCGCTAGAGCTTGTCAGGCGGACCACAACCGCGGCCACGGAAGCACCTGATTCAGACAGAACGGACGCATACTTTTCCGCAAAGCATTCTTATAGGGTTGACAGGCCTGTCAAGAGCAGGGAATGTCAGGTAGCTTCAAGGCAGCATGAATGCAGCCTTCCAAATGGGACAGCAAGGCTAGTTCCACCAGGCCCCCTTTTCCATGGGCACACTCAGCATACACCCCTGTGGTTTCTACCAAGTCTAAAGACACACAGGTTACCCTGTGTTTCCTCCCCCGAATCAACTTCTCGAAGTAGGGTGTTCTGCATCAAGCGAACTGCCTCAACCAAGGAACGCCGCAGCTGCTCCTCTGGGCCTGTGGCTATTCCAAAGCCTGCAGTGTCACAGGAAGAGCAGGACTGTCGTAAATGGCAGTAAGAACGCACGCCCACTATCTCTGGGAGGCACGGTGACTTCAGGCAGGAGCTCCTAGATGGAATGCGAAGCCGAGGGTTACTCTGAGTTCAGGTCAGACTAGGGCAATGCGTCAGACTTCGACGCCATGAGGGACGTGCCACAACGGTGTTCGTGAACGTGTGCGAGTGCTGAGGAAATTAAGCTGCTCCCAAAGAGAGTGCAGTGCGTTTCCCTACGCTCGGCATACACAGAGGGGCTCTAAAGGGCTACGGGCCTGGATGTTGCTTAGCAGACCCAGGTGGGCCTGGGGGTACTCAGTGTTCCTGCCGGGAGCAGGGTGCCCACGCTAGCCTCCTAGGTGTCCAGAAAACTGTGCTGCCGTGGAAGTTACCCAGAGCAGAGGCCACCGCCTCATGGAAACTGCTGCACGCCTCCGCTTCTGCACGGCAAATCAGGGCCTTACTTTCAGGCATCTGTTCAGGCTGGGTGTGCCGGTAGCGACACCGCATGGTGAGATGCTGACTTTCTCCTCAGGCACAGTGACTTCGGGTAGGAGGTCCTCGAAGTACTCAAAGCACACTGTTTTCTCACGGAAGCTCACACAAGGGCCATGACAAAGTCGGACTCGCCAGAAATGTTGTCCTGAGGCTGTTCGAAGACTGTGGAAATGTACCTCTCCTCAAGGAACGTACAGGGTGTTGCCCATCACTCGGCATGCACAGAGGGCCTCCGAGGGATCAACCAACGGGTCTCGAAGTGGCTCAGCAGGCCCACGGGGGTGTGGAGGTACTCAGTGAACTTGGAGGAAAGTGATGCGTACCCGAGAGGCCTACAAGTCCTCAAAAGTGTACTTCCTTTCACATAAAGCATGTAAGCGACTAAGAACTGATGGAAACAGCTGTCTGCCTCCCTTTCTGCACGGCTACTAGTGACCTAACCTGGAGGCAAGTTTTCACGTTGAGATTCCCTTTAGCTCTAGAGCTTGTCAGGCAGACCACAACCGCGGCCACGGAAGCACCTGGTTCAGACAGAACAGACTCATACTTTTCAGCGAAGCATTCTTACAGGGTTGACAGGCCTGTCAAGAGCAGGGAATGTCAGGTAGCTTCAAGGCAGCATGAATGCAGCCTTCCAAATGGGAAAGCAAGGCTAGTTCCAGCAGGCCCCCGTTTCCATGGGCACATGCAGCAAACACCCCTGTGGTTTCTACCAAGTCTAAAGAGACACAGGTTACCCTGTGTTTCCTCCCCTGAATCAACTTCTCGAAGTAGGGTGTTCTGCATCAAGCGAACTGCCTCAACCAAGGAACGCCGCAGCTGCTCCTCTGGGCCAGTGGCTATCCAAAAGCCTGCAGTGTCACAGGAAGAGCAGGACTGTCGTAAATGGCAGTTAGAACGCACGCCCACTATCTCTGGGAGGCACGGTGACTTCAGGCAGGAGCTCCTAGATGGAATGCGAAGCCGAGGGTTACTCTGAGTTCAGGTCAGACTAGGGCAATGCGTCAGACTTCGACGCCATGAGGGACGTGCCACAACGGTGTTCGTGAACGTGTGCGAGTGCTGAGGAAATTAAGCTGCTCCCAAAGAGAGTGCAGTGCGTTTCCCTACGCTCGGCATACACAGAGGGGCTCTAAAGGGCTACGGGCCTGGATGTTGCTTAGCAGACCCAGGTGGGCCTGGGGGTACTCAGTGTTCCTGCCGGGAGCAGGGTGCCCACGCTAGCCTCCTAGGTGTCCAGAAAACTGTGCTGCCGTGGAAGTTACCCAGAGCAGAGGCCACCGCCTCATGGAAACTGCTGCACGCCTCCGCTTCTGCACGGCAAATCAGGGCCTTACTTCCAGGCATCTGTTCAGGCTGGGTGTGCCGTTAGCGACACCGCATGGTGAGATGCTGACTTTCTCCTCAGGCACAGTGACTTCGGGTACGAGGTCCTCGAAGTACTCAAAGCACACTGTTTTCTCACGGAAGCTCACACAAGGGCCATGACAAAGTCGGACTCGCCAGAAATGTTGTCCTGAGGCTGTTCGAAGACTGTGGAAATGTACCTCTCCTCAAGGAACGTACAGGGTGTTGCCCATCACTCGGCATGCACAGAGGGCCTCCGAGGGATCAACCAACGGGTCTCGAAGTGGCTCAGCAGGCCCACGGGGGTGTGGAGGTACTCAGTGAACTTGGAGGAAAGTGATGCGTACCCGAGAGGCCTACAAGTCCTCAAAAGTGTACTTCTTTTCACATAAAGCATGTAAGCGACTAAGAACTGATGGAAACAGCTGCCTGCCTCCCTTTCTGCACGGCTACTAGTGACCTAACCTGGAGGCAAGTTTTCACGTTGAGATTCCCTTTAGCTCTAGAGCTTGTCAGGCAGACCACAACCGCGGCCACGGAAGCACCTGGTTCAGACAGAACAGACTCATACTTTTCAGCGAAGCATTCTTACAGGGTTGACAGGCCTGTCAAGAGCAGGGAATGTCAGGTAGCTTCAAGGCAGCATGAATGCAGCCTTCAAAATGAGACAGCAAGGCTAGTTCCAGCAGGAACCCGTTTCCATGGGCACATGCAGCAAACACCCCTGTGGTTTCTACCAAGTCTAAAGAGACACAGGTTACCCTGTGTTTCCTCCTCCGAATCAACTTCTCGAAGTAGGGTGTTCTGCATCAAGCGAACTGCCTCAACCAAGGAATGCCGCAGCTGCTCCTCTGGGCCAGTGGCTATTACAAAGCCTGCAGTGTCACAGGAAGAGCAGGACTGTCGTAAATGGCAGTAAGAACGCACGCCCACTATCTCTGGGAGGCACGGTGACTTCAGGCAGGAGCTCCTAGATGGAATGCGAAGCCGAGGGTTACTCTGAGTTCAGGTCAGACTAGGGCAATGCGTCAGACTTCGACGCCATGAGGGACGTTCCACAACGGTGTTCGTGAACGTGTGCGAGTGCTGAGGAAATTAAGCTGCTCCCAAAGAGAGTGCAGTGCGTTTCCCTACGCTCGGCATACACAGAGGGGCTCTAAAGGGCTACGGGCCTGGATGTTGCTTAGCAGACCCAGGTGGGCCTGGGGGTACTCAGTGTTCCTGCCGGGAGCAGGGTGCCCACGCTAGCCTCCTAGGTGTCCAGAAAACTGTGCTGCCGTGGAAGTTACCCAGAGCAGAGGCCACCGCCTCATGGAAACTGCTGCACGCCTCCGCTTCTGCACGGCAGGTCAGGGCCTTACTTCCAGGCATCTGTTCAGGCTGGGTGTGCCGTTAGCGACACCGCATGGTGAGATGCTGACTTTCTCCTCAGGCAGAGTGACTTCGGGTACGAGGTCCTCGAAGTACTCAAAGCACACTGTTTTCTCACGGAAGCTCACACAAGGGCCATGACAAAGTCGGACTCGCCAGAAATGTTGTCCTGAGGCTGTTCGAGGACTCTGGAAATGTAGCTCTCTTCAAGGAACGTACAGGGTGTTGCCCATCACTCGGCATGCACAGAGGGCCTCCGAGGAATCAACCAACGGGTCTCGAAGTGGCTCAGCAGGCCCACGGGTGTGTGGAGGTACTCAGTGAACTTGGAGCGAAAGTGATGCATACCGGAGAGGCCTAAGAGTCCTCAAAAGTGTACTTCCTTTCACATCAAGCATATAAGCGACTAAGAACTCATGGAAACAGCTGCCCGCTTCCCTTTCTGCACGGCTACTAGGGGCCTAACCTGGAGGCAAGTTTTCACGTTGAGATTCCCTATAGTGCTAGAGCTTGTCAGGCGGACCACAACCGCGGTCACGGAAGCACCTGGTTCAGACAGAACGGACGCATACTTTTCCGCAAAGCATTCTTACAGGGTTGACAGGCCTGTCAAGAGCAGGGAATGTCAGGTAGCTTCAAGGCAGCATGAATGCAGCCTTCCAAATGGGACAGCAAGGCTAGTTCCAGCAGGAACCCGTTTCCATGGGCACACTCAGCAAACACCCCTGTGGTTTCTACCAAGTCTAAAGAGACACAGGTTACCCTGTGTTTCCTCCCCTGAATCAACTTCTCGAAGTAGGGTGTGCTGCATCAAGCGAACTGCCTCAACCAAGGAACGCCGCAGCTGCTCCTCTGGGCCAGTGGCTATCCAAAAGCCTGCAGTGTCACAGGAAGAGCAGGAGTGTCTTAAATGGGAGTTAGAACGCACGCCCACTATCTCTGGGAGGCACGGTGACTTCAGGCAGGAGCTCCTAGATGGAATGCGAAGCCGAGGGTTACTCTGAGTTCAGGTCAGACTAGGGCAATGCGTCAGACTTCGACGACATGAGGGACGTGCCACAACGGTGTTCGTGAACGTGTGCGAGTGCTGAGGAAATTAAGCTGCTCCCAAAGAGAGTGCAGTGCGTTTCCCTACGCTCGGCATACACAGAGGGGCTCTAAAGGGCTACGGGCCTGGATGTTGCTTAGCAGACCCAGGTGGGCCTGGGGGTACTCAGTGTTCCTGCCGGGAGCAGGGTGCCCACGCTAGCCTCCTAGGTGTCCAGAAAACTGTGCTGCCGTGGAAGTTACCCAGAGCAGAGGCCACCGCCTCAAGGAAACTGCTGCACGCCTCCGCTTCTGCACAGCAAATCAGGGCTTTACTTTCAGGCATCTGTTCAGGCTGGGTGTGCCGGTAGCGACACCGCATGGTGAGATGCTGACTTTCTCCTCAGGCAGAGTGACTTCGGGTACGAGGTCCTCGAAGTACTCAAAGCACACTGTTTTCTCACGGAAGCTCACACAAGGGCCATGACAAAGTCGGACTCGCCAGAAATGTTGTCCTGAGGCTGTTCGAAGACTGTGGAAATGTACCTCTCCTCAAGGAACGTACAGGGTGTTGCCCATCACTCGGCATGCACAGAGGGCCTCTGAGGGATCAACCAACGGGTCTCGAAGTGGCTCAGCAGGCCCACGGGGGTGTGGAGGTACTCAGTGAACTTGGAGCGAAAGTGATGCATACCGGAGAGGCCTAAGGGTCCTCAAAAGTGTACTTCCTTTCACATCAAGCATATAAGCGACTAAGAACTCATGGAAACAGCTGCCCGCTTCCCTTTCTGCACGGCTACTAGGGGCCTAACCTGGAGGCAAGTTTTCATGTTGAGATTCCCTATAGCGCTAGAGCTTGTCAGGCAGACCAAAACCGCGGTCACGGAAGCACCTGATTCAGACAGAACGGACGCATACTTTTCCGCAAAGCATTCTTACAGGGTTGACAGGCCTGTCAAGAGCAGGGAATGTCAGGTAGCTTCAAGGCAGCATGAATGCAGCCTTCCAAATGGGACAGCAAGGCTAGATCCAGCAGGAACCCGTTTCCATGGGCACACTCAGCATACACCCCTGTGGTTTCTACCAAGTCTAAAGAGACACAGGTTACCCTGTGTTTCCTCCCCTGAATCAACTTCTCGAAGTAGGGTGTTCTGCATCAAGCGAACTGCCTCAACCAAGGAACGCCGCAGCTGCTCCTCTGGGCCAGTGGCTATCCAAAAGCCTGCAGTGTCACAGGAAGAGCAGGACTGTCGTAAATGGCAGTTAGAACGCACGCCCACTATCTCTGGGAGGCACGGTGACTTCAGGCAGGAGCTCCTAGATGGAATGCGAAGCCGAGGGTTACTCTGAGTTCAGGTCAGACTAGGACAATGCGTCAGACTTCGACGCCATGAGGGACGTGCCACAACGGTGTTCGTGAACGTGTGCGAGTGCTGAGGAAATTAAGCTGCTCCCAAAGAGAGTGCAGTGCGTTTCCCTACTCTCGGCATACACAGAGGGGCTCTAAAGGGCTACGGGCCTGGATGTTGCTTAGCAGACCCAGGTGGGCCTGGGGGTACTCAGTGTTCCTGCCGGGAGCAGGGTGCCCACGCTAGCCTCCTAGGTGTCCAGAAAACTGTGCTGCCGTGGAAGTTACCCAGAGCAGAGGCCACCGCCTCATGGAAACTGCTGCACGCCTCCGCTTCTGCACGGCAGGTCAGGGCCTTACTTCCAGACATCTGTTCATGCTGGGTGTGCCGTCAGCGACACCGCATGGTGAGATGCTGACTTTCTCCTCAGGCACAGTGACTTCGGGTACGAGGTCCTCGAAGTACTCAAAGCACACTGTTTTCTCACGGAAGCTCACACAAGGGCCATGACAAAGTCGGACTCGCCAGAAATGTTGTCCTGAGGCTGTTCAAGGACTCTGGAAATGTAGCTCTCTTCAAGGAACGTACAGGGTGTTGCCCATCACTCGGCATGCACAGAGGGCCTCCGAGGGATCAACCAACGGGTCTCGAAGTGGCTCAGCAGGCCCACGGGGGTGTGGAGGTACTCAGTGAACTTGGAGCGAAAGTGATGCATACCGGAGAGGCCTAAGAGTCCTCAAAAGTGTACTTCCTTTCACATCAAGCATATAAGCGACCAGGAACTCATGGAAACAGCTGCCCGCTTCCCTTTCTGCACGGCTACTAGGGGCCTAACCTGGAGGCAAGTTTTCACGTTGAGATTCCCTATAGCGCTAGAGCTTGTCAGGCGGACCACAACCGCGGTCACGGAAGCACCTGATTCAGACAGAACGGACGCATACTTTTCCGCAAAGCATTCTTACAGGGTTGACAGGCCTGTCAAGAGCAGGGAATGTCAGGTAGCTTCAAGGCAGCATGAATGCAGCCTTCAAAATGGGACAGCAAGGCTAGTTCCAGCAGGAACCCGTTTCCATGGGCACACTCAGCATACACCCCTGTGGTTTCTACCAAGTCTAAAGAGACACAGGTTACCCTGTGTTTCCTCCCCTGAATCAACTTCTCGAAGTAGGGTGTTCTGCATCAAGCGAACTGCCTCAACCAAGGAACGCCGCAGCTGCTCCTCTGGGCCAGTGGCTATCCAAAAGCCTGCAGTGTCACAGGAAGAGCAGGACTGTCGTAAATGGCAGTTAGAACGCACGCCCACTATCTCTGGGAGGCACGGTGACTTCAGGCAGGAGCTCCTAGATGGAATGCGAAGCCGAGGGTTACTCTGAGTTCAGGTCAGACTAGGGCAATGCGTCAGACTTCGACGCCATGAGGGACGTGCCACAACGGTGTTCGTGAACGTGTGCGAGTGCTGAGGAAATTAAGCTGCTCCCAAAGAGAGTGCAGTGCGTTTCCCTACGCTCGGCATACACAGAGGGGCTCTAAAGGGCTACGGGCCTGGATGTTGCTTAGCAGACCCAGGTGGGCCTGGGGGTACTCAGTGTTCCTGCCGGGAGCAGGGTGCCCACGCTAGCCTCCTAGGTGTCCAGAAAACTGTGCTGCCGTGGAAGTTACCCAGAGCAGAGGCCACCGCCTCATGGAAACTGCTGCACGCCTCCGCTTCTGCACGGCAGGTCAGGGCCTTACTTCCAGACATCTGTTCATGCTGGGTGTGCCGTCAGCGACACCGCATGGTGAGATGCTGACTTTCTCCTCAGGCACAGTGACTTCGGGTACGAGGTCCTCGAAGTACTCAAAGCACACTGTTTTCTCACGGAAGCTCACACAAGGGCCATGACAAAGTCGGACTCGCCAGAAATGTTGTCCTGAGGCTGTTCGAGGACTCTGGAAATGTAGCTCTCTTCAAGGAACGTACAGGGTGTTGCCCATCACTCGGCATGCACAGAGGGCCTCCGAGGGATCAACCAACGGGTCTCGAAGTGGCTCAGCAGGCCCACGGGGGTGTGGAGGTACTCAGTGAACTTGGAGCGAAAGTGATGCATACCGGAGAGGCCTAAGAGTCCTCAAAAGTGTACTTCCTTTCACATCAAGCATATAAGCGACTAAGAACTCATGGAAACAGCTGCCCGCTTCCCTTTCTGCACGGCTACTAGGGGCCTAACCTGGAGGCAAGTTTTCACGTTGAGATTCCCTATAGCGCTAGAGCTTGTCAGGCGGACCACAACCGCGGTCACGGAAGCACCTGATTCAGACAGAACGGACGCATACTTTTCCGCAAAGCATTCTTACAGGGTTGACAGGCCTGTCAAGAGCAGGGAATGTCAGGTAGCTTCAAGGCAGCATGAATGCAGCCTTCCAAATGGGACAGCAAGGCTAGATCCAGCAGGAACCCGTTTCCATGGGCACACTCAGCATACACCCCTGTGGTTTCTACCAAGTCTAAAGAGACACAGGTTACCCTGTGTTTCCTCCCCTGAATCAACTTCTCGAAGTAGGGTGTTCTGCATCAAGCGAACTGCCTCAACCAAGGAACGCCGCAGCTGCTCCTCTGGGCCAGTGGCTATCCAAAAGCCTGCAGTGTCACAGGAAGAGCAGGACTGTCGTAAATGGCAGTTAGAACGCACGCCCACTATCTCTGGGAGGCACGGTGACTTCAGGCAGGAGCTCCTAGATGGAATGCGAAGCCGAGGGTTACTCTGAGTTCAGGTCAGACTAGGACAATGCGTCAGACTTCGACGCCATGAGGGACGTGCCACAACGGTGTTCGTGAACGTGTGCGAGTGCTGAGGAAATTAAGCTGCTCCCAAAGAGAGTGCAGTGCGTTTCCCTACTCTCGGCATACACAGAGGGGCTCTAAAGGGCTACGGGCCTGGATGTTGCTTAGCAGACCCAGGTGGGCCTGGGGGTACTCAGTGTTCCTGCCGGGAGCAGGGTGCCCACGCTAGCCTCCTAGGTGTCCAGAAAACTGTGCTGCCGTGGAAGTTACCCAGAGCAGAGGCCACCGCCTCATGGAAACTGCTGCACGCCTCCGCTTCTGCACGGCAGGTCAGGGCCTTACTTCCAGACATCTGTTCATGCTGGGTGTGCCGTCAGCGACACCGCATGGTGAGATGCTGACTTTCTCCTCAGGCACAGTGACTTCGGGTACGAGGTCCTCGAAGTACTCAAAGCACACTGTTTTCTCACGGAAGCTCACACAAGGGCCATGACAAAGTCGGACTCGCCAGAAATGTTGTCCTGAGGCTGTTCGAGGACTCTGGAAATGTAGCTCTCTTCAAGGAACGTACAGGGTGTTGCCCATCACTCGGCATGCACAGAGGGCCTCCGAGGGATCAAGCAACTGGTCTCGAAGTGGCTCAGCAGGCCCACGGGGGTGTGGAGGTACTCAGTGAACTTGGAGCGAAAGTGATGCATACCGGAGAGGCCTAAGAGTCCTCAAAAGTGTACTTCCTTTCACATCAAGCATATAAGCGACTAAGAACTCATGGAAACAGCTGCCCGCTTCCCTTTCTGCACGGCTACTAGGGGCCTAACCTGGAGGCAAGTTTTCACGTTGAGATTCCCTATAGCGCTAGAGCTTGTCAGGCGGACCACAACCGCGGTCACGGAAGCACCTGATTCAGACAGAACGGACGCATACTTTTCCGCAAAGCATTCTTACAGGGTTGACAGGCCTGTCAAGAGCAGGGAATGTCAGGTAGCTTCAAGGCAGCATGAATGCAGCCTTCCAAATGGGACAGCAAGGCTAGACCCAGCAGGAACCCGTTTCCATGGGCACACTCAGCATACACCCCTGTGGTTTCTACCAAGTCTAAAGAGACACAGGTTACCCTGTGTTTCCTCCCCTGAATCAACTTCTCGAAGTAGGGTGTTCTGCATCAAGCGAACTGCCTCAACCAAGGAACGCCGCAGCTGCTCCTCTGGGCCAGTGGCTATCCAAAAGCCTGCAGTGTCACAGGAAGAGCAGGACTGTCGTAAATGGCAGTTAGAACGCACGCCCACTATCTCTGGGAGGCACGGTGACTTCAGGCAGGAGCTCCTAGATGGAATGCGAAGCCGAGGGTTACTCTGAGTTCAGGTCAGACTAGGACAATGCGTCAGACTTCGACGCCATGAGGGACGTGCCACAACGGTGTTCGTGAACGTGTGCGAGTGCTGAGGAAATTAAGCTGCTCCCAAAGAGAGTGCAGTGCGTTTCCCTACTCTCGGCATACACAGAGGGGCTCTAAAGGGCTACGGGCCTGGATGTTGCTTAGCAGACCCAGGTGGGCCTGGGGGTACTCAGTGTTCCTGCCGGGAGCAGGGTGCCCACGCTAGCCTCCTAGGTGTCCAGAAAACTGTGCTGCCGTGGAAGTTACCCAGAGCAGAGGCCACCGCCTCATGGAAACTGCTGCACGCCTCCGCTTCTGCACGGCAGGTCAGGGCCTTACTTCCAGACATCTGTTCATGCTGGGTGTGCCGTCAGCGACACCGCATGGTGAGATGCTGACTTTCTCCTCAGGCACAGTGACTTCGGGTACGAGGTCCTCGAAGTACTCAAAGCACACTGTTTTCTCACGGAAGCTCACACAAGGGCCATGACAAAGTCGGACTCGCCAGAAATGTTGTCCTGAGGCTGTTCAAGGACTCTGGAAATGTAGCTCTCTTCAAGGAACGTACAGGGTGTTGCCCATCACTCGGCATGCACAGAGGGCCTCCGAGGGATCAACCAACGGGTCTCGAAGTGGCTCAGCAGGCCCACGGGGGTGTGGAGGTACTCAGTGAACTTGGAGCGAAAGTGATGCATACCGGAGAGGCCTAAGAGTCCTCAAAAGTGTACTTCCTTTCACATCAAGCATATAAGCGACTAAGAACTCATGGAAACAGCTGCCCGCTTCCCTTTCTGCACGGCTACTAGGGGCCTAACCTGGAGGCAAGTTTTCACGTTGAGATTCCCTATAGCGCTAGAGCTTGTCAGGCGGACCACAACCGCGGTCACGGAAGCACCTGATTCAGACAGAACGGACGCATACTTTTCCGCAAAGCATTCTTACAGGGTTGACAGGCCTGTCAAGAGCAGGGAATGTCAGGTAGCTTCAAGGCAGCATGAATGCAGCCTTCAAAATGGGACAGCAAGGCTAGTTCCAGCAGGAACCCGTTTCCATGGGCACACTCAGCATACACCCCTGTGGTTTCTACCAAGTCTAAAGAGACACAGGTTACCCTGTGTTTCCTCCCCTGAATCAACTTCTCGAAGTAGGGTGTTCTGCATCAAGCGAACTGCCTCAACCAAGGAACGCCGCAGCTGCTCCTCTGGGCCAGTGGCTATCCAAAAGCCTGCAGTGTCACAGGAAGAGCAGGACTGTCGTAAATGGCAGTTAGAACGCACGCCCACTATCTCTGGGAGGCACGGTGACTTCAGGCAGGAGCTCCTAGATGGAATGCGAAGCCGAGGGTTACTCTGAGTTCAGGTCAGACTAGGGCAATGCGTCAGACTTCGACGCCATGAGGGACGTGCCACAACGGTGTTCGTGAACGTGTGCGAGTGCTGAGGAAATTAAGCTGCTCCCAAAGAGAGTGCAGTGCGTTTCCCTACGCTCGGCATACACAGAGGGGCTCTAAAGGGCTACGGGCCTGGATGTTGCTTAGCAGACCCAGGTGGGCCTGGGGGTACTCAGTGTTCCTGCCGGGAGCAGGGTGCCCACGCTAGCCTCCTAGGTGTCCAGAAAACTGTGCTGCCGTGGAAGTTACCCAGAGCAGAGGCCACCGCCTCATGGAAACTGCTGCACGCCTCCGCTTCTGCACGGCAGGTCAGGGCCTTACTTCCAGACATCTGTTCATGCTGGGTGTGCCGTCAGCGACACCGCATGGTGAGATGCTGACTTTCTCCTCAGGCACAGTGACTTCGGGTACGAGGTCCTCGAAGTACTCAAAGCACACTGTTTTCTCACGGAAGCTCACACAAGGGCCATGACAAAGTCGGACTCGCCAGAAATGTTGTCCTGAGGCTGTTCGAGGACTCTGGAAATGTAGCTCTCTTCAAGGAACGTACAGGGTGTTGCCCATCACTCGGCATGCACAGAGGGCCTCCGAGGGATCAACCAACGGGTCTCGAAGTGGCTCAGCAGGCCCACGGGGGTGTGGAGGTACTCAGTGAACTTGGAGCGAAAGTGATGCATACCGGAGAGGCCTAAGAGTCCTCAAAAGTGTACTTCCTTTCACATCAAGCATATAAGCGACTAAGAACTCATGGAAACAGCTGCCCGCTTCCCTTTCTGCACGGCTACTAGGGGCCTAACCTGGAGGCAAGTTTTCACGTTGAGATTCCCTATAGCGCTAGAGCTTGTCAGGCGGACCACAACCGCGGTCACGGAAGCACCTGATTCAGACAGAACGGACGCATACTTTTCCGCAAAGCATTCTTACAGGGTTGACAGGCCTGTCAAGAGCAGGGAATGTCAGGTAGCTTCAAGGCAGCATGAATGCAGCCTTCCAAATGGGACAGCAAGGCTAGTTCCAGCAGGAACCCGTTTCCATGGGCACACTCAGCATACACCCCTGTGGTTTCTACCAAGTCTAAAGAGACACAGGTTACCCTGTGTTTCCTCCCCTGAATCAACTTCTCGAAGTAGGGTGTTCTGCATCAAGCGAACTGCCTCAACCAAGGAACGCCGCAGCTGCTCCTCTGGGCCTGTGGCTATCCAAAAGCCTGCAGTGTCACAGGAAGAGCAGGACTGTCGTAAATGGCAGTTAGAACGCACGCCCACTATCTCTGGGAGGCACGGTGACTTCAGGCAGGAGCTCCTAGATGGAATGCGAAGCCGAGGGTTACTCTGAGTTCAGGTCAGACTAGGGCAATGCGTCAGACTTCGACGCCATGAGGGACGTGCCACAACGGTGTTCGTGAACGTGTGCGAGTGCTGAGGAAATTAAGCTGCTCCCAAAGAGAGTGCAGTGCGTTTCCCTACTCTCGGCATACACAGAGGGGCTCTAAAGGGCTACGGGCCTGGATGTTGCTTAGCAGACCCAGGTGGGCCTGGGGGTACTCAGTGTTCCTGCCGGGAGCAGGGTGCCCACGCTAGCCTCCTAGGTGTCCAGAAAACTGTGCTGCCGTGGAAGTTACCCAGAGCAGAGGCCACCGCCTCATGGAAACTGCTGCACGCCTCCGCTTCTGCACGGCAGGTCAGGGCCTTACTTCCAGACATCTGTTGATGCTGGGTGTGCCGTCAGCGACACCGCATGGTGAGATGCTGACTTTCTCCTCAGGCACAGTGACTTCGGGTACGAGGTCCTCGAAGTACTCAAAGCACACTGTTTTCTCACGGAAGCTCACACAAGGGCCATGACAAAGTCGGACTCGCCAGAAATGTTGTCCTGAGGCTGTTCGAGGACTCTGGAAATGTAGCTCTCTTCAAGGAACATACAGGGTGTTGCCCATCACTCGGCATGCACAGAGGGCCTCCGAGGGATCAACCAACGGGTCTCGAAGTGGCTCAGCAGGCCCACGGGGGTGTGGAGGTACTCAGTGAACTTGGAGCGAAAGTGATGCATACCGGAGAGGCCTAAGAGTCCTCAAAAGTGTACTTCCTTTCACATCAAGCATATAAGCGACTAAGAACTCATGGAAACAGCTGCCCGCTTCCCTTTCTGCACGGCTACTAGGGGCCTAACCTGGAGGCAAGTTTTCACGTTGAGATTCCCTATAGCGCTAGAGCTTGTCAGGCGGACCACAACCGCGGTCACGGAAGCACCTGATTCAGACAGAACGGACGCATACTTTTCCGCAAAGCATTCTTACAGGGTTGACAGGCCTGTCAAGAGCAGGGAATGTCAGGTAGCTTCAAGGCAGCATGAATGCAGCCTTCCAAATGGGACAGCAAGGCTAGTTCCAGCAGGAACCCGTTTCCATGGGCACACTCAGCATACACCCCTGTGGTTTCTACCAAGTCTAAAGAGACACAGGTTACCCTGTGTTTCCTCCCCTGAATCAACTTCTCGAAGTAGGGTGTTCTGCATCAAGCGAACTGCCTCAACCAAGGAACTCCGCAGCTGCTCCTCTGGGCCTGTGGCTATCCAAAAGCCTGCAGTGTCACAGGAAGAGCAGGACTGTCGTAAATGGCAGTTAGAACGCACGCCCATTATCTCTGGGAGGCACGGTGACTTCAGGCAGGAGCTCCTAGATGGAATGCGAAGCCGAGGGTTACTCTGAGTTCAGGTCAGACTAGGGCAATGCGTCAGACTTCGACACCATGAGGGACGTGCCACAACGGTGTTCGTGAACGTGTGCGAGTGCTGAGGAAATTAAGCTGCTCCCAAAGAGAGTGCAGTGCGTTTCCCTACTCTCGGCATACACAGAGGGGCTCTAAAGGGCTACGGGCCTGGATGTTGCTTAGCAGACCCAGGTGGGCCTGGGGGTACTCAGTGTTCCTGCCGGGAGCAGGGTGCCCACGCTAGCCTCCTAGGTGTCCAGAAAACTGTGCTGCCGTGGAAGTTACCCAGAGCAGAGGCCACCGCCTCATGGAAACTGCTGCACGCCTCCGCTTCTGCACGGCAGGTCAGGGCCTTACTTCCAGACATCTGTTGATGCTGGGTGTGCCGTCAGCGACACCGCATGGTGAGATGCTGACTTTCTCCTCAGGCACAGTGACTTCGGGTACGAGGTCCTCGAAGTACTCAAAGCACACTGTTTTCTCACGGAAGCTCACACAAGGGCCATGACAAAGTCGGACTCGCCAGAAATGTTGTCCTGAGGCTGTTCGAGGACTCTGGAAATGTAGCTCTCTTCAAGGAACGTACAGGGTGTTGCCCATCACTCGGCATGCACAGAGGGCCTCCGAGGGATCAACCAACGGGTCTCGAAGTGGCTCAGCAGGCCCACGGGGGTGTGGAGGTACTCAGTGAACTTGGAGCGAAAGTGATGCATACCGGAGAGGCCTAAGAGTCCTCAAAAGTGTACTTCCTTTCACATCAAGCATATAAGCGACTAAGAACTCATGGAAACAGCTGCCCGCTTCCCTTTCTGCACGGCTACTAGGGGCCTAACCTGGAGGCAAGTTTTCACGTTGAGATTCCCTATAGCGCTAGAGCTTGTCAGGCGGACCACAACCGCGGTCACGGAAGCACCTGATTCAGACAGAACGGACGCATACTTTTCCGCAAAGCATTCTTACAGGGTTGACAGGCCTGTCAAGAGCAGGGAATGTCAGGTAGCTTCAAGGCAGCATGAATGCAGCCTTCAAAATGGGACAGCAAGGCTAGTTCCAGCAGGAACCCGTTTCCATGGGCACACTCAGCATACACCCCTGTGGTTTCTACCAAGTCTAAAGAGACACAGGTTACCCTGTGTTTCCTCCCCTGAATCAACTTCTCGAAGTAGGGTGTTCTGCATCAAGCGAACTGCCTCAACCAAGGAACGCCGCAGCTGCTCCTCTGGGCCAGTGGCTATCCAAAAGCCTGCAGTGTCACAGGAAGAGCAGGACTGTCGTAAATGGCAGTTAGAACGCACGCCCACTATCTCTGGGAGGCACGGTGACTTCAGGCAGGAGCTCCTAGATGGAATGCGAAGCCGAGGGTTACTCTGAGTTCAGGTCAGACTAGGGCAATGCGTCAGACTTCGACGCCATGAGGGACGTGCCACAACGGTGTTCGTGAACGTGTGCGAGTGCTGAGGAAATTAAGCTGCTCCCAAAGAGAGTGCAGTGCGTTTCCCTACGCTCGGCATACACAGAGGGGCTCTAAAGGGCTACGGGCCTGGATGTTGCTTAGCAGACCCAGGTGGGCCTGGGGGTACTCAGTGTTCCTGCCGGGAGCAGGGTGCCCACGCTAGCCTCCTAGGTGTCCAGAAAACTGTGCTGCCGTGGAAGTTACCCAGAGCAGAGGCCACCGCCTCATGGAAACTGCTGCACGCCTCCGCTTCTGCACGGCAGGTCAGGGCCTTACTTCCAGACATCTGTTCATGCTGGGTGTGCCGTCAGCGACACCGCATGGTGAGATGCTGACTTTCTCCTCAGGCACAGTGACTTCGGGTACGAGGTCCTCGAAGTACTCAAAGCACACTGTTTTCTCACGGAAGCTCACACAAGGGCCATGACAAAGTCGGACTCGCCAGAAATGTTGTCCTGAGGCTGTTCGAGGACTCTGGAAATGTAGCTCTCTTCAAGGAACGTACAGGGTGTTGCCCATCACTCGGCATGCACAGAGGGCCTCCGAGGGATCAACCAACGGGTCTCGAAGTGGCTCAGCAGGCCCACGGGGGTGTGGAGGTACTCAGTGAACTTGGAGCGAAAGTGATGCATACCGGAGAGGCCTAAGAGTCCTCAAAAGTGTACTTCCTTTCACATCAAGCATATAAGCGACTAAGAACTCATGGAAACAGCTGCCCGCTTCCCTTTCTGCACGGCTACTAGGGGCCTAACCTGGAGGCAAGTTTTCACGTTGAGATTCCCTATAGCGCTAGAGCTTGTCAGGCGGACCACAACCGCGGTCACGGAAGCACCTGATTCAGACAGTTCGGACGCATACTTTTCCGCAAAGCATTCTTACAGGGTTGACAGGCCTGTCAAGAGCAGGGAATGTCAGGTAGCTTCAAGGCAGCATGAATGCAGCCTTCCAAATGGGACAGCAAGGCTAGTTCCAGCAGGAACCCGTTTCCATGGGCACACTCAGCATACACCCCTGTGGTTTCTACCAAGTCTAAAGAGACACAGGTTACCCTGTGTTTCCTCCCCTGAATCAACTTCTCGAAGTAGGGTGTTCTGCATCAAGCGAACTGCCTCAACCAAGGAACGCCGCAGCTGCTCCTCTGGGCCAGTGGCTATCCAAAAGCCTGCAGTGTCACAGGAAGAGCAGGACTGTCTTAAATGGCAGTTAGAACGCACGCCCACTATCTCTGGGAGCACGGTGACTTCAGGCAGGAGATCCTAGATGGAATGCGAAGCCGAGGGTTACTCTGAGTTCAGGTCAGACTAGGGCAATGCGTCAGACTTCGACGCCATGAGGGACGTGCCACAACGGTGTTCGTGAACGTGTGCGAGTGCTGAGGAAATTAAGCTGCTCCCAAAGAGAGTGCAGTGCGTTTCCCTACTCTCGGCATACACAGAGGGGCTCTAAAGGACTACGGGCCTGGATGTTGCTTAGCAGACCCAGGTGGGCCTGGGGGTACTCAGTGTTCCTGCCGGGAGCAGGGTGCCCACGCTAGCCTCCTAGGTGTCCAGAAAACTGTGCTGCCGTGGAAGTTACCCAGAGCAGAGGCCACCGCCTCATGGAAACTGCTGCACGCCTCCGCTTCTGCACGGCAGGTCAGTGCCTTACTTCCAGACATCTGTTCATGCTGGGTGTGCCGTCAGCGACACCGCATGGTGAGATGCTTTCTCCTCAGGCACAGTGACTTCGGGTACGAGGTCCTCGAAGTACTCAAAGCACACTGTTTTCTCACGGAAGCTCACACAAGGGCCATGACAAAGTCGGACTCGCCAGAAATGTTGTCCTGAGGCTGTTCGAAGACTGTGGAAATGTACCTCTCCTCAAGGAACGTACAGGGTGTTGCCCATCACTCGGCATGCACAGAGGGCCTCCGAGGGATCAACCAACGGGTCTCGAAGTGGCTCAGCAGGCCCACGGGGGTGTGGAGGTACTCAGTGAACTTGGAGGAAAGTGATGCGTACCCGAGAGGCCTACAAGTCCTCAAAAGTGTACTTCCTTTCACATAAAGCATGTAAGCGACTAAGAACTGATGGAAACAGCTGCCTGCCTCCCTTTCTGCACGGCTACTAGTGACCTAACCTGGAGGCAAGTTTTCACGTTGAGATTCCCTTTAGCTCTAGAGCTTGTCAGGCAGACCACAACCGCGGCCACGGAAGCACCTGGTTCAGACAGAACAGACTCATACTTTTCAGCGAAGCATTCTTACAGGGTTGACAGGCCTGTCAAGAGCAGGGAATGTCAGGTAGCTTCAAGGCAGCATGAATGCAGCCTTCCAAATGGGAAAGCAAGGCTAGTTCCAGCAGGCCCCCGTTTCCATGGGCACATGCAGCAAACACCCCTGTGGTTTCTACCAAGTCTAAAGAGACACAGGTTACCCTGTGTTTCCTCCCCTGAATCAACTTCTCGAAGTACGGTGTTCTGCATCAAGCGAACTGCCTCAACCAAGGAACGCCGCAGCTGCTCCTCTGGGCCAGTGGCTATCCAAAAGCCTGCAGTGTCACAGGAAGAGCAGGACTGTCTTAAATGGCAGTTAGAACGCACGCCCACTATCTCTGGGAGCACGGTGACTTCAGGCAGGAGATCCTAGATGGAATGCGAAGCCGAGGGTTACTCTGAGTTCAGGTCAGACTAGGGCAATGCGTCAGACTTCGACGCCATGAGGGACGTGCCACAACGGTGTTCGTGAACGTGTGCGAGTGCTGAGGAAATTAAGCTGCTCCCAAAGAGAGTGCAGTGCGTTTCCCTACTCTCGGCATACACAGAGGGGCTCTAAAGGGCTACGGGCCTGGATGTTGCTTAGCAGACCCAGGTGGGCCTGGGGGTACTCAGTGTTCCTGCCGGGAGCAGGGTGTCCACGCTAGCCTCCTAGGTGTCCAGAAAACTGTGCTGCCGTGGAAGTTACCCAGAGCAGAGGCCACCGCCTCATGGAAACTCCTGCACGCCTCCGCTTCTGCACGGCAGGTCAGGGCCTTACTTCCAGACATCTGTTGATGCTGGGTGTGCCGTCAGCGACACCGCATGGTGAGATGCTGACTTTCTCCTCAGGCACAGTGACTTCGGGTACGAGGTCCTCGAAGTACTCAAAGCACACTGTTTTCTCACGGAAGCTCACACAAGGGCCATGACAAAGTCGGACTCGCCAGAAATGTTGTCCTGAGGCTGTTCGAGGACTCTGGAAATGTAGCTCTCTTCAAGGAACGTACAGGGTGTTGCCCATCACTCGGCATGCACAGAGGGCCTCCGAGGGATCAACCAACGGGTCTCGAAGTGGCTCAGCAGGCCCACGGGGGTGTGGAGGTACTCAGTGAACTTGGAGGAAAGTGATGCCTACCCGAGAGGCCTAAGAGTCCTCAAAAGTGTACTTCCTTTCACATCAAGCATATAAGCGACTAAGAACTGATGGAAACAGCTGCCCGCTTCCCTTTCTGCACGGCTACTAGGGGCCTAACCTGGAGGCAAGTTTTCACGTTGAGATTCCCTATAGCGCTAGAGCTTGTCAGGCGGACCACAACCGCGGTCACGGAAGCATCTGATTCAGACAGAACGGACGCATACTTTTCCTCAAAGCATTCTTACAGGGTTGACAGGCCTGTCAAGAGCAGGGAATGTCAGGTAGCTTCAAGGCAGCATGAATGCAGCCTTCCAAATGGGACAGCAAGGCTAGTTCCAGCAGGAACCCGTTTCCATGGGCACACTCAGCATACACCCCTGTGGTTTCTACCAAGTCTAAAGAGACACAGGTTACCCTGTGTTTCCTCCCCTGAATCAACTTCTCGAAGTAGGGTGTTCTGCATCAAGCGAACTGCCTCAACCAAGGAACGCCGCAGCTGCTCCTCTGGGCCAGTGGCTATCCAAAAGCCTGCAGTGTCACAGGAAGAGCAGGACTGTCGTAAATGGCAGTTAGAACGCACGCCCACTATCTCTGGGAGGCACGGTGACTTCAGGCAGGAGCTCCTAGATGGAATGCGAAGCCGAGGGTTACTCTGAGTTCAGGTCAGACTAGGGCAATGCGTCAGACTTCGACGCCATGAGGGACGTGCCACAACGGTGTTCGTGAACGTGTGCGAGTGCTGAGGAAATTAAGCTGCTCCCAAAGAGAGTGCAGTGCGTTTCCCTACTCTCGGCATACACAGAGGGGCTCTAAAGGGCTACGGGTCTGGATGTTGCTTAGCAGACCCAGGTGGGCCTGGGGGTACTCAGTGTTCCTGCCGGGAGCAGGGTGCCCACGCTAGCCTCCTAGGTGTCCAGAAAACTGTGCTGCCGTGGAAGTTACCCAGAGCAGAGGCCACCGCCTCATGGAAACTGCTGCACGCCTCCGCTTCTGCACGGCAGGTCAGGGCCTTACTTCCAGACATCTGTTCATGCTGGGTGTGCCGTCAGCGACACCGCATGGTGAGATGCTTTCTCCTCAGGCACAGTGACTTCGGGTACGAGGTCCTCGAAGTACTCAAAGCACACTGTTTTCTCACGGAAGCTCACACAAGGGCCATGACAAAGTCGGACTCGCCAGAAATGTTGTCCTGAGGCTGTTCGAGGACTCTGGAAATGTAGCTCTCTTCAAGGAACGTACAGGGTGTTGCCCATCACTCGGCATGCACAGAGGGCCTCCGAGGGATCAACCAACGGGTCTCGAAGTGGCTCAGCAGGCCCACGGGGGTGTGGAGGTACTCAGTGAACTTGGAGCGAAAGTGATGCATACCGGAGAGGCCTAAGAGTCCTCAAAAGTGTACTTCCTTTCACATCAAGCATATAAGCGACTAAGAACTCATGGAAACAGCTGCCCGCTTCCCTTTCTGCACGGCTACTAGGGGCCTAACCTGGAGGCAAGTTTTCACGTTGAGATTCCCTATAGCGCTAGAGCTTGTCAGGCGGACCACAACCGCGGTCACGGAAGCACCTGATTCAGACAGAACGGACGCATACTTTTCCGCAAAGCATTCTTACAGGGTTGACAGGCCTGTCAAGAGCAGGGAATGTCAGGTAGCTTCAAGGCAGCATGAATGCAGCCTTCAAAATGGGACAGCAAGGCTAGTTCCAGCAGGAACCCGTTTCCATGGGCACACTCAGCATACACCCCTGTGGTTTCTACCAAGTCTAAAGAGACACAGGTTACCCTGTGTTTCCTCCCCTGAATCAACTTCTCGAAGTAGGGTGTTCTGCATCAAGCGAACTGCCTCAACCAAGGAACGCCGCAGCTGCTCCTCTGGGCCAGTGGCTATCCAAAAGCCTGCAGTGTCACAGGAAGAGCAGGACTGTCTTAAATGGCAGTTAGAACGCACGCCCACTATCTCTGGGAGCACGGTGACTTCAGGCAGGAGATCCTAGATGGAATGCGAAGCCGAGGGTTACTCTGAGTTCAGGTCAGACTAGGGCAATGCGTCAGACTTCGACGCCATGAGGGACGTGCCACAACGGTGTTCGTGAACGTGTGCGAGTGCTGAGGAAATTAAGCTGCTCCCAAAGAGAGTGCAGTGCGTTTCCCTACTCTCGGCATACACAGAGGGGCTCTAAAGGGCTACGGGCCTGGATGTTGCTTAGCAGACCCAGGTGGGCCTGGGGGTACTCAGTGTTCCTGCTGGGAGCAGGGTGCCCACGCTAGCCTCCTAGGTGTCCAGAAAACTGTGCTGCCGTGGAAGTTACCCAGAGCAGAGGCCACCGCCTCATGGAAACTGCTGCACGCCTCCGCTTCTGCACGGCAGGTCAGGGCCTTACTTCCAGACATCTGTTCATGCTGGGTGTGCCGTCAGCGACACCGCATGGTGAGATGCTGACTTTCTCCTCAGGCACAGTGACTTTGGATACGAGGTCCTCGAAGTACTCAAAGCACACTGTTTTCTCACGGAAGCTCACACAAGGGCCATGACAAAGTCGGACTCGCCAGAAATGTTGTCCTGAGGCTGTTCGAGGACTCTGGAAATGTAGCTCTCTTCAAGGAATGTACAGGGTGTTGCCCATCACTCGGCATGCACAGAGGGCCTCCGAGGGATCAAGCAACGGGTCTCGAAGTGGCTCAGCAGTCCCACGGGGGTGTGGAGGTACTCAGTGAACTTGGAGCGAAAGTGATGCATACCGGAGAGGCCTAAGAGTCCTCAAAAGTGTACTTCCTTTCACATCAAGCATATAAGCGACTAAGAACTCATGGAAACAGCTGCCCGCTTCCCTTTCTGCACGGCTACTAGGGGCCTAACCTGGAGGCAAGTTTTCACGTTGAGATTCCCTATAGCGCTAGAGCTTGTCAGGCGGACCACAACCGCGGTCACGGAAGCACCTGATTCAGACAGAACGGACGCATACTTTTCCGCAAAGCATTCTTACAGGGTTGACAGGCCTGTCAAGAGCAGGGAATGTCAGGTAGCTTCAAGGCAGCATGAATGCAGCCTTCAAAATGGGACAGCAAGGCTAGTTCCAGCAGGAACCCGTTTCCATGGGCACACTCAGCATACACCCCTGTGGTTTCTACCAAGTCTAAAGAGACACAGGTTACCCTGTGTTTCCTCCACTGAATCAACTTCTCGAAGTAGGGTGTTCTGCATCAAGCGAACTGCCTCAACCAAGGAACGCCGCAGCTGCTCCTCTGGGGCAGTGGCTATCCAAAAGCCTGCAGTGTCACAGGAAGAGCAGGACTGTCGTAAATGGCAGTTAGAACGCACGCCCACTATCTCTGGGAGGCACGGTGACTTCAGGCAGGAGCTCCTAGATGGAATGCGAAGCCGAGGGTTACTCTGAGTTCAGGTCAGACTAGGGCAATGCGTCAGACTTCGACGCCATGAGGGACGTGCCACAACGGTGTTCGTGAACGTGTGCGAGTGCTGAGGAAATTAAGCTGCTCCCAAAGAGAGTGCAGTGCGTTTCCCTACTCTCGGCATACACAGAGGGGCTCTAAAGGGCTACGGGCCTGGATGTTGCTTAGCAGACCCAGGTGGGCCTGGGGGTACTCAGTGTTCCTGCCGGGAGCCTGGTGCCCACGCTAGCCTCCTAGGTGTCCAGAAAACTGTGCTGCCGTGGAAGTTACCCAGAGCAGAGGCCACCGCCTCATGGAAACTGCTGCACGCCTCCGCTTCTGCACGGCAGGTCAGGGCCTTACTTCCAGGCATCTGTTCAGGCTGGGTGTGCCGTTAGCGACACCGCATGGTGAGATGCTGACTTTCTCCTCAGCCAGAGTGACTTCGGGTACGAGGTCCTCGAAGTACTCAAAGCACACTGTTTTCTCACGGAAGCTCACACAAGGGCCATGACAAAGTCGGACTCGCCAGAAATGTTGTCCTGAGGCTGTTCGAAGACTGTGGAAATGTACCTCTCCTCAAGGAACGTACAGGGTGTTGCCCATCACTCGGCATGCACAGAGGGCCTCCGAGGGATCAACCAACGGGTCTCGAAGTGGCTCAGCAGGCCCACGGGGGTGTGGAGGTACTCAGTGAACTTGGAGGAAAGTGATGCGTACCCGAGAGGTCTAAAAGTCCTCAAAAGTGTACTTCCTTTCACATAAAGCATGTAAGCGACTAAGAACTGATGGAAACAGCTGCCTGCCTCCCTTTCTGCACGGCTACTAGTGCCCTAACCTGGAGGCAAGTTTTCACGTTGAGATTCCCTTTAGCTCTAGAGCTTGTCAGGCAGACCACAACCGCGGCCACGGAAGCACCTGGTTCAGACAGAACAGACTCATACTTTTCAGCGAAGCATTCTTACAGGGTTGACAGGCCTGTCAAGAGCAGGGAATGTCAGATAGCTTCAAGGCAGCATGAATGCAGCCTTCGAAATGGGAAAGCAAGGCTAGTTCCAGCAGGCCCCCGTTTCCATGGGCACATGCAGCAAACACCCCTGTGGTTTCTACCAAGTCTAAAGAGACACAGGTTACCCTGTGTTTCCTCCCCTGAATCAACTTCTCGAAGTAGGGTGTTCTGCATCAAGCGAACTGCCTCAACCAAGGAACGCCGCAGCTGCTCCTCTGGGCCAGTGGCTATCCAAAAGCCTGCAGTGTCACAGGAAGAGCAGGACTGTCGTAAATGGCAGTTAGAACGCACGCCCACTATCTCTGGGAGGCACGGTGACTTCAGGCAGGAGCTTCTAGATGGAATGCGAAGCCGAGGGTTACTCTGAGTTCAGCTCAGTCAGACTCGGGCAATGCGTCAGACTTCGTCTCCATGAGGGACGTGCCACAATGGTGTTCGTGAACGTGTGCGAGTGCTGAGGAAATTAAGCTGTTCCCAAAGAGAGTGCAGTGCGTTTCCCTACGCTCGGCATACACAGAGGGGCTCTAAAGGGCTACGGGCCTGGATGTTGCTTAGCAGACCCAGGTGGGCCTGGGGGTACTCAGTGTTCCTGCCGGGAGCAGGGTGCCCACGCTAGCCTCCTAGGTGTCCAGAAAACTGTGCTGCCGTGGAAGTTACCCAGAGCAGAGGCCACCGCCTCATGGAAACTGCTGCACGCCTCCGCTTCTGCACGGCAGTTCAGGGCCTTACTTCGAGACATCTGTTCATGCTGGGTGTGCCGTCAGCGACACCGCATGGTGAGATGCTGACTTTCTCCTCAGGCACAGTGACTTCGGGTACGAGGTCCTCGAAGTACTCAAAGCACACTGTTTTCTCACGGAAGCTCACACAAGGGCCATGACAAAGTCGGACTCGCCAGAAATGTTGTCCTGAGGCTGTTCGAGGACTCTGGAAATGTAGCTCTCTTCAAGGAACGTACAGGGTGTTGCCCATCACTCGGCAGGCACAGAGGGCCTCCGACGGATCAAGCAACGGGTCTCGAAGTGGCTCAGCAGGCCCACGAGGGTCTGGAGGTACTCAGTGAACTTGGAGGAAAGTGATGCATACCCGAGAGGCCTACAAGTCCTCAAAAGTGTACTTCCTTTCACATCAAGCATATAAGCGACTAAGAACTCATGGAAACAGCTGCCCGCTTCCCTTTCTGCACGGCTTCTAGGGACCTAACCTGGAGGCAAGTTTTCACGTTGAGATTCCCTATAGAGCTAGAGCTTGTCAGGCGGACCACAACCGCGGTCACGGAAGCACCTGGTTCAGACAGAACAGACGCATACTTTTCCGCAAAGCATTCTTACAGGGTTGACAGGCCTGTCAAGAGCAGGGAATGTCAGGTAGCTTCAAGGCAGCATGAATGCAGCCTTCCAAATGGGAAAGCAAGGCTAGTTTCAGCAGGCCCCCGTTTCCATGGGCACACTCAGCATACACCCCTGTCGTTTCTAACAAGTCTAAAGACACACAGGTTACCCTGTGTTTCCTCCCCTGAATCAACTTCTCGAAGTAGGGTGTTCTGCATCAAGCGAACTGCCACAACCAAGGAACGCCGCAGCTGCTCCTCTGGGCCTGTGGCTATTCCAAATCCTGCAGTGTCACAGGAAGAGCAGGACTTACTTAAATGGCAGTAAGAACGCACGGCGACTATCTCTGGGAGGCACGGTGACTTCAGGCAGGAGCTCCTGGATGGAATGCGAAGCCGAGGGTTACTCTGAGTTCAGCTCAGACTCGGGCAATGCGTCAGACTTCGACGCCATGAGGGACGTGCCACAACGATGTTCGTGAACGTGTGCGAGTGCTGAAGAAATTAAGCTGCTCCCAAAGAGAGTGCAGTGCGTTTCCCTACTCTCGGCATACACAGAGGGGCTCTAAAGGGCTACGGGCCTGGATGTTGCTTAGCAGACCCAGGTGGGCCTGGGGATACTCAGTGTTCCTGCCGGGAGCAGGGTGCCCACGCTAGCCTCCTAGGTGTCCAGAAAACTGTGCTGCCGTGGAAGTTACCCAGAGCAGAGGCCACCGCCTCATGGAAACTGCTGCACGCCTCCGCTACTGCACGGCAAATCAGGGCCTTACTTCCAGGCATCTGTTCACGCTGGGTGTGCCGTTAGCGACACCGCATGGTGAGATGCTAACTTTCTCCTCAGGCAGAGTGACTTCGGGTACGAGGTCCTCGAAGTACTCAAAGTACACTGTTTTCTCACGGAAGCTCACACAAGGGCCATGACAAAGTCGGACTCGCCAGAAATGTTGTCCTGAGGCTGTTCGAGGACTCTGGAAATGTAGCTCTTCTCAAGGAACGTACAGGGTGTTGCCCATCACTCGGCATGCACAGAGGACCTCCGAGGAATCAAGCAACGGGTCTCGAAGTGGCTCAGCCGGCCCACGGGGGTGTGGAGGTACTCAGTGAACTTGGAGGAAAGTGATGCATACCCGAGAGGCCTACAAGTCCTCAAAAGTGTACTTCCTTTCACATCAAGTATATAAGCGACTAAGAACTGATGGAAACAGCTGCCTGCCTCCCTTTCTGCACGCCTACTAGTGACCTAACATGGAGGCAAGTTTTCACGTTGAGATTCCCTTTAGCTCTAGAGCTTGTCAGGCGGACCACAACCGCGGCCACGGAAGCACCTGGTTCAGACAGAACAGACTCATACTTTTCCGCAAAGCATTCTTACAGATTTGACAGGCCTGTCAAGAGCAGGGAATGTCAGGTAGCTTCAAGGCAGCATGAATGCAGCCTTCAAAATGGGAAAGCAAGGCTAGTTCAAGCAGGCCCCCGTTTCCATGGGCACATGCAGAAAACACCCCTGTGGTTTCTAACAAGTCTAAAGAGACACAGGTTACACTGTGTTTCCTCCCCTGAAACAATTTCTCGAAGTAGGGTGTTCTGCATCAAACGAACTGCCTCAACCAAGGAACGCCGCAGCTGCTCCTCTGGGCCTGTGGCTATCCAAAAGCCTGCAGTGTCACAAGAAGAGCAGGACTGTCTTAAATGGCAGTTAGAACGCACGCCCACTACCTCTGGGAGGCACGGTGACTTCAGGAAGGAGCTCCTAGATGGAATGCGAAGCCGAGGGTTACTCTGAATTCAGCTCGGACCAAGGCAATGCGTAAGACTTCGACACCATGAGGGAGGTGCCACAACGGTGTTCGTGAACGTGTGCGGGTGCTGAGGAAATTAAGCTGCTCCCAAAGGGAGTGCAGTGCGTTTCCCTACGCTTGGCATACACAGAGTGGCTCTAAAGGGCTACGGGCCCGGATGTTTCTTAGCAGACCCAGGTGGGCCTAGGGGTTCTCAGTGTTCTTGCCGGGAGCAGGGTGCCCAGGCTAGCCTCCTAGGTGTCCAGAAAACTGTGCTGCCGTGGAGTTACCCAGAGCAGAGGCCACCGCCTCATGGAAACTGCTGCACGCCTCTGCTTCTGCACGGCAGGTCAGGGCCTTAGTTCCAGGCATCTGTTCATGCTAGGTGTGCCGTTAGCGATACCGCACGGTAAGATGCTGACTTTCTCCTCGAGCAGAGGGACTTCGGGTACGAGGTCCTCGAAGTATTCAAAGCACACTGTTTTCTCATGGCAGCTCACACAAGGGCCATGACAAAGTCGGACTCACCGGAAATGTTGTCCTGAGGCTGTTCCAGGACTCTGGAAATGTAGCTCTCCTCAAGGAACGTACAGTGTGTTGCCCATCACTCGGCAGGCACAGAGGGCCTCCGAGGGATCAAGCAACGGGTCTCGAAGTGGCTCAGCCGGCCCACGAGGGTCTGGAGGTAGTCAGTGAACTTGGAGGAAAGTGATGCATACCGGAGAGGCCTAAGAGTCCTCAAAAGTGTACTTCCTTTCACATCAAGCATATAAGTGACTAAGAACTCATGGAAACAGCTGCCCTCTTCCCTTTCTGCACGGCTACTAGGGGCCTAACCTGGAGGCAAGTTTTCACGTTGAGATTCCCTATAGCGCTAGAGCTTGTCAGGCTGACCACAACCGCGGCCACGGAAGCACCTGGTTCAGACAGAACAGACGCATACTTTTCCGCGAAGCATTCTTACAGGGTTGACAGGCCTGTCAAAAGCAGGGAATGTCAGGTAGCTTCAAGGCAGCATGAATGCAGCCTTCCAAATGGGACAGCAAGGCTAGTTCCAACAGGACCCCGTTTCCATAGGCACACTCAGCATACACTCCTGTGGTTTCTAACAAGTCTAAAGAGACATAGGTTACCCTGTGTTTCCTCCCCTGAATCAACTTCTCGAAGTAGGGTGTTCTGCATCAAGTGAACTGTCTCAACCAAGGAACGCGGCCGCTCCTCCTCTGGGCCTGTGGCTATCGAAAAGCCTGCAGTGTCACAGGAAGAGCAGGACTGTCTTAAATGGCAGTTAGAACGCACGCCCCCTATCTCTGGGAGGCACGGTGACTTCAGGCAGGAGATCCTAGATGGAATGCGAAGCCGAGGGTTACTCTGAGTTCAGCTCAGACTCGGGCAATGCGTCAGACTTCGACGCCATGAGGGACGTGCCACAACGGTGTTCGTGAACGTGTGCGAGTGCTGAGGAAATTAAGCTGCTTCCAAAGAGAGTGCAGTGCGTTTCCCTATGCTCGGCATACACAGAGGGGCTCTAAAGGGCTACGGGCCCGGAGGTTGCTTAGTAGACCCAGGTGGGCCTGGGGGTTCTCAGTGTTCTTGCCGGGAGCAGGGTGCCCAGGCTAGCCTCCTAGGTGTCCAGAAAACTGTGCTGCCGTGGAAGTTACCCAGAGCAGAGGCCACCGCCTCATGGAAACTGCTGCACGCCTCCGCTTCTGCACGGCAAATCAGGGCCTTACTTCCAGGCATCAGTTCAGGCTGGGTGTGCCGTTAGCGACACCGCATGGTGAGATGCTGACTTTCTCCTCAGGCAGAGTGAGTTCAGGTTCGAGGTCCTTGAAGTATTCAAAGCACACTGTTTTCTCATGGCAGCTCACACAAGGGCCATGACAAAGTCAGACTCGCCAGAAATGTTGTCCTGAGGCAGTTCGAGGACTCTGGAAATGTAGATCTCCTCAAGGAACGTACAGGGTGTTGCCCATCACTCGGCATGCACAGAGGGCCTCCGAGGGATCAACCAACGGGTCTCGAAGTGGCTCAGCAGGCCCACGGGGGTGTGGAGGTACTCAGTGAACTTGGAGGAAAGTGATGCATACCCGAGAGGCCTACAAGTCCTCAAAAGTGTACTTGCTTTCACATCAAGCATATAAGCGACTAAGAACTCATGAAAACAGCTGCCCGCTTCCCTTTCTGGACGGCTACTAGCTGCCTAACCTGGAGGCAAGTTTTCACGTTGAGATTCCCTTTAGCTCTAGAGCTTGTCAGGCGGACCACAACCGCGGCCACGGAAGCACCTGGTTCAGACAGAACAGACGCATACTTTTCCGTGAAGCATTCTTACAGGGTTGACAGGCCTGTCAAGACCAGGGAATGTCAGGTAGCTTCAAGGCAGCATGAATGCAGCCTTCAAAATGGGAAAGCAAGGCTAGTTCCAGCAGGAACCCGTTTCCATGGGCACACTCAGCATACACTCCTGTGGTTTCTAACAAGTCTAAAGAGACACAGGTTACCCTGTGTTTCCTCCCCTGAATCAACTTCTCTAAGTAGGGTGTCCTGCATCAAGCGAACTGCCTCAACCAAGGAACGCCGCAGCTGCTCCTCTGGGCCTGTGGCTATTCCAAAGCCTGCAGTGTCACAGGAAGAGCAGGACTGTCTTAAATGGCAGTTAGATCGCACACCCACTATCTCTGGGAGGCACGGTGACTTCAGGCAGGAGCTCCTAGATGGAATGCGAAGCCGAGGGTTACTCTGAGTTCAGCTCAGACTAGGGCTATGCGTCAGACTTCGACGCCATGAGGGAGGTGCCACAACGGTGTTCGTGAACGTGTGCGAGTGCTGAGGAAATTAAGCTGCTCCCAAAGAGAGTGCAGTGCGTTTCCCTACTCTCGGCATACACAGAGGGGCTCTAAAGGGCTACGGGTCTGGATGTTGCTTAGCAGACCCAGGTGGGCCTGGGGGTACTCAGTGTTCCTGCCGGGAGCAGGGTGCCCACACTAGCCTCCTAGGTGTCCAGAAAACTGTGCTGCCGTGGAAGTTACCCAGAGCAGTGGCCACCGCCTCATGGAAACTGCTGCACGCCTCCGCTTCTGCACGGCAAATCAGGGCCTTACTTCCAGGCATCTGTTCAGGCTGGGTGTGCCGTTAGCGACACCGCATGGTGAGATGCTGACTTTCTCCTCAGGCAGAGTGACTTCGGGTACGAGGTCCTCGAAGTACTCAAAGCACACTGTTTTCTCACGGAAGCTCACACAAGGGCCATGAAAAAGTCGGACTCGCCAGAAATGTTGTCCTGAGGCTGTTCGAGGACTCTGGAAATGTAGCTCTCCTCAAGGAACGTACAGGGTGTTGCCCATCACTCGGCATGCACAGAGGGCCTTCCGAGGGATCAACCAACGGGTCTCGAAGTGGCTCAACAAGCCCACGGGTGTGTGGAGGTACTCAGTGAACTTGGAGGAAAGTGATGCATACTCGAGAGGCCTACAAGTCCTGAAAAGTGTACTTCCTTTCACATCAAGCATATAAGCGACTAAGAACTCATGGAAACAGCTGCCCGCTTCCCTTTCTGCACGGCTACTAGGGGCCTAACCTGGAGGCAAGTTTTCACGTTGAGATTCCCTATAGCGCTAGAGCTTGTCAGGCGGACCACAACCGCGGCCGCAGAAGCACCTGGTTTAGACAGAACACACTCCTAATTTTCCCCGAAGCATTCTTACAGGGTTGACAGGCCTGTCAAGAGCAGGGAATGTCAGGTAGCTTCAAGGCAGCATGAATGCAGCCTTCAAAATGGGAAAGCAAGGCTACTTCCAGCAGGCCCCCGTTTCCATGGGCACACACAGCAAACACCCCTGTGGTTTCTACCAAGTCTAAAGGGACACAGGTTACCCTGTGTTTCCTCACCTGAATCAACTTCTCGAAGTAGGGTGTCCTGCATCAAGCGAACTGCCTCAACCAAGGAACGCCGCAGCTGCTCCTCGGGGCCTGTGGCTATTCCAAAGCCTGCAGTGTCACAGGAAGAGCAGGACTTAGTTAAATGGCAGGAACAACGCACGCCGACTATCTCTGGGAGGCACGGTGAATTCAGGAAGGAGCTCCTAGATGGAATGCGAAGCCGAGGGTTACTCGGAGTTCAGCTCAGACCAAGGCAATGCGTAAGATTTCGACGCCATGAGGGAGGTGCCACAACGGTGTTCGTGAACGTGTGCGAGTGCTGAGGAAATTAAGCTTCTCCCAAATAGAGTGCAGTGCGTTTCCCTACGCTCGGCGTACACAGAGGGGCTCTAACTGGCTACGGGCCCGGATGTTGCTTAGCAGACCCAGGTGGGCCTGGGGGTTCTCAGTGTTCCTGCCGGGAGCAGGGTGCCCACGCTAGCCTCCTAGGTGTCCAGAAAACTGTGCTGCCGTGGAAATTACCCAGAGCAGAGACCACCGCCTCATAGAAACTGCTGCACGCCTCCGCTTCTGCACGGCAAATCAGGGCCTTACTTCCAGGCATCTGTTCATGTTGGGTGGGCCGTTAGCGTTACCGCACGGTAAGATGCTGACTTTCTCCTCGAGCAGAGGGACTTCGGGTACGAGGTCCTCGAAGTATTCAAAGCACACTGTTTTCTCATGGCAGCTCACACAAGGGCCATGACAAAGTCGGACTCACCGGAAATGTTGTCCTGAGGCTGTTCCAGGACTCTGGAAATGTAGCTCTCCTCAAGGAATGTACAGTGTGTTGCCCAACACTCGGCAGGCACAGAGGGCCTCCGAGGGATCAAGCAACGGGTCTCGAAGTGGCTCAGCAGGCCCACGGGGTCTGCAGGTACTCAGTGAAATTGGAGGAAAGTGATGCATACCCGAGAGGCCTACAAGTCCTCAAAAGTGTACTTCCTTTCACATCAAGCATATAAGCGACTAAGAACTCATGGAAACAGCTGCCAGCTTCCCTTTCTGCACGGCTACTAGGGACCTATCCTGGAGGCAAGTTTTCACGTTGAGATTCTCTATAGCTCTAGAGCTTGTCAGGCGGACCACAACCGCGGCCACGGAAGCACCTGGTTCACACAAAACAGACGCATACCTTTCCGCGAAGCATTCTTACAGGGTTGACAGGCCTGTCAAGAGCAGGGAATGTCAGGTAGCTTCAAGGCAGCATGAATGCAGCCTTCCAAATGGGACAGCAAGGCTAGTTCCAGCAGGAACCCGTTTCCATGGGCACACTCAGCATACACCCCTGTGGTTTCTACCAAGTCTAAAGAGACACAGGTTACCCTGTGTTTCCTCCCCTGAATCAACTTCTCGAAGTAGGGTGTTCTGCATCAAGCGAACTGCCTCAACCAAGGAATGCCGCAGCTGCTCCTCTGGGCCTGTGGCTACCCAAAAGCCTGCAGTGTCACAGGAAGAGCAGGGCTGTCTTAAATGGCAGTTAGAAGGCACGCCCACTATCTCTGGGAGGCACGGTGACTTCAGGCAGGAGCTCCTGGATGGAATGCGAAGCCGAGGGTTACTCTGAGTTCAGCTCAGACTAGGGCAATGCGTCAGACTTCGACGCCATGAGGGAGGTGCCACAACGCTGTTCGTGAACGTGTGCGAGTGCTGAGGAAATTAAGCTGTTCCCAAAGGGTGTGCAGTGCGTATCCCTACGCTCGGCATACACAGAGGGGCTCTAAAGGTCTACAGGCCTAGATGTTGCTTAGCAGACCCAGGTGGCCCTGGGGGTACTCAGTGTTCCTGCCGGGAGCAGGGTGCCCACGCTAGCCTCCTAGGTGTCCAGAAAACTGTGCTGCCGTGGAAGTTACCCAGAGCAGAGGCCACCGTCTCATTTAAACTGCTGCACGCCTCCGCTTGTGCACGGCAAATCAGGGCCTTACTTCCAGGCATCTGTTCATGCTGGGTGTGCCGTTAGCGACACCGCATGGTGAGATGCTGACTTTCTCCTCAGGCACAGTGACTTCGGGTACGAGGTCCTCGAAATACTCAAAGCACACTGTTTTCTCACGGAAGCTCACACAAGGGCCATGAAACAGTCGGACTCACCAGAAATGTTGTCCTGAGGCTGTTCGAGGACTCTGGAAATGTAGCTCTCCTCAAGGAACGTACAGAGTGTTTCCCATCACTCGTCAGGCACAGAGGGCCTCCGAGGGATCAACCAATGGGTCTCGAAGTGGCTCAGCCGGCCCACGGGGGTCTGCAGGTACTCACTGAACTTGGAGGGAAAGTGATGCATACCCGAGAGGCCTACGAGTCCTCAAAATTGTACTTCCTTTCAAATCAAGCATATAAGTGACTAAGAACTCATGGAAACAGCTGCCCGCTTCCCTTTCTGCACGGCTACTAGGCCCTAACCCGGAGGCAAGTTTTCACATTGAGATTCACTTTAGCTCTAGAGCTTGTCAGGCGGACCACAACCGCGGCCACGGAAGCACCTGGTTCAGACAGAACAGACGCATACTTTTCCGCGAAGCATTCTTATAGGGTTGACTGGCCTGTCAAGAGCAGGGAATGTCAGGTAGCTTCAAGGCAGCATGAATGCAGCCTTCAAAATGGGAAAGCAAGGTTAGTTCCACCAGGCCCCCGTTTCCATGGGCACACTCAGCATACACCCCTGTGGTTTCTACCAAGTCTAAAGACACACAGGTTACCCTGTGTTTCCTCCCCTGAATCAACTTCTCGAAGTAGGGTGTCCTGCATCAAGTGAACTGCCTCAACCAAGGAACGCCGCAGCTGCTCCTCTGGGCCTGTGGCTATCCAAAAGCCTGCAGTGTCACAGGAAGAGCAGGAATGTTTTAAATGGCAGTTAGAACGCACGCCCACTATCTCTGGGAGGCACGGTGACTACAGGCAGGAGCTCCTAGATGGAATGCGAAGCCGAGGGTTACTCTGAGTTCAGCTCAGACTCGGGCAATGCGACAGACTTCGACGTCATGAGGGAGGTGCCACAACGGTGTTCGTGAACGTGTGCGAGTGCTGAGGAAATTAAGCTGCCCCCAAAGAGAGTGCAGTGCGTTTCCCTACGCTCGGCATACACAGAGGGGCTCTAAAGGGCTACGGGCCTGGATGTTGCTTAGCAGACCCAGGTGGGACTGGGGGTACTTAGTGTTCCTGCCGGGAGCAGGGTGCCACCACTAGAATCCTCGGTGTCCAGAAAACTGTGCTGCCGTGGAAGTTACCCAGAGCAGAGGCCACCGCCTAATGGAAAATGCTGCACGCCTCCGCTTCTGCACGGCAAATCAGGGCCTTACTTCCAGGCATCTGTTCAGGCTGGGTGTGTCGTTAGCGACACCGCATCGTGCGATGCTGACTTTCTCCTCAGGCAGAGTGACTTCGGGTACGAGGTCCTCGAAGTACTCAAAGCACACTGTTTTCTCACGGAAACTCACACAACGGCCATGACAAAGTCGGACTCGCCAGATATGTTGTCCTGAGGCTGTTCGAGGACTCTGCAAATGTAGCTCTCCTCAAGGAATGTACAGGGTGTTGCCCATCACTCGGCATGCACAGAGGGCCTCCGAGGGATCAACCAACGGGTCTCGAAGTGGCTCAGCCGGCCCACGGGGGTGTGGAGGTACTCAGTGAACTTGGAGGAAAGTGATGCATATCCAGGAGGCCTACAAGTCCTCAAAATTGTACTTCCTTTCACATAAAGCATGTAAGCGACTAAGAACTGATGGAAACAGCTGCCTGCCTCCCTTTCTGCACGGCTACTAGTGACCTAACCTGGAGGCAAGTTTTCACGTTGAGATTCCCTTTAGCTCTAGAGCTTGTCAGGCGGACCACAACCGCGGCCACGGAAGCACCTGGTTCAGACAAAACAGACTCATACTTTTCAGCGAAGCATTCTTACAGGGTTGACAGGCCTGTCAAGAGCAGGGAATGTCAGGTAGCTTCAAGGCAGCATGAATGCAGCCTTCAAAATGGGAAAGCAAGGCTAGTTCCACCAGGCCCCCGTTTCCATGGACACATGCAACAAACACCCCTGTGGTTTCTACCAAGTCTAAAGAGACACAGGTTACCCTGTGTTTCCTCCCCTGAATCAACTTCTCTAAGTAGGGTGTCCTGCATCAAACGAACTGCCTCAACCAAGGAACGCCGCAGCTGCTCCTCTGGGCCTGTGGCTATCCAAAAGCCTGCAGTGTCACAGGAAGAGCAGGACTGTCGTAAATGGCAGTTAGAACGCACGCCCACTATCTCTGGGAGGCACGGTGACTTCAGGCAGGAGCTCCTGGATGGAATGCGAAGCCGAGGGTTACTCTGAGTTCAGCTCAGACTCGGGCAATGCGTCAGACTTCGACGCCATGAGGGACGTGCCACAAAGGTGTTCGTGAATGTGTGCGAGTGCTGAGGAAATTAAGCTGTTCCCAAAGAGAGTGCAGTGCGTTTCCCTACGCTCGGCATACACAGAGGGGCTCTAAAGGGCTACGGGCCTGGATGTTGCTTAGCAGACCCAGGTGGGCCTAGGGGTACTCAGCGTTCCTGCCGGGAGCAGGGTGCCCACGCTAGCCTCCTAGGTGTCCAGAAAACTGTGCTGCCGTGGAAGTTACCCAGAGCAGAGGCCACCGCCTCATGGAAACTGCTGCACGCCTCCGCTTCTGCACGGCAAATCAGGGCCTTACTTCCAGGCATCTGTTCATGCTGGGTGTGCCGTTAGCGACACCGCATGGTGAGATGCTGACTTTCTCCTCAGGCAGAGTGACTTCGGGTACGAGGTCCTCGAAGTACTCAAAGCACACTGTTTTCTCACGGAAGCTAACACAAGGGCCTTGACACAGTCGGAC